>NW_028277113.1:22297500-22615000 GCF_059951505.1 Python bivittatus | reverse complement strand
ATTTAGATACACCAGCATATTCCCTGGCTGAGAGAGTTCTTCATCTCAAGTGTAATTCAAAAGCTGCAGGCCTCCATTCCTTTGGATAAGCCGGGGGGGGGGGGGGGGGAGGGAGGGAGAAGCTCCTCTTTCCAAAGAGAAATAGGAAGGAATAGGAAGTAAATCCTCTCATGAAATGGTTAACCTGCTGATAATTCTGGTTTGTTAGTATTTCTAGTCTTGGCATCTAACAATTAGAATATGAAGCTCAGCAGGTGGCAGCATTTTATTTGGCTTTGAAGCAAAGCAGGTGGGGCCTGGTTAGCAGTTAGATGGAAGACCATCTGGGAATCCCAGGGACATAGGCTAGACTGGGATGTTAAACCAAAATCCTAGAAGAAGGCAATAGGATGCCACTTCCATACTGTTTCCAAGAAAATGATATGGATATATCCATGACGTCCCCAGGAGTCAAGCTTAATGAAGGAGACTTTTTTTTTCATTAGCATGTCCCATTTATTTCTCCAATAAGTTCATGATGGACTCTGCTTTCTGTGAGAAGATTAACTAATTAGCCAACCAACACAGAGTACATTTATTTATGTTCTGTCTTCCATATTTGGAATTGGAGTAGGATGCTACCTTTGGGAGGGAGGGAGAGGAACCAGCCCCCCGTTCACTGCTGGCTGTTATTCCACAGCCAATTCAAAGTTCTCCCCTAAATGCTTGAAAAGGGTGCCACCATTGCTTCCAAAATCAGCTAATTCATTCTTCCTAAAATCGCTGCTAGCTTCTTTAACGTGCTTTACTCTGAGGCATTCATATCCTGATCAGTTTTGATCCACTGCTATTTTAAACAAGGTTGGAGAGCTCAAGCAGGTTTTTGTAACTATCTTTTTCCCAAAGTCCAGGTGGGAGAAATATGCATAGCAAAATATTCCAAATTATCATCAGTTGTTTAGGAAAAAGTGAAATCTGAAATTGTCTCTAGCCTATTCCCACTTTCCATTTCCTTCTTTTGGTCTTTTCCCTTTCATCTTCCTCTGAGAAATTTACCTGCCTATTCCTTACTCAGCTTTCCAATTTCTCCTTGTCATTCATAGCTTTCCTTCCATCCTGCTCATTAGGAGCTCAATCTCTTACCGTGCCCATAGAAGACTTTTTTTTTTCCTTGCAAAGTTATTACAGAGTTTTCGGAGTTCTAAGTTTCTTTGCTAGATTTCTTCTTCTACCTTTGTTCATTTCTTTATTGTATTACATTTCAAATAAAACAAAATAAATTTGTTTATTACTATAACATATTGCTTAAATTATCAAGGCAATAGCTACAAATATATAAATTTTAAAAGCCAATAATATCTTTAAGTTGTATGAAAATATATAATCATAGCCAAAATTTGATCAAATCTCTTGAATATCCTCTAATTAGTTCATACGCTGATACATATTAACAAGACACTACAAAAAAAAAAAGATACAAATTTGACTTTCCAACATTGTATGGAATACAATACACAGTCATACTTTTGGCTATGATGAACAAAGTATCCACAATTTGTTATATTGCTAAATAGGAGACACTATGCATAATGCAAAGAGCATAGGCAAATAGAAAGTCAAGATGATGGTCTTTCTTGTCAATTGGAGACTAAAAGGAATTAAAAGTAGGATGAACATGTGTTGATTTTACCAAATTATATCACTACAAGCAACACAATTATTTAAAAGATATAGTTTCTTCGAAGTTGAGTTCAGTTCCTATGGGCCACATGAGTACAGCCATGTAGTTTTCTTGGCAGCAGAATGAAACTGCTTTGCCTTTACCATTTTCCAGGATGTTTCTCAACTTCCTAGTCTAATATGATAACTAGAGTGGTATTCCCAGAAGGGTGCCCATCCAGGTACTTTCCAGGCCCATTCCTGTATAACCAATTCTAACTGAAGACATTGAACCTTCAGCACCATCTTTCCCAGCATTAAAATGTAGCATGAGGGTATGCATGAAAAATCCACAGGGTCACCATGGATTTTGACAGGAGGGAAGAAGGGGGGCAGGAGATGTCACGTTTAAGCTCACCTGTGAAGGATACAGTGGTTACAAGTTGGATTTCTTTAAGTTAGAATTCTTTAGAATCCTGCCTTAATAATTCATGAACAAAAAACATAGTCTGGTTTCTTTATTAACAAGCCAGTCATAAATCATAAATCCACAAGCTTGGTAGTTATTCTTAGAACCAATAATTGTTGCCCCCCAGAGTTTTCATATCATTGAGAATATAGGGAAATGTTTATCCAAGACAAAGTGAGCGTAAAAAAAATATTCTACCGCATGATTCTATTTGCTGCATACAACTTTCTCAAATCCATACTTATCTATGTTTTCTGGTAAGGCTGAACTTGCCTATATTATTTTCTTGAATAAAGAACTGTAGCAGGATATAGCAATTACAGAAAAAGAGCCAATGAGACACACTATTTTCAGAAGTGCTCAAATAGCAATTAAGTAGCTATGTGATGAGTGCCACATACATTTTAGTTACTTGCTTTGTTCCATTATTTAGCTTGATGTGTGCTCCTTTGACAGCTTTCTAAACTGTATAGATTTACTGCTGATCCCTCTGTTCTCCCGATCTCTGAAATGGGAGCAAAACTGATATAGTCAACAGCATAATGAAAAACACATTTTTATCAGTATTATCAGCAACTGGTAATCTATACTGTGCATAAAGGTAACCATTCTTGGGTGAGTGTCTGTGATTATATATAGCTTTGTCTCACCCTCACCCCTACCCCCATTTATTCAGAGTTGAATATTTTTCAGTTACACTGTGTTTGGTAATTATGCTGGCACTCAGGTTGATAGCCCCAGGTGCCAAGCACATGTGCTTGTAGCTAGACACTTGGCACCAACAGATAAACCTTCCTTGTTCCACTCTGATGATATTTTGCTTTTCATGTAATGTTGGCAGTGGAATAGAGTTCTTACTATTTTAATCTCAGGCAAACTTTCAACACAATTTAATTTTAACTAGCACTTCTAATAGTACATTCATATATTAGGAAATGTGCCGGCAATTTATGAATTAGTGTGGAATGTAAGGCAAAATTTTCACAGAGGTTAATCATTGGACTAATATTCCAAACAAGAGTCCAGGGATTGTCTTTCATTGGAGAACATCTGGGTTGCAGTTCATGCTCGGAGACCTGAATTTAGATTCGCTTGGAATGTGTTTATCACATGTGATCCAAGATCTTTAACCATTTCCCCCCAAAAATCTTTTAACCAAAGATTATTTCAAAGCTTACCTTGAAAGTCACATTTGTGTGATTCTCTATTGATTGCCAAAACCTTCCTTTACTGCATTATCAGTAACAGCACTGCTAAGGTACCCTTGCCTCTGGATCCATTGTTGCTTTAAGAGCCATAGTGAGTGTTATTTTCCTGAAACAAGACTCAGTGAAATAAGATGTAAAACTGCAAAATAGAGCAGTCTCATATAATGTATTTTGATTGCAGATAGTAGTAGGAGCTTGCTCTTGACTCCCTGATATATTACCATTGGATTAAAGAAATTATGGCCTAAGCATACAGCAGAAGAAAGTATAAATTTTGCAGCTCAGAGTCCTGGAAGTTATCTCAAAACAAGTCTGGCCACACATTTCTGTTAGCCCCCATAAATTTTGGGCGAAGCAACACGTTTTGAGATCTAAAGAACATTTTTTGAAGCATGAATAAGATTTCCCGCCACTGCTTTTGTGTAAGAAAGAGCACCCTTTGGGGAATAGGAACTGTATTCAGTGTTCAGATGTATGCTCAAGACTGTGTGGCCAGAAGTAGGTGGGGTCAGGATAGGAAAGTGGATGGAGTCCGGATAGGAAGGTAGGCAGGGCTAATATACAGGGCCAAAAATGGGGCCTTTGTCTCACAGGGACAGTATAAGTTTAATCTTTGCCTCATGTTCCCAACATTTTGTGATATATTCCAAACTGTTTTCCAGGCAAGGAGATTAGGCAGCAATGGGAGCTCTGAGGGCCACACAATATCCTCTGAAGGGTCACAAGTGTTGGCCCCTGTTATAATGGCATTATTAATACTGACTTACTGGTCGGGAAGGCTAAGCTTTTTCAGAGTTGGTCTTATTCTAACAAATTGACACAAACAAACAACCCTCAGGCAATTTCTCATATTTCTCTTTTGATTCATACTGTAATTATTTATATTTTACTTATTTATTATGGCATTTCTCTACTGCCAACTCCACAAGGATATCTGGTGGTTTACAATATCTCCATATAAATCAATAAAACATCCACATAAAATCACTAAAATGTATCCATCAACCCTTCCCTGGTGTCCACTCTCCCAGAAACATATTATAAATTATGTTATGTTGGACAGGTTTTCAAGATTCTGTTATTCTCTTCCATTATAATAAACACCATTGCTGGAATCCCTGTCATGCCTGTTCCTTGACTTTACTTCAAAGGGTTGATATCAATCTTGATAGCTTGTCCAGTTTCTCTCTGCCCCATTTTATACTAAACAAAATCAAAGTGATATTATTTTAAGTTTCTTTCCTCTTTCTCAGGGTTGAGTAAGTTCCCTCTTAACAGCTTACTCATTCCTTCCTGAGTCCTAAGATCAGGTCTATATTCTTTCACAACCTATGGCTTCATGTAGATATTGAAAAGCAGTGGGAGGACAGACACTACACCAAATATAGTGTAGATGATCCAGAAGGAGACCATGCCTGGTAGTTTCAAAAGCTGCTGAGAGATCAAAAAAGACCAGAAAGATTTCAGCGCCCCCCATCCAAGCCCCAGCTAAGGCCAACCAGAATAATCAGTGCTGTTTTTAGCCCATGTCCATGCCTGAACCCTGACTGAAAGAAAGCCAGATGACCCACTTCATCAGGGTCCTCTACAGGTTGCCTCCCTCACCACTTCCTCAATGACCTCCCTTAAAAAGGGAGGGTTGGAGACAGTGATAGTTGTCTAAAGGTTTTGATAAAATTTGGCACTCAGTGTGAAAATAGTGAAATTTTCTGCAGGGAGAGGTTTTAGAGAATATGTGGAATAACAAATGCACGTCTTGTTTGAGCAGAATTAACTAGGTAATTATGGCAACAGTAATGGCCTTTTTCAGAGAGAGAGGGAGGGAGGGAGGGGGAGAGAGAGAGAAGGAAGGAAGGAAGGAAGGAAGGAAGGAAGGAAGGAAGGAAGGAAGGAAGGAAGGAAGGAAAGAAAGAAAGAAAGAAAGAAAGAAAGAAAGAAAGAAAGAAAGAAAGAAAGAAAGAAAGAAAGAAAGAAAGAAAGAAAGAAGCAAGCTTCTTACAACATGCCATGTTCCAGCCATCATTCCCCATCCCTCTCAGAATAAAGTTGTGTCTTTATGGGGAATGTTTAGAGAGCATTCGGTCAATGGGAAGGGTCCGAACTGCAACTCTCACATAAAATTTCATACCAAAGGTTCTCAGGTGGGAACTTTTAGCTGAGATCTAAAATGAATCACATTAACAATTAAATAGAAACAATCATTAGAATTGACCCAAATAAGAAAAGATGCTTACCAAACAAAAGGTTACTCAGTCTGTGGTCTGGACACTTAGCTTCTAGCAATCAATTTTTGTGCTTGTGCCTAATATATAGATCAGTTTGCTGCTAACACTGAGCATGTATGTGCAATTTTTTTTTTCTCTGAGCTGGAGAAATAGTTCTGTGGAAACTGTCTGAGAAAGATTAGTCATATAAAAGAATTCTATCAGAAATTTGATTGGGAGAGAATGAGGTCAGTCCAAACTTTAGCCAGAAGTGAAGTTCAGCTTGTGTTTGATTTTTACTCTAAAACTTGCCCTATGGGATAGAGGTTACACTTAATAAAAAAATCATAAAGTGGCTGAAGAATCTTTTTAAACTTGCTATATTAAATGCCCGCTGCATTCAGATAAGTTGTTTCTCTAGCACTGCCAGTCTACCAGTCTGGCCACAGGGTAAACCTGGATAATACATCAAAATGGATTACAGATGGTCCATATATCTCTAGAGGAGATTCATATATCAAAGCAGATAATTATGGATGTTGGCACACTGTAAGTCTTCATTTGATGGAAATATAGGATCATTGCTGGTATAATCCATCCCTTTGCCATTCTCACTTGAGAAATTTTCTTCAGATACCTTTCAAACTTTACCAAGATGATTTTGTTAGTGCAACATTTGTCGGCTCTTGTCACTCAGAGGTTTATCCAAGCTCTTTGGACATGTAACCATGTGCTTAATTTTCCTTATAAATCCCAACTCTTATTCTCACAAACCAAATGCATTTTCATAATCAAACAGGTCCTTTTCTCTCCAGCCCCACTTCTTTACTGACATAACCACCCACTCCTGAACTGCCAACACGCTGCAGAATCACACCAATGAATCTCTTGGCTTAGTTAGAATGAGCAAAGGCTCACTTAGACTGAACTGCTATTAGCTCCTCAGCCCATCAAAAATATTATATTTTTTACCTTTCTTTCTAAGACAAAGCTCTACTTCTCAACAATCTGCATACAGAGAACACTTGAATCCCATTAAAGTTCAAATAAATCACAGCAATTCTCTATCTCCCCAGAGGTGATATCAGCACTGAAGTAATGCTGATAATGACTAAGGCAAATTTTATATTGGTGGCCCAGAGTCATAGAAACTCAGGGACAGCATTTCAAAGTATCCCAACTCACAGTACATGAGTTTATAACAATAACAATACTCTTTAAGTTGGGGAAGGACACTTTAAGAAATTAAGCACAAATCAGGCAGCTGCCGTTCTTGAAGAATAGCCACTTTCTAATAAGGATAGGGAAGGATATTTTAATCTTTAAAATATTTATTTATGGAATGTATACAGCTGCCCATCTTGGACAATTGTGACTCTGGGCAGCGTACAATCAGTAAAGCCACAAAAAACAATAGAGTTAAAAAAATTAATAGGTGATAGGAACCCAGATTCCTATTGCACCCTTCCAGGTGTATTATTTTGTTTTGCATTCTTACATTGTAGGGGTAGACAGTCTACACCCTCTCAGCATCCCAGAGGAATCCCCACAAGTGAAAGTCAGTAAAATGTTTAGCTTCTTTATATTTTGGGATATCACTGCTAAAATGCATACTAAGTCTTGTAGAGACTCCCACTTTATCCCTCAACCACGATTCCTGTCCAAAAAGATTGTGGGGGCAATTTTTTCCATTTAAGGTAGTTTCAGGGGAAAAAATGGAATGTTATATCTACTTTGCACTGCCCCATTACATTGGTTCAGTAATTTGTAGGGGTTGTATGATCGATTCCACATCACTTTACAGAGGCATTGTGCTACTTCAGCACAGAGAAACAACTTGTAGAGGCACATCACCTCATCTTAAGAAAGGGTTGAGAAAAAGCCAGTCTGCTTCATTTGGCAGTGACGCCTTGTAAATTGTGGCTTATGCATATGTTTTGCATATGAGCAGAAGCCATGTTGTTGAATAATGTGATCTAAGCCTCACTTCCCCACACAATATGAATACAATGGTTGATACATTTTTATGGCATGCTTCAAAGCGCCATTCAGTTTTTTTCAGTTATTAAGATAGAACATTTTCACTTCCTTTCTCACCACTTCACATGGACAACTTTTCAAAAGAAACAGCTCTCTAGGTGAGGTGGAACTTCCTTATGAGAGGGAAGTACTTTCTCACTGAATGGACATTGTGAATCTAGGATAATCAGGAAAGTATTCTGAAGGGTCTAAAGTCATAAACCCAACTTTTCAGCAACATTTTCTCTGTAGCTTCCTTGATAGAGTTTTGCAAACCATCCCAATTTGCTGCTGCAACTGAGATGTTTACGGGCTCAGTAAAGTGAAAGTTCTCGAAGATTATAGGCATTGCAAAAGGAAATACAACCACTTTCAGTAGGAGGAGAGAGCAAACCAGACCAAACATTTTTAGAATTTCTTACCTGCTGGACCCTATAGACATTGTATTTCATTTATCCTCTCAACAGAAGTCTTTAGGGGCAAAGTAACATTCTAAGATATATACAAAATGTATCCCAGTTCTTAAACTTTGGAATATTTTGGCAATGACTAAGAGGGAAAAAGATAAATAGCCCTCTTCAGAAGCCTTAAAATATAGAGACATAGTGAGAATATAACACTTCAGGTTTTACAAATGCTGAAAAAGAATGTCTATAGAAAACCAAACTTTTTATTTTATTTATTTCATTCTGTTACTACTGTAAACACAACTAGGAAATTGGCCAAACTGTTTGAATGCATTTTTGAAAGGAACTGTGGTGCTTTAATGCTCTATCTCTATATCTATATCTATATGTAGGTTTGCTGTTAAGCAACTCACTCCTTCATACCTACACTTTGCAAGCTTTAATGAAATGAATTTGCATATATGCATAATCATATAAAGTTCTAATTGATACACCCAATCTTGTAAAATAAAATTGTCCTTTCTAACCAATGGACAAAGATCTTCTATACACCAACTCATCAGCATGTACACATTCATACTCACCCTTTTCTTACAATACACTCAATTAGATCAATTTGGTGGGCTATTGTAAGAATACTAAAAGGGGTAAATTGACCGAGTCGGCTAACTCTCAAAGGGATTGGGTGTAAGCAAAAATGGCCAAATATATTGGACAAGCCAGTCAGCTGCCTTCGGAGAATACCAAACCTGATTTGCCTACTTAGTCCTCCAAGAAAATGAGCTGCAAAGAAAGAACAGCTGAAAAACTCTCCATCAACATTGTGAATTCCATGGCTGGAGTTCTGACAGTCATTAAACCCTTCCTCCCCAAAGCCCATTGGTTGCAGAGTCAACCATAACACATACCAACTTCCCATCAGGCTGCTTGTGGACACACCACTTCCAGCAAGAATTTACAATCTTACAATAACATCAAAAGGGAAACAACCATCAGTGTCATATCCCATGCTTAAGCTCTGAAAACAATTGTGCATACTCCCACATGCTTTCATATGTAAGCAAACAATAGTGTTTTAAGCAATGCTATTTGGAAGGTCCACACTATTTGGAAGGTCTAACGCAGATGTCAGAAAAAGAGTCTGGGGTCTACTATGCTGTTTTCTGGGCTTGCGAATACTTGCTGTGTGTCATGGGTGCCAGGAACATTCCTCTTCTTCCTGAGTTGCTTTTGCAGGCTATGTTATAGATGAGCCTAGCTGTCTCCTTTGGGGGGCGTTTTCTCCCTCACTGCAGAATTTATTTTGCTGCAATAGGTGTGAATGGGTCCTTCTTTTCATAGCCATTTCAGCCTATGGCTTGGTCATCTGGGTGGTGCAGAGGTGGTGGGAATCCTTGCCCTCTGTGCCCCTTGAGGTGGGAATGAGACTGGACATGCATACTAGGTTGGGAAGAAGGGATTGCTGGAAGGCAGTACAATATTAAGGAGAGGCAGCCTGAGTGAATGGGAGTTGTGAGTTTTGGCATGAGTTGATGCTCTGAACATTAAAAGTTTCTTCTCTTTTTCTTCTTCCTTTTTCCCACATCCAATGATGCCTGTCTGAGCAGTGGGAAAGGGGCTGGTAAGAGCTTGCCAGTATGTTTTTGGAGCAAGGATTCATGGGAGATTAGACATTTCCTAGAGAACGTGGGCAGGCTCCCTGAATTCCCCGAAGGAGAAGTCTTGAGTTGGTTGATGCCATCATGCACTGTCAGAGCCACTGATGAGGACATTTGACTAGGGAGTGACTGATTGGGAACGCAGCCATAGGCACACATATATACCACAACACTCCTAAAGGAGCATAGACCCACTTAATTGAATTCTGATTGTATCTAATCAATGTTATGGAGAATAATAGATAAACCGTATTAGTTCCTGTGAATAATAAAGCCTGTGATCATGCTTACTGATGAGTGCCATTGAGTATAAAAGGATTAACTTCTAATCAAGCAAATTTTGGATTGTGATGAAGTCTCCTTCTCATCTTAATCAGCTAACACGGGAGTATTGCAGGCCATTAGAATAATACAACATAACATACAATAATAAAATAGCTCTAGGAAACAGGAGGAAAACTGACATTATATATTTTCTAACAGTTTAGGAATAAAGCTTAAAGGTCTTAGATGACCCAAGGGTTAGAAAGCAAACATAGGTCATGTATCTCCCATTTCACCAAGGCTCCTTCTGGAAGGAGAATTTTCATTCTTAGCAGATCCCTCAGAATAGGGCTTTTTATTCCTAGCAGATTTTTATTCCTATAACTGGAACAAAGGTTATCCCAAACTCTATTCTTGCTAGTATTCATCTTCTATTCACAAAAGAAATCCAACTCATTGTTGACAATGTATGAGATGGCCAAGGCATTTGTTGTTTCCTTTCTTTTCCTAGCAACGTTGCAAAACAGATGCAGTCTCTGAAAAACACACAACACAGTTATTGGTTATTGGTTTGGTTTTTCAATTCTTTTTTTTTCTTCTTGTGGGAGGAAAAACTGAAGATCCTGGCAACCTCATATGTTTTCAAAAGTGAGTATAACTTTCCCCTGATAGATTACTGCCTTAGCAGAACTGGGCAGTAAAACAGATCAAATTTACCTTGACAGGCACAGAAATTGGAGAGTCTGTCTATTCTAAAATGGGTTGCACTTCTCTAGAAAGAACATAGACATATTGTATTCTTAGAGTCCTAATTGTCACTGAAGGCCCAAGTGCCCTCTCTTGCCAGGAACTGAGACTTAAGTTTTTATTTATTTGTTTGTTTTTTTATATTGAAAGATTGTTAGGAAACAACCAGCATCATTACATATTTTCATTTTTAATTGTGTATAAAAAGCCATTTCTTCAGTAAAAATGTTGCTTGTTTTGAAATAAATTGTACGGCTGTCTGAAATCCTGGATGTAAATTATCAAACTGCACCCACTGCCTGATGAAGATTAGAAGCAGGTTCTTCAGGCATGAGAAAAAATCTCCAACCATTTCAAAATAATCTCACTTCAAGAGTATAATGAGAAATGGTATTTCTTCCCCAAATGTTTTCAGTGTAATATTTCTTTCCTGCCCAGTATATTTCAGGTAGAGTGTACATATATAATTTCCTGTTATAATAAGTATTGGGATATATAACGTGGGACATATTATCATGTATTCAAGATCCAGTAAATACTACTTCTGGGATCTGTACGTCAGGTCTGCTAAAGAAAGCACACATAATTTCAAAAAGTTTTTTTTTTTAATAATACATTTAAAAATAGGATTTGCCTGAGAGATATTGAAACCTCATATTCTGCTATGGTAGAATTACATAGCAAATATATTACAGTCTACAGAAAAAGGGGTTACTGCTACTTTATGTTGAAATACAGGGGAGAAAAATCTTCTGTCATATTTATGTTACTGCAATGTTGCTGTTTTAAAATCTTGAGTTATTATAGTCTGGAGCCAACTGATTACCTATATAAACATCCCATTTGGATATTATGAGCAGGTGCTTATTCTTGTTACAACAAGCACCTGATTATGATATCCAGATCTGATGTTTATACAGGTAATCAGTTGGCAGTAATATTTATTCATCACAGTCCATTCATCCATCTTCCAGATTATGAGGCTGAAAATGTAAATGACAATGTGAGATTCACATCTCTGTTAAGTATCTATCACTGCATCTTTTATTGACATAATAAGAGACTATGATCCATTATGAAAGATGTCCAATATGTTCACTGTGTTAAAGTGCCATATTCTCTAGCCTTAAATAATATTAATTAGATCTGCCTGCAATGTGCACCTACATCAAAATTCAGATGATTTCTTTTCAGGAAATCCACAATATTAGATAGCAAGATCAAGGTTTGGGAGAAGAGCTTGACCTAAAGCAACATTGAAAGAGAATGTTGAGGTAATTTCTTGGACAATATATCTGAAAACTTTTGAAGGAAGTTAAAAAGACATGAAATTAATATAGAACATTGCTTTAGGTCAGTGCAGCACCTCTCTGCTATTTGCGGGAGCAGCCAAACTTCTTTTCAGGCTTCTGAGTGAACAGAACTGCCCCTTTAAGAGTTTAATTTTAATGATTGCATCCTTAAAGCAATGGTGATGGAAGCTTGAAAAAGTTGAGCTGATTCAGTAAATAGCACATAGGTTGTGTGCTCCATAAGTTCTGAACCACTTCTTCTCAATCATTTTGATTTGATTTGATTGCATAGCTTTGAATATGAATAATTCTTTAACCTGACAATCAATATAGCAATCTCAAATACAGAGACCACATATTTGCCCTTAATAAGTTGTTCTCTAAGTGTATTAGAATGTCCACACAGTCTGGTGATGATTGAAGTCATACTCTGTCATATCAGGACAATGGGGGACATCAGACCAAAGAAGGCAATAAGACCACATACCAACTTCTTTTATTAGAAGCACCTTTGTACAAAAGAAAACTGGTTGTTTTTTTGTGAAAAAGAAAAGGAAGGAAGGAAGGAAGGAAGGAAGGAAGGAAGGAAGGAAGGAAGGAAGGAAGGAAGGAAGGAAGAGAGGGAGGGAGGGAGGGAGGGAGGGAGGGAAGGGACAGTAGTCAACCAACAGGAGAAAGGATATTAAAACATGTATAGAGAAACGCTTCACTTTTTTTCAAGAAAATATTGGGAAAGAAATAATAATTAAAGGGAAACCTTGGTATTAATTGCTGAATAAATTAGATTATTTGATTGTTTGGGGTACAGTATCATTAATATACAAAAGATATCCAATTATACCTATCTTTATCCTAAACCAAATGGGAGTTGCAGTAGGTCTTGACCCAGTGTCTGGAGGCTAAAAGCCTAGATGGGGAAGAACAGGTTAAGGCTCAACCTAAACAAGACAGATTTCAGTGTTAATTCAGAAACCAACCAAGAGTTCCTACTTAGCTCTTGATGGGGTTGTGCTTCCCCAGGAAAAATCAGCTTCTTCTGGATTCCCAGCTCCTGCTGAAATACCAGGTGGAAGCTGTGGCTATGAGAGATTTTATTTTTGGCTAATGTATCAGTTATGACTATTCCTGGAACAAGAGGCATTGGCAACAGTCATGTATGCTCTCGTTACTTCTCGGATGGACTACTGTAATGTGCTGTACATGGGACTGCCCCTGAAAACTGCCCAGAAACTTCAGCTGGTATAGAATGCAGTTGCTTGTGTACTAACAGAACTTTCCAATATTGTCATATGATATCAGTACTTTGGGATCTGCATTGGCTCCCACTTCATTTCAAGGTGTTAGTAACTTAAAGTCCTGCATGGCTTGGGTTTGGATATCTGTTGGGGGACTTACTCCAACTAGAATCTGCCCAGCAAAAGCATCCTGGTAGATAAACTATCCTAAGGGTCCCCCACCTCTGTGAGGTACAACAAGACAAGACTTGGAAGCAAGCACTCTCTGTCCCTTTCACAGAATTGTCTCCCCTCAGAAGGAAGATCAGCATCCTTATTGTTCATATTTAGAAGATTCATGAAACCTTGGTTGTTTAAACAAGCGTTCAGGGATCAATAGGGAGGATGTACAGTATGTACCTAAGATGTATATGGGCACTGCTAATGATATTGCATTATTGTAATCCTATAGGGAAGTTGTTTATTACTCATGTATGGTACTTTTTTTTAATTGGTGCCTTTGAGTCCGTGTCGACTCCTGGCAACTGCCCAGATAGTCCCTGCAGTTTTCTTGGCAAGATTTCAGAAGCAGTTTGCCATCGCCTCCTTCCTAGGGCAAGACTGGCCCAAGGACACCCAGATGGTTTTGTGCCTAAGGTGGGACTAGAACTCACAGTCTCCTGGTTTCTAGCCTGGTGCCTTAACCATTACACCAAATTGGTACATATGTATTATTTACTAATAATAATACCTGTGTTCCATATAATTTATTGGCTACTACTTCTGTAAGCCACTTACACCAAAAAGCACTTATAATAAATAAATAATAAATGCCAAATTGCCAATTCTACCTCTGATGACATGATTCAAGGGCTACGCTGGAGCCAACACAAGATATTCATTAGATTATCGGTGCCAGGATGTTTGTTAATATTGTAAATATATTTAATATTTAAGAAGAAATAGCAGTCAATGTATCTTATATTCACTTTCCCCTGATCTCATTGCTAACTTTTTTTATCTTTTTACTCCTTATGTGTATGTATGTATCAGAGACAACTGCAACATCCTGTGCTTTTGTCCACGTGAGAAAAGCAGTGTAGAGCTATTGTGATGCCAGCTCTAACCTTTTGTACATAGGTGCAACATCACAACGCAAATACAAAAGGGCAGAGCTTGTGTTATGTTGGTGCAATGCTGCTTTCATCATTTAGTGCACACACACACTGATGCCTCCAGTATATTTACTAACTCAGGACACAGTTCTACCAACTGTTATCTGTACTCCGTGGTGAGATAAAAGTAAAGGATGCAGTGAAGGTCAGAAGCTGCCTGCCCTTCAAGGAAGGCCAGTTCAGGGAACAGATATCACAAGGATTACTGGAACTCTTGTTGTAGGGTATAATAACAGAAACTTGAAAGCCTACCAGAATTTCCTTCTGCCCCTTTCTTCTGCCCCCTCTTAAAGGCAGGGTCCTTTTCCAGGGCTGAAATATGGTTTACTGTCTCTGCTAATGGTTCTTGCATTCCTTCAGCAACTCTACCCCTGTTTTTCTCTACAGAAAGGGAATTCTGTTAAGGTTCAACAGAATGATAGTTGGACTCTCTGGTTGTTCACAAACCTGCTTTCTTCAGGTTCCCCATCATGTCATAGAGAGTTTTACTTGCCTTTCAGTAAAGGGAAGCAGAACCTTTTTCGGATCTTGCTGTTCAGTGCAGCTAGTTCAGAATCATAGTTAAAACTGCAGAATGTGTTGCCTTCAGATGTGGTAGAGTCCAGTAATACAAACAGTTTTAAAAGAGAATTAGTCTGTTTCATGGAGAAATGGGCTTTCAGTGGCTAGCAGTCTTGATGGCTGCTTACCATCTCTTTAGATCACTTACCTTATCATTTCTCTGGCCATATCTGGGAGCTTTCAGAATCTTCTGGTTAACTACTATGTGTCATGGAGAGATGGACTACAGGACCTTTGGTCTGATCTAGCAGATATCTCCATAGGTCCTTATCATCTGAGGGGGCAGGACAGCATATGGAGATGCTAAGAAGGTCTGTCTTCTTCAATAGGATTAAAATCCCTAAACCACCGGATTATTCGTTTATGATTAGCGTTTGTTTAAAAAGAATTAATGAGCTTTTCTCATTCATCAGAAAATACTTTTTGGTTTAGATACTTTCTTCCTTGCATTCATAAAGCATTTTTATAGATTCAGCAAGGCAATCAAGTGTACTAAACTCATCAATCAGTAAACACACAGAAGAAGAAAGAGAGCAAGGCCACATGGAGCAATGCCTTAATATGACCATACAGTTAGAAAATGAAGCAGGGTTTCTCGTCCTCCCTGGCTCATTTCATTTTTATGCCTCTTGATCTAAATCATGTTATGCATGGCTTATCAAAGGGAACTTCCTCTAATGCCAACAAAAGCTATCTTTTCATAGCCAACATCCTTCCTCCTTCTCATCTCACTGCCAGAGGAAACCAGCTACAAAATTCTGTAAAACCTAGAGGTATTTTCTCCTCTTTACTGTTGATTCAGGTGAGAAACAGGCTCCCATGTTTCCATAGATCTGATTTAGCTACAAATAATATTGCATCTTGATATCATTAACCCTTTAATCTAGTATGCCTTGACAAATAACCACCTGTAGTCAATTCTTTATTCATAAGCCTTATCTGTTGTTACAGTACATAATCTATGAGAATGTCCTAATTTTTATCATTCTCTAAGCCTGTCATCATGGCCGAGACAAGGCTTATCCTTCTGAGCAGATGAGATTAGTCGATCATGTTGAAATCAGAAGAGGGATTATAATGCTTGTAATACACGGAGACAAATTAAATGCATTTTGTTTGCACATCACAAGATCTTGTTGCTAAGGCTTTGGTATCTTCCACTGACTATAATAAATTGCCAATAAAATATAGATGGATTGTTGGGAAGGAGGGAAAAAACCCTGAAGTGAAAGACAAGAACAAATTATAAAGATGTTTGATTTGTTTATTCAGTCTGCTAAATGAGGGTTTTAATGGTTCTCATATCACTAGCATTTTCTAAACAATGGGTTTGGCATCAGAGTATAGCTGTGCTCTGATCCACAGTTGCCTGTTCATTTTAATTAAATTTCATCTAGTTCTTTCTTCTGTTCTTTGAAAAGTACATTCCACACAATCATAGCCACGCTCATTTGGGAGCGTGTCCTGTTGGTTTCAATGGGATGGTCAGCCAAATAACTATTTTTAAGGTTATGCCTATTTCCTTTACTTTTATCTTGCCAGTAAGTACAGATAACAGTTGGTATTTCTTGGAATGATATTTGTTTTAGATAAACCTTAACTCTGTGAATCCGAGCATATGCCCAGTTTTTTTTCATGACCATGTTGTTGCTGGTATCAGAAATTGAAATGTCATTTTTGGGACTTAAAATGCAGCTCCCAAAGTTATGAGGACATAGAGCAGCTTCTGATAGAACATAAAGAGACTAACATAATGCACAAGAAGAGCATGCTGAGTCACACCCAAGGCCAATATAGTTTAGCATTCTATTCCCATAGTGGCCAATCATATTCCATTGGGAGTAAATGCAAGTAATAGCTAGGGATGTGTCATTGCTTTTGGAAGAACGGGTTGAAAATTCCTGACTGTCGTACCCCTAGGTATCACATCTTTAAAGAAGATTTTCCCCACCCTCCTTAATTGTTCATATATTATATACTACTCTGAGCCCACTCCTGTTCTGTCCTCATTATGGCTAACAATTTGTACACATGCAGTAGTTTCTGTTCTACAATTAACACTTTTCTAATTATTGGCAAGCTACAAGGGATAGACAATGGTCTTTTTGTTCTCCCTCACTTCTTTAAGATGAACAAGAAGAGAACACTGAGTGATGGAGAATACTTACAAACAGCCCAAAATCTGTAGAAGTTTACCATCTGCATTAAAATTTAGAATCCATTTTGTTGATACTTGTATTTTCAATCAGGTTCTTTTCTAAATATTCCTCTTTTAATCTTTGGGAGATGTACCTGAAATAGAAGAAAATGTGTAAGAGATATGGCTACTATGCTGATATTAATAGAAGGCTATCTATGATGTCTTTGAATCAGAAGGGATCTGGTAACATCTTTTCAACTAACACGTTTGAATCAAAAAGGTGCTGTCAGACTTCTTCAGATGTTTTGCCATCATAGGCTAACACAGCTCTCCTACTGTGATGTCTTTGGTGAAGGCAAAGCCAACACCCTAAGACTGGGTGGAATGTTTGCCAACACAATTGATCTGGAGCTGCTCTAGCCCTTTTATAATGAATGTATAACATGCAGTAGCCACTATACAATTTTGGCAAAATATGAGTCTTGTCAAGCTTTTCTCAATATGATTATTAGAGCAGTAGAAGTAGTAATGTTTAGATTCAGTTTTATGAAATGTGTTTTTTGGATGATTCAAGATGCTTCACACAACAGTCTTAACTACAAAGGTGAAGGCAACTGCACATAGTCACAGGTGTTGTCTTTCTCATCCCTGCAGTCCTCATCATCTCCCTCCACTAGAGTGGGAGGAAAGATATGAAGGAACTGAAACTGTTGCCAAAATACAAGTATGATGCAGTTTACAATGGAACAAATAGAACTTTCTTAGGTTATTGGCTTTATTTTGGCAATAAAGCAAAATCGAGCCATTTAGAACTTTAAAAAGCAGAAAAAGCAATAAACGATAATTTTTGCTAAGCAGTTATGATCGGAATCTTCCAAACTTTTCCAAAAGTTGGCTGCTTTGCTTAAAATGGAAACAAAAAGCACAGTACTATTCTATTTACTAACATACAATATCTACACACAAATGAAACACACACAGAGGACGGAAGAGTCCTTTATCTTTATATTTTGGATATCTGAATAACACATTTGAACAATATATTTTTTGAGCCCAAGAGTCACAGAGTTTTACTCACACCCATGCACACACACAAACAGGTTAAAGACCTCCATCTAGATAAGGATTACTATTTAGCACATGCATTTACCATAACACTAAAATCCTAAGTGATATTAGAGGCATAAACTATACTGAAGAGCAAGCAAACTATAGAAAATAGCGACAGATTCATACAGAAAGGTACACTGCCACACATTTATACATAAACATAATAGTTACCAAATATCAAAGCCATTTGCTCAACATTGGGAAAGAAATATAATTCAGACTCTTGTCTGAAATAAAATAAAGAAGCAAAAATGCATTTTAAAAAGGAACTCTGGCTTGATCTTTAGAGCTATCAATACAATTTCCAGCGGAATATGATCTCTACTTTTGCAAATAAATAAATAAATAAGTAATTAAGTAAGTAAATAAAGGCTCTTGTATCTCTGAATCACTGGAAGCCAATAATGCAACCTTTGTAGGACTGTAGTTCATATCAAGAGCTATGAGGTTTCTACATAAAGTAGTGTAAAAGCAACCTGGACCACACAGGTTTAGTTTTATTTGCAAGCTATTTTCTGTACTTGAATAAGCAATACGGGGATTCCAATTTCAGGTCAGTTCATATTGTTTTTATTAGGGTTAGTTTTTCTGATAATCCCAAAGAGTCTGCACTCATAAATATAAATTTGGATATCCATTGTAAAGTCTGTTTATCATTGAGACAGGAATTTTAATTTATAAAGTGCTTTGGAATCTGAACTTGGCTTCTTAAGACAGTGAGGTGAGCCGAAATCCATGAAAATCAAAGATATATGTAAGATTACCCATTTTTATAGATCCCTACTCAGATATACATATCACTGAGTTCTTGTTTCAGGAAAACTGTTCATAGCCTTATATGCAAGGTAATGGAATCAGCAGAAGTCAAAATGAAGTTAGGGACTGAAGGGGAAAAGCAAAAATTTCCTAGATGGTATGTTTCTAAAATAGAAATTAATAGCATAATTCACATGAATTA
Organism: Python bivittatus; assembly: GCF_059951505.1. NCBI lineage: Eukaryota > Metazoa > Chordata > Lepidosauria > Squamata > Pythonidae > Python > Python bivittatus. The sequence continues at coordinate 22,595,936 of NW_028277113.1, read as the reverse complement.
TGTTTCTGTAAAGTAAGTCCTTTCGATTCTGATGGGTGAACAGTTCTCCTCTCAAATCGAATTCTGTCACGAGCATCCAGAAGCAACCCAAAGGGAATGACTCTAAATGTGTTAACTGGTGTTAGCCAAGAATTTAAGGCTATGCAAGGATTCCAAAAGTGGTGGTCAGAACTGTTTGAACATGCATGTGCAAATAGAGACAGTCAGAAGCAACTTCTGAAGCAGCTTCACAAGACTTGCAAATGACACAGTTGCTTTAATGACTAGAAAAGAAGGGTTTCATGTCTATTGATTGCCCTTGGAGAAGAAGCTCTTTCAAGGTGTTGCACAGCCCTAAAAAATGCCCTCCTGTGTCTGGGAAAATTGTGTTTCTTTTAAGCCACTATATGAATTTAGCAACAGCAATATATTTTGTCTGAGACAAATTACAAGATTCTGTTACTCCCATCTGCCATATATAGAAATTGACTGAGCTGGTGGCCATGATGGCTTAGTCCATGACGGACATAAGGCTCAAATCAAGGGACATATTCTTCCTCCCTCTCTCTCTGTCTCTGTCTCTCTCTCTCTCATTCCTGACAAAAGTCAATGCAACTCCCATTTTACAAATAGAAGACTAAGCTAAATTATAGCAGCCCTCTTACTTTAGCTGAAGCGTGTTTGAAGAGTGCCTTAATATTGCTCTATGCAACATCATTTCCAGGTTTGACAGATGTTGTTTTTTTCTCTGCATGTTATGTGGATTTTAAAGGACTGTTCATTATAGTTATTAATGGAGAACTGGTCTGGATCTTGTTGCACAGAGACATTATTAAAGGAAAGATTACAAACTGTGCAGTCAAAGGAGTAACATTTCTCTCCTCCCTTTATTTCTGAGAAGCTGTTGAGATTTTTAAATAACCTTCCAGCATTCTTGTGTAGGGAATAAAGATAGCAGAAACAAAAGTAAATCAGTTTACAAATTGTTCTTGGTCCACCATCACTCACATCAGCAAGCCCTGCTATGGTGAAGTATCTATCACTGTCTTGTCTTCTCGGGGGCGTCCCTTCCAGCTCCGCTCTCAGAATTCAGTTGGCTGATGACATTTCTTCTCTGGGAAGATGAGCAATTCAGAGGAGGTAGGAGCAACCACGGAGAGGATTCTAAAAGGCAACCATCCTTTTTTCATATCCAGAGAGACGTTAGTTGTGGTAAAGAAGCTGCATTGCTGCAAAGCTTTAGTCTGGTTAAAACTGTCTTAAAGTTTCTAGCTATTTTCTATAAATTAGGCTACAATGTTCCTATCTTCTGTTTGAAGTGATGTCATTTTAAATATAATTTTGATCAGCAGTTAGCTGCTCAAACAGTATTTCCAGCTGCACCTTCCTAAAAAATTATTCTGCTTTTTAAGTAGACTATGGAACTACTTGCTGCTAGAAATTAAGAAGGGCAACATTCTGGACAACCATGAGGGAACCCTACTTTTTTTTGTTGACATCTATTGGCCATCCAGATTTTGGCCAGTCCAGATTTGATAACTTAAGTTGGCCAGTTCTTGTTTTAATTTAGGATGGGTTTAAAAGACATCAGTTTTTTACACAGGCTTGGAAGTTTTTAGCAGTTTCAGAAGTTTTATTTCATATTAATATGTATAAACCATTTAAAGCCACTAACAGGACTGGATGGGGTAGAAAGTTTTGAAACAGGCCAATAAATAAATCCTCTCCTTTCATTTACAAAGTGGCAAATAAACAGTGGGATAAAACCAACATATAAAAAAGTTGGAATAGTATCAATACTTTTAGAGAAGGCTGTGTTTAATGCTGTACAAGTCAAGTCAACTTGACCATTTAGTTCAAGAAGTCATCACAAAATAGAAAATGACATATGAACTGAGGGAAAAGAAACACACTGGGTTAAATGTGCCAATAAACTACTGTTTTGTTCTTTTGTTTTGAATACTTCTTGTTTCCAATCAGAATATTTTCACTTTGGGGTCTCCTTTTATTTCCACCAGGATTCTTAAAAAGGTATCTCATAGGTCTTTCTAGGAGTCCTTTACTGATTGACAGCAGCTGAGACTAGAAGAGACCTAGTGATTCCAGCTACAATCGGTATCAGGCCAGTTGCATGCTGGTAGTTTATAATGGGAGTAGAATTTTCTGCTGACTGAAAAGGATGTCCAGGTTCAATTGTGGACTTTCCAAGAGCAAAGGGGGTACATTGAAACTGGATGTATCAAGCGGTTCTTTCTAGAAAACCTAGAGTCTCTTTGCTGAGAAAGTAAAACAAGGGTATAGCTTTCCTCCGCAACTCTTTTGTTTGATTGATTTGTGTTCATGCCACTTCAATCATGCCAATTTTAAGTGGCTTTCTTTAGAAGAATTAAATTAAACAGATAAAAATAGCATAAATGTCATAACCTGCAACATGTCTAAATAATATACATTCATCTGTTCTAATAATCAATAACAGAGATTCACTGTTTGCACTACTGATTGCACCGTCTTACAATGTAGGGAGTTCTGTTTCTCATTCCATCATCCCAAAGGGTCTTTGAAAAAGTCAATTTTTATACAGTTTTCTAAAAATCAGGAGTGAGGTCACAGATCTCATCTCGGATGTAGGGAATTCCACAAGAAGGATCTCTTGCAGAAAATGCACTCCAAATACCCCAGGAGGGTTGGAAATTTTCAGCAAGCAATTTTACTTGGACATGCCTTGGGCAGGGAGGAATGTTTGTTCCTTGAATGGCTGCAAGTGGCACACTAGCCATAACTGAGCAGATTCTCCTGGCCACAGCTACCTCCTGACTATTTCAGCAGGAGCTAAGACACACCCTCCCCTATTGTGCATTAGATCCTTTGGCGGAGAACAACCCCTTGAGTAAAAGTTGCTATTGTTCTAGACTAGGTTGGCTTCTGGACTTAGCTTGCTAGAGTTGAGTCTTAAATTGTTTCTCCCCATCTAGATCCTTACTGCCTCTGGACACCAAGTCAGAACTACCACTGCGTTTCCAAACTAGTCTGGATAAGTGAGTATTGTTAACATACCTTTGATCCTGTATCCCAAACAACTGAATTACTTTTTCTACCAGCTCATGCATATGTTAATTAAAATAGGAAAAAGGATCATGCCAATGGCACCCCATATTGGAGTGTCCTCAGGCTTCACCTCTCCTTCACTGCATACAGCAACTGGAACTGTCCACATAGGAAGGAGCAAATGCCCTGTAAAACTGTGTCCCACGTCACAACCTCATAAATGGTCTACAACAATACCACGGTGGATGCTACTGAGCATTTTATGGCCACCAAATATTCCAACAGGGCAAATAAGGTAACACTATTTCCATCAATGAGCATGAAACTGAGCAAACTCAGGGAGGCAGTGAAGTACAGGAAGGCCTGGCGCGATATGGTTCATGGGGCACGAAGAGTCGGACACGACTTAACGACTGAACAACAACAACATCTCCATCAAAGCCCCATCACAGGTCATCAATGAGAGTGGCCAATGTAGTTTTCATCTCATGACCAGTCTTAACCTTGTTTGAAAAGGGTTCAGATTAGCCACTTCTTTCAAGGTCCTTTTAACAGCCATTCCACCACCATCCCAACAACCTTCCTTAGAAAATAAAGGTTGGAAATTAAATGATAGCAGTCCAGTAGAGCTGGGACTGTGGTCATCCTCTTAAGGTTAAGGGCCACATTCTAAACAGTAGGTCAAGCCAAGCACATAAAATGGGAGAATTAAAACAAAAACAAAACTTCATTAGATTTAACTTGAATATCTAATTAGGCATATATTTTGCAAACATGTTCTTACCGGTTTTATCACACTGAAAGTTATAATTTGGTGGTGCTGGGACCAGAAGTCCCAGCATACTATCTTTTTCAGTTGTACACATTTCTTGTGCATAATGTGCTTGGTGCTACATGGCAAAGTTAGGAAAATGAGGACAGAGAAAAAGTCCCTTCTTTCTTGGGCAACTTTTTCTTCCTTTCTAGAGATTGTTCTCTTTTTTCTTTACATTACCATTTTGATACTATCTCACCCAAGGAATATCTGGTAAGGAAGAGATTGATCACTTTGTTCTAGAGGTATGCACTTAGAGTTTACAAAGGGCTTTTGAAATTAAGTCAATGATGCATAACTTTAGGCTGAGGGCTCTGAAACTTTATGCCACACACTATAACACTAGGTACATGTGGACTCCCACAACTTGGTAGTATCCTGTATACCAAGAGGACATTCAAGCTTTCACAGGGCTAGTCAACTTCTATTTGACTGCCATTTCAAAAAATATGTTTTAATCTGCCAAGTAACAGTCAAGCTATAACATAGCCAAAGTTGGTTATATGATGATGTCTCTGAAGGCAAATTCATTTACTTTTCATTTCTCTTGTTGTCAACATCAGGAGGAAAAGGAGTTTTAGATGGGAATTATAAAACTCCAGGAATGATTGTACAGTGAGCCATCATTTTCATAATTTCTTTTGAACTTTTCCCCAAGTGTTCATCCAAGCTGGGTTGTCTTTCTCAGGAGCTGAAAACAAAATTCCCCAAGCATAACCCCTTTCATATCAACAAACCATTTAAATCCAGCCTCAAATTTTGATTCAAACAAACATAAAGCAGGGATGTCTATGTGTTAGCCATTATATGAAAGGGAATATAATGTGAATGAGATACCAACAAAAAGCTACTTAGACCTAATCGTGTCAGAAGTGTCTCATTTATCAGCAAATAGAAAGCATTGATCTGAGTATTCAAAAAGATAGGACAATTTCTACTTTTTAAAAATATGTGTGTGTGTGTCTCTGTAAAGTGTTTGTTTTTATACGATATTTTAGTAAATCCCATAGAAAACCTTCTGGCTCTCTTTTGGTGTATTTGCATAATTGGGAAAAAAGCAGCATCCCATTAATCTTCTGAGCTTTACTTACTATGGCTTTAAATCTAAACTCCATACTGTATGTAAAGTGAGGTGAACATTTTTACTGCTTGTCAAAACAATCCTGAAATCCCATTTTCCTTTAATAAAGTATAGTTTTGTCTTCCAGATGTATGCTTGAATAAGATGTCATACTCTGTTTTTGTTCAGGATTGCACCCCGCTGATCTTCCTAGGCAGCAAGAAAATTACCTTATTGAAACATATTGCTAGGAGTGACGACGGTGCCAAATTTTGCATTGGTATTACACACATGACATATTCAGAGACCTTTGAATAAGACCATGAATATCAAGTGATTGAAAAGATTATACTGGCTTTCTTATTTTGTGGGTTATAATAGGTTGTGGTTCTGGATGAATGTCTTTCAGATCAATATAATTATGTCATAAAAACATGTAACAAAATAGTTACTTTGCAGCTTTTCACACTTGCCTGATTTCATACTGATTTCATTCCAAGCAGAATTGTTTCTTTTAACTAATAGATGGTTCTACGTTGGAGGTGTTATGGTGCTAAGAATCTTTATAACAAGCATAAGATGGCATCTGGTAATCTTTCTTGATCACATAGCCACTTTATCATAAAAATAATGCTCAAATTAGTTTGTTCGCTTTATATCAGGAGTTAAAAATGTGGTGCCCATGGGCATCAGGCTGCTTATTTTATTTATTTATGCACAGATTTATCCTTAGTGTTTGCCAACTTCTGAGCCACCTTATGTGTGTTGTTCAGATGGTTCAAAACTGCAAATAATTAAATGGGAAAGTGGCACGCTGCAAAGAGAAACATAATTCTTCAGTGTCATCTTTATTTCTGGGCTCCACCTCAGCACCTATCAGCATTCTTTGGAATTAAAATGGGATGTGGCCACCATTCATTCAGTGGTGAACTTGCCTAGCATGAATAAAGAAAAGGATAAGCTTGGAGTGGTAGAGAATATTCTAGGGTCTCAATGGGGTGGTCAGAAACAAGCTCACTAGCTTGGCTTCTAGTAAATGGATGTTTATGCTATGATGGGTGTGACCGTTTTATGGATACGAAAGCCTCATGTGAGCCATTTGATGAGAACACGCCTAATTTACTCTCAAAATTCTACAAGTGCCCAAACAGTCCAAACATTTGGCTCATTCCAGGTACATAGAATATTAATTATGAATTATCCTGCATCATTCTTCTTCCTTCTCCTTTTTTTATATCATTATATACAAACATGTAGTCCCTCAACTTACAAAATGAAACAAGAAAGAACAAAAATGGCTAAAAATCCCAAACTGTTAAAAAATGGACAAGAAGACAGATAACTTCTTGTAGTCTTGGAACCACTGCTTTCAACGAAGGCCACACTTACTAAAAAATGCAAGTTGTGGCTGAGCCTTTAATCATCTCAAGCTGACATGTAATTCTCTCTGCAAGGGTTATATTCCACAACTTACCATAGTAAAGAATCCTTTCCAGCGTCTAACCACAGTTTGTTAATTAAGGTGAAAATATCCTGCATTTCTTCTAAAACAAATGTTTACAGTATTCGCGATTTTTAAGGGGAACTGCAGTGGACAGGATCACTCTTCCCTTTGGAATTGATATTTTGACTATGAGATTTATCCTGTTACTCATCCTAACTTAAAAGCTGTCATGTGTACCTTCCTAGCTTATACCAGCTTCCTCAAATGCATAGATCTACACATGCATCTGGATTATGTACCCTACAAATTCAGAGCTATTTTATCTAGTTGTTGTATGGCTCACTGAGAAATATATAGTGAGCATACACATTTTAAGTAGTAGAGGAGGCTCTGTGTCAACAGCAGCCATCCATGTCTGGAATCCTTTCAAAATCAGTGGATTTAACCATGCCTAACTACATAGCATTATGTGGTCTCTGCGTTAGGAAGGGAATTTTAATTAGAATTGCATGGGTTAGCGTTGAATGTGTTGGAACATGCACTGTAGGGGTATTCACTGAGTCTAGAAGGAAGTCCTTGGATTTCTTACTGTAAAAGGTGCTATCAAGCGGCAATGTAAAGGGTCAGTGTAATAATAATGTATAGCAGCTGGGTTTAAACTGCTGTCTGGATTCTCTATTTTCACTTCAACAGAAATAGTTACACTTCTACTGATTCTGTGACCGTTCAGAATGGTAGCTTCCTGCCAGATTATCATCACAGGCAACAATTTGGCTGCCCCAGTTGGCATAACATTGCCTGTTTAGAATGCAAAGTTATGACTGTAACCCCTGCTGGCCACTGGAGTGGCATCAGAGAGAGTTAAAGAGAGAGCTGTAATTATGGAAAAGGGAATTAGGAGGAAAATAGATTGAAAAGAAACCCTTGCTGTTTCCAAGTACAGGCGAAAATGCAATTCAAACCAACCATTTAATTGTCTTGTGCCAAAGAAAACGGTCAAGCAACTTTAGGAATGGGTGAATCTGTTGATTTTGGTTTCTTTCAATTCCTCCCTTTTCTAGCCATTAGTCTTCCCCATCTTCTTATCATTTTCAATATTAATTTTTCCCACTTTTTCCTGGTATATACATTTTGTTCAGGGCTGCCTAATGTATATATTTTTCTTTAAGCTATGTTCTTCATGATTTGAACCTTAATTCCATTTTATGCATTTTTATGTGCACTTTTTCCCAATATGCATTTTTGCACCGATTTTTGTGAAGAAAAGTATATCAAATATTGATTTGAAAGTGTGTCTGTCTATCCATCTAGCTAGCTATCATACCTATATTCTACCAAAACAATTCTATTATACCACTTGCAACTCCTTCCTGCACTTTCAGTATGAACAATTATTGCTGGTCGTATTAAAAATGGACCAAAGTAATAAATCCAAGACAGACATCATTGAACCAAAGATGACCTTGACCAAGTAAGAAGTAAAATAGGTAGGAATTTGTTCCCAGTTTCTCAGACCAACACTCAGCTAGCTGGATGTGCATGAGAGCTGATAGCCCTAAGAAACAGGGCAACTAAGGGGTTCTTAACTACATGAGAATATATTGCAATGGCCAGTGATATGGCCAATATACCAACTGTCCATCCGATGCACAAGAATTATCTGAAAATGTAGACTAAGTCTGTATTTTTTCCCAATCTTGTCTGTTGTCTCTCCTCCCAATCACTCCCCGTCCCCTCTCCAAAAAAGTAGCAGAATTTAAATTTTCAGTGCTGTGATTTTTGAAAGAGTTCATTTTAGACATTTGGAATTGGAAAATAATCTCTCACTCTGTCATTACTCCTCAGTCTTTGGCTAATGTCTTCATCTTGACTTTGATGCAAGTGTTTGCAACCAACCACTATATGTAGTTAAAGCAGGCTTCATCATGGTTCATGTCTCTAAGAACTGGAGTTGACTAGGCTTTCTACTCCTATAAAGATGAATATTATTCCACTAAATGTCCTTCCCTTATAAATGTGAATCACTTCATTCTGTTTATTTCCCTTGTAAATAGGTAGATCACTATGTAATATCTTCTTCCTCAGTGTTTATTATTCCATTATATCCATTTTATATAAATTTAAGTTCCTCCCTACTTCCTCTGAAGCAAAGAGATCAATGTGGTACATGACAATTTTATTACATCAGAGTATTCATTTCCTTCACAAAAGTAAATCACTCCAGTACAGTCACTCCCCTGTGAGAAAACATACCCATAGATCATTGCATTACACGAACTCTCTGCATAAATACAGCTTGTATTATGTTACTTCTTCTGTAAGGTACATGATGACATATCTTTGTTGGCTCTGTATAAATGTTTGCTCGGGTCTTTGTATATCTGTTCTAGGCAGCAATGTCGAATAGAACATGGTCTCCTCTGTACTATATTCATTTTCAGGATTGCTGCAGCCTTGTAAAAGCATGCTCTTCAAGTTTCTGTGAAACCATATCCTTCTCTGTGCTTTCTTATTTTTTCCATTCTGCTTATTTGATTTTATTCCAATATACCAGTAAGCAGTTAATGCCAAGGAGGAGGAGGTGGTGACAGGAAACCTCTTTGCTTAAATTAGTGTAGTTTGGTCCTTCTACAGTGGTCCTTTTGAGCACTGTTGAGCATAACTCCTCTTCAATCCAGATATGGAATGCCCTCCCTCAGGATTTGCATTTGGCCAACGTTTCTCTCTTTCTTTAGAAGATCCATTAATACACAGCTCTTTATTTTATCTGCCTTTTAGTTCCTCTACTTTTTTTTTAATCTTGTGTATTTATTTTTGTTATATGATGTGCCATTGTGAGTGCATACTTTTCAAAGGAGAGATGTAGGTTTGGCAGATATGAGAGGGAGAGGGAGAGAGAGAGAGAGAGAGAGAGAGAGATGGATGGATGGATGGATGGATGGATGGATGGATGGATGGATGGATGGATGGATGGATGGATGGATTGCAGTTGCTATTGAAAATCATCTAAATCAGTGTTTCTCAAACCTGGCAACTTTAAGACATGTGGGCTTCAATTCTGCTGGCTGGGGAATTCTGGGAGTCGAAGTCCACATGTCTTAAAGTTGCCACGTTTGAAAAACATTGATCTAAATGAAAACTTAATGAAAACGTGCATGCAAGAGTGTCTGCTGGTCAAAACCATCAAGATGGCAGCTGCAATATTGTGATTAAAGCTCTGCCTGTTTTCATGTATGTTAAAAACAGGCAGACCTTCAGCTGCAACTTTGCAGCCTCCATCTTGGCATTGCATGATCCTCTTAAACTAATATCTGTCCTAAGTTGGAAAGATGCTAAAATAATTTCAATGTGATTTTTAAAAATGGGCATTTTAGTTCTCACTAAAAAAAATCTCAAAGAGTAAAAAGAAAAAGGATGGCTTGGTCTAGTGGTTAAGGACCAGGCTAGAAACCAGGAGACTGTGAGTTCTAGTCTCACCTTAGGTATGAAAGCTGGCTGGGTGACTTTGGGCCAGTCACTCTCTCTCAGCCCAACTCACCTCACAGGGTTGTTGTTATGGAGAAAATAAGGGGAGGAAGGAGTATTAGGTATGTTCGCTCCCTTGAGTTATTTGCAAAAATAAGAAAGGTGGGATAAAACAATCTAAAATATATATATCTTGCTATCTGGGTCTTATGAGATTGCATTTAAAAAAGAAAAAGAAATTATAACCACAATACATTTTCCCCAGTTAACTTTCACATGAAGCAACATCTGTTATTATTTGATTTTCAATTAAACACAGATAAAGCTCTAGTGTAAATTTATTTAACAGTCCATGAGGTAATGTAAATGATTAGTGATTAGACTATTGAAATAATGAATGAATATGGGGAAAATATTCACTTGCTCCCACACATAACTAGGAAGGTCACTGGGTGACTTTGGGGGAATGAAGGGCAAAGATGTAATATTGGAAGTGATTGTAACTTGCTTGCACGGTATGTGTAAACAACACATCTATTTTTTGTGCATGACTGTTTTGTTGCATATAATAATCCATGACAGAAACATGGTATTTACACGTATGTTCTTAGGATTGCACATTTATTCCTAGAATTGGAGATTTTAAGTCTGGCTGGATATTAGGTTTTTAAAAAATCCTGAAATAATTTTAGTAGTTCTGGTAACTGAACCTCTGGGCAAGAGGTCTACCTTAGATAGGCCTGACCATGGGGACCTCAGACAACCAATTTTCCTATCAGTCATCTTCTGATCTCACAATGAAAAGGAGACGGGATTTCACATCTTTTATGTTCATCAGGACACAACTTCTATTGATGTGTTTACTTCTTTGTTGGTCTACAGTGCTTGAAGAGCACCAACAGCCTACCTTCCAGGCCAATAGAAGAACATAGAAAATGCTAAGCTAATCAGTGGTCAGCTGATGGAAAGCCTTATCACTCTCTATCAAAAATAAAAATCATTTCTCCTCTATTAAAATGCTGTTTAAAAAGAGTTTCAAGTTATTTACAGGATGAGAAACTGCTGTATCAATCTTGTGATGATGTTCATTATAACTCTGGGAGCTAGAACATAGACCAAACCAGACTCCGATCCCATGAAGAGGAAAACTACACAGTATAAAACAGAATAGTATATCTAACACCTGCAAGTGGGAATTTTCCATTTTCAAGAAACCAAACAATTGCAGTAACCCAGGGTTTAGTATGATGGAAACCCTCTAGCAACTCTTGTCATTTGTTTCTCAGGAGGTCAACAGGGTCTGTGATTGGATCTGCACCTCCATTTGGAAATCATCCTTAGTATAATAGGCCAATCACTTTTTTGTTTTAACACCCATGCTTCTTAAGTACCCCATTCCCACTGCATTCAACTTACTTTTAAAGATTCTTCTGAAATACCCAACTCTCACTTCCATATAAGACAGTGGGTATGTTTTTTTACACAGTTATTTTCTTTTCTTTCAACATTCGTTGCAAAAGACTGCTGATTACCTACCATCTTTGTACCAGCATTTCCACATCTTAAAAGTTCTCCATTCATTTTCCCATATTCAGTAAACAATCTATAAGCAAGACTGATGGGCAAAGCCTCATAAGTAAAGCCTTGCCTTTTGATACATGCAGTGTGCACATACAAAAGGGTTAGGCTTCATTAGCACTGTACCTACCTCTTGCAGATTTTGATACCCTCCTGCAGACATCACTTCTACCAGGATACATACATTCTCTCACTTGGTGTAGTTTTTGCCACTTGTGTGTAACTTGCAATCATTAATTCACTTTTCTATGACAACCAACCTTCAATTCCACATTTGCCCAAACTATTTCATAATTCAGTCCATTCACTTTATCAGATGCTTTCTCTAAATCATCTAATGTACATTTTTTCTCACATTCGTACCTTTCTCAATGAGCAAAAATCTGGTCTCTCTAAAATAAAGACACATTGCCTTTCCCTAATTTGACTCATTGTTACCCATTGCACCCTTTCAGTCAGTATTCTGGAAGGTTCTTAGGCACACTTAACAAACTAATTATCCTGCAATTTCTACATTTACTTTTATTGTCTTTCCCTTTCTATAATGGAACAATAACAGCATTCTTCTACTCATTAGGCACATATGCACTACACAAGTTACATGCCTCCTTTGTAAGTAAACCACATTCACGCTTTCTCTAGTTACACCATCTACACCTGCGGACTTACAATTACTCAATATTCACGCAGCATTATTAGTTCTTTCATTTCTTGCCTTGCCTTGCCTTGCCTTGCCTTGCCCAGAGTTTAAAGTATAAGCCTTTTACTAATAGAGGCAAATATCTGTAGCTCAGGGTTGAACTGTGTAGTCCTTGGGGTTCTCTGAGCTTGGTTGTTTTCTTGCAGACATTTCATTACCTGGTTAGGTAACATTTTCAGTGCTCAGTGAAGATGTTACCTACCTGGATAATGAAACATCTGCAAGAAAACAACCAAGCTCAGAGAACCCCAAGGACTCCACAAGCCTTTTACTGTTCCTTTCCCATCCTTTAGGCACCTACTCCATGTTTACATAATAGTTCTGTGTGATGCTGCTCCACCAGCTTCAGCCTTTACACAATCAGCAGAAGGGAATATTGATGGCAAATATTCAGTTCTAGACAATGTCATTACCTACTATCATTATTTACATTGCACAGAAACATCGAGCAAGCAGTAGAGGGTACACTCCCAGTTTAGCTTCAATAAAGTTTCTAGCTTGACCTTTTAAATAATTCCAGATCATATTCCACTTACTAAGGAATGTTCACTGGGAGTTTTCAAGCAAAGTTTGGACAGCTGCTTGCTGGGATGGCAGGAGGATTCCTGCCCTGGGCAAGGGATTGGACTAGAGAACTGCCAAGGTCCTTCCCAGTCCTATGAGTTTATGCTTCCCATAATTTCATTCTCCAATCTAGCTATTTTACAGAAAGATTTTAGGATATCATTTCTTGTTTATTGAGGTGCCCTTACAGTAGGGTTTTTAGAAAGTAAAGACTGTCTCAAGTTGAAATCAATTCCTCCTGACGCCATGGCTATGTCCATGCAGTGTTCTTGGCAGCAGTCTAGAAGTATTTTGTCATTTCATCCTTCTGGAATGCTTGTCTGACTTCCAAGGCTAACATGGAATTCAACAATATCCTAAACCTCTCTCATCAAAGGACTAGCCAAATCTAACCCTGGTTTCTGTGTTCAGCTTGCACTGTGATCAATTCCTTTGGGAATAGTGGTTTCAGCTGACCAAAATAGTTTAACAGCCTTTCTCATCTCTTTCATATTTTATTTTAGATCGGGGAAGTTATAATTGACAAACACTTACCAGTCATTTTTATAGAGTAATTTTAAAGACACATCAATACTGTGGTAAAGACATGCATGGATTTTGCCGCATAGCTATGCAAAACTTCACTGTGCTATGTGAGAGAGTGATTTGGTGTGACTAATCAAATGAAAAGTTAAGTCAAGATTTCTTTAGTCTCCCCATTCCTCCTTTGAAAAACAGCTGTGGGGAGGGGGGTAGATCCATTTGGTATGTTGAAAACATTTCTTTCATGATGTTTTCATGTCACCCACACTCATAGACTATAAACAACTCACAGCAATCAAACATAAAAACAGACTGTTAAACATTTACAGTTATAAAATTCAGCTTACAATGATAGTATAAACCTGAACGCTATTGTTGTCATTTAACTTCCTCTTGACTATGTGAGCTGTTTGACCTCTATGGATAATTTCAGATATGCACTTATTATATAACAGTAGATTTGTAATAAATCCATTCAGATACATGAACAATAAGGAAAGAGAGGTGGTAGTAATATTTTTAGAAGTTGAAAAAGCTTTTGACAATTTTGAATGGACTTTCTTATTGGAGATCCTAAGTAAAATGAATCCAGGAGAAACAAATAAAACTTGGGTGGAAAGTATATATCAACAGCAAACAGCAAAGATTACAGTGAATGGAATATTGTTCAAAAGCATTTCAGTAAGCAAAAGCACAAGGTAAGAGTGTCCACTCTCACTTTTACTATTTGTAACTGTTTTAGAAGTCTTGGCAGATCTAAAGTGATCAGAATTCAGGGAGAGGAATATAAAATAAAATGCTGTGCAGATGATGTATCACTAACTTTTATACCAAAACATTCAGAAAATTTTTAAAAATATTGAATTGAAGCCAAAATATATTTATCAGGAATAATTCCAGGGAACATAAATGAGAAAAAAAAATCACAGTTTAAAATGCTGACAGCAGCACAATGTTGGAAAAGTGGAACTTTGTCAACAATGCAAGAACAGGAGACTAAAATTGGAGAATAGGCAGCAATGGCAAAACTGACTGCACTGTTTAAAAAAAGAAGTCTAAATTCAATACATTACACAGCAAGGCAAATTTAGACATTTGGAATACGATTTCCAACATTCTCCAATGTTTAATGTCCAAGTACAGCACAAATATTTAAGTAGCAGTTAGGAAAAAATGGAAGGGATGGCAAGGGGAGAATATTTTATCAAACGTTCCTTTTCACAATGTTTTTATTATGTTTTATTTTTTATTATGCTTTTTGTAACTGTATTCCTTTGTATCTTTATTCGTGTAAGATTTTTGCTTAAGCTTATGCAAAAAGAAAAGCTGATTACGATAGCCCATCAGAACCAAGAAGGTGATCTCATCTTTTTTCTTGAAAGATGACAAGCAGAGGTGAAGACCATCCTCTTTTATCAGACTACTGGCGAGTAGATGGTTGGTTACCAGTGCTTGATTACTGTGATTTTATCCTATAATATATGTGAAACTATGGGAGTTTTCCCCAAAATGGCTAACATAGACGCAATCTTGCCTATTCACCAGATGGTTTCTAGTGTGTACATGCTACCAGTCACAAAATATGCATTTAACATAAGTCGAACTAGGTCAGGTTGAACTGAACAACTCTTCTGATCTCTAGGATGCTATCATCCCACAACAAACATACACACACACACATATACGTATACATATTTTCTGAGCAGTTGGGATGGAAACTACCCAGAACTAGTGGGTAGAAAGCCAAAATTTCCTTGCTGTGGCTAACTTGGAAAATAAGAGACACTTTACTCAGATACATCAATATGGAAAGTACCAAGGAAAGTAAAAGGGAAGATGTATGTTTTTAAGAGACAGTAACATCATAGTCTTGCAGAAAGTAGGAAGCAGGGTCTCCTTTCTAAAGCTCGGAATATTTCCAACTGCACTTAAGATGCAGCAAAAGAGAGCAAGACCTATTGAGGCTGAGGTGCTAAACAGAGAGAGAGAAGAAAAACAAATTCATCAGAGAAAAGGGAGAGCAAGGAAGTTCTTCCTATCGATCTGAATGACCATTTCAGGACACCAAAATAAAACTGTAAAATATTTCTACTGCAAGTGCCTGCAAGGTGCACCTTTGCTAGCTAGTTTTCCCTGACACATTCACTTGATTTCCAGACACTTAATCCTCATGCATTTCTCAGCATAGAAAAGCATGTTAAATATGAAGGACCTAGCATGGCTTTTAATAATGTGTGAGCAGATAGCCAAAATACCAATGCTTTTGTTTAACCAGAAACAAAAAAGGCTCAAGGTAGACTCTGCCAAGAGGTAGAAAATAAATAACTTACTTATGAAGCTGTTTAGATAAATTTGTGAAATTGCATTTGGTTTTGAAGATATTCTTTAAAAATCAAGAGCTTCTACTTGCTTTCTGACTTGTCCTTTGGTTAGTATACAAAAAAGTAATTAACAGTACTTTTGCCACTAGATAACCTACTTTTAGGAAAGGTTTGATCACGGATTTCAAAGAAATGCCAAGAAATTTAGTGGATTACCCACTGCTGCCACCTGGTTCCCCTGTAGTGCCAACACTGACCCTTCCTAGACAAAAAATTCTGTCACCTCAGGAAGCAGGTGTTCTGAGGTAGACTTTAAAAGTAATTGCCCCATTACCTTAGCCCAACTTTCAATTAGCTTCAAGTGTAATTCCACATTGCCGACACAAAATGTCTGAATCCAGAAAACATCCAGCATGGTAAAGCAGTCTGTATCAAAGATCCCCAAAGCCTCCAGTGCAGTCTTGTCATCTTTCCAGCTTCTGCACACCTAGACATGTGTGAGAAGCCTTGTGTGTTCCTCATCAGTTATGGTAAGAATGAGACATTATCAGTGTTGGTTCTCAGCGAAGGTGGTAGGCATTTATTTGTGATATCAGCTGTATTGGTAACATTTGTTCATAGATTTAATTGCTTCCTTTTCATGATAAACAAGAGCCCTACTTGTATAAGTATTATGGGTAGAGCAATTGTAACAAGCCAGTGTCAGTATGCAATACACAGTCTCTGTATTATTTCATTCACCTGCAGAAATGCATTTTGAGCATGTATGCGTAAATGGAAAAACATATGTGTGAGCAGCTGCTGATCCCTAGGTGCACAAGACAATCAGGACTTTAGCACCATAAAAGATAAAATTATGCATAGGGACTGCCCATGAGCAGCTATACACTTATCTACCACTTCTCAACAAGCAGATGTTGCTTGCAATATTGTTTAGGCCTGGCTCCTTCCATATGATTGTTCACATCTTGCATAACTGAACAGACCTATAAACAAACCTCAGAAAGATATGTTTTTAAGTCTCTCTCCAATATATGCTTGGACATATACTGAAGTATAGGGATTTTTTTAAGCAATTAATTTTACTAATCGAAAAATAATAATTCCTGTAGCCAAGCCACTTTCTGAATTGTATGTATAACAACAACAACACCTTTTACTTTTTTGTAAGGGAAGGGTATCAGCACAACTTTATTTTATTTCTTTGTACAGCCATTAAGGCTAAATTCCCACTCTGTTTGGCCTTGAATATTTTACTTCAAATGATAAATGGGAGCATAAATCATTGACTGTTCCTTCTATCACAGGTACCTTCCAGCATGGGCATGAGGCTGGAGATCAGGTACTAGTCTAACATTCTCTCTGAAATAACAGTTGCCTATACGTAAGGCATTTTTGTATGGAAAAGCAATAAATCATTTGAGTCGCCCATCTGTACTATCTGAAACTGGCCAGCTTTACCATGTTAATCAGAAGCAGTTGTGTGTCATTTGATTCACTGGTTTTGTAACAGTTATATTCCCAATCAATTCATAAAACCAAGAAAAAAAATTCATTCCAGACTGGCTAACAATTTAGGATTCCATACATAAATCATAATATTCATTTATTTAATATTTCTTTTATAAGTATTTAGATTGATGCATTTTTTTTAAAAAAAAAGTAGGAGGTACCTAAAGGGCCAAGACAATCTCATTGTGAGATACCAAAATTGGAGAGAGATATATATACATACATGCATACTCATCAACAAAAGAATGTGGAGAAAAAATGCATTGTGCAGGGAAAGAAAAAGGAAAAAATATCTACAGGGAAAGTTCAAGCATTAGGGCCCTCACAGTAGGAAACTGGTCACATGGGTAACATAATGAAATTTTACTGCAAAATATCCCTTTTTTTCTTATTTGAAAAGACAAATTATTAGCATTTTTAAACAATTTCAATATGTTTAATGGCTGAAAGTTAAGCTCAAACTGTTCCGCTGACTGGATAAAGTGCTAGGTCTGTAAACAGGAATCTTAAGTTACCCCAAGAGTACACTCATTTTAAATTTTACTTGAAAGCGGGATGTACGTTTATTACAATTTCAAACAAAATGCTAATGCCATTAAACAAATGAGGTTTAGGCAAATTAACTGCATTTTAATATTCTGAAAGCCTATGATATAGGACATTGTGTTACGAAACATTGGCTAGAAGTATCAGTTGCAAGTGGGATTTTCATTGCTGTGAATCTCAGGAGAATATTTGTAATTAGTATCATTTGCCTAATACTTCAGGTTAATTAGAATATTTAATTGAATAGCTGTAATCTTCAGAGATGACTATATTATGATCAAATTAGTACTATCACAGCACACGCTGATCACTACTGCAGCCTGCCTCACTTCTGCTAGCTATTCAGCCCTCTGGAGCGTTCAGCAACATAAGAAAAAATCTGTTTCTTACACTTTTGAATTTTAATGATCCATTTGAACTCTGCCATCAACATTTAATTATTCTAGGAAAAAAAAAGTCCCAACCATGGGTCCCATATGGCATGTTGGCAAATACACTTGCCACACTGGAACCTCCTCCTCTTCCAGCAGTTCAATCTCTGGGAAGAGATTTAACATAAGCTCTTCTTCTTCTTCTTCTTCTTCTTCTTCTTCTTCTTCTTCTTCTTCTTCTTCTTCTTCTTCTTCTTCTTCTTCTTCTTCTTCTTCTTCTTCTTCTTCTTCTTCTTCTTCTTCTCCTCCTCCTCCTCCTCCTCCTCCTCCTCCTCCTCCTCCTCTTGTCACACACACCCTTTTCTTTCTTTTTCTTTCTTTTTTTTGTGGGGGGGTAAAGAGCATTTGCAAATACAAACCATATGAAGCTTCACGGGAAAGGTTACTAGGATACTATTGAAGCACCATTAGGGACAGTTGAATTGATTTTTATAATATTACAATGGATTTAATTATGTAAGATCTCTTAGACAATTATACTGTGTGCAGAAAGTTTGAAGGAATCAGGTGCCTCTGTAACGAAACCTTGTTATTTTACAAATACAATTAATTTTTCTCTCTTCTTTTATAGGTTTGCACATACAAATCCCCAGTGCAGCCAGAGCACAGATGTTGAGTTCTTGACCTTAGCAGTTGTGGATTTTTTTTTCCTTTACAGGCTTGGTAAATATTTTAAGGGGTTAAGCCTCAACCATTGTTGTGAACATTAGAAAGCAGTTGAATCCTATTACATCAAACTCAGGAGCAAATTCTCAGCCTGCAGAGAGAGAGAGAGAGAGAATGAAAGAGGGAGAGACACAGAGAGAGAGAGAGAAATGAAACTTGGGAGAAGGCTTCATGTCACAAAGACGCATTGTTTACACATAGACGTGGCTAGCTCCAAAGTGCTTTCCCCTAAGGATATGAAGCTCATGAGGTCAGTTCCACACGGCAACACAAATGAAATTAAAAACTGAAAACCATTTTCAAATGGAGCGCGCTGACACAACAACCTAATTCACCCCCATGGAGTCTCTCTTTCAGTGGTATCACCCAAACATGCATTCCCTTGGCTAATTGAACAATCGTTTTTAATATGTCACTGAAGAATATTTTCTAGCTAGGCATCTTTGCTGTTCTGTATTTCTGCAAAAGGGCCCTAGCACTGCACAGGTGAGTATTGAAGTAAAGATACAAAAAGCCGTTCCCCATTACTGCTAAACTCAGCCCCAAAGCTTATGATTATATGCTGCTGAAAAATGGAAAGACAACACTGTGTAGATTTTTGAGTCCTTCTTGAACGATTCCACCTGTTGTTGTACAACCCCTTCCCACAAAAATGAAAGGAGAATGGGGGTTTACTGCCAATGAGCAATACTTTGATCAATTAATACAAATACAAGGTGCATATGAATGGTCCACTTGACTAGCATTAGAATAACAGCACTTTTAAGTCCAAAATTATTGGCAAAGATGCAGACTTGTCAAATTGTAATACTTGATTTTTAGAATTGCCCACTAACATATCATAATTGAAATGACACACATATGCATACTGCATATGTAAATATATATAAGGAATATCAAGAAACTATCGTGATGGCACTTCTTTTCACCATTTTTCAGAGATCCCTCCCCCCCGACAGACACACCACCCCAAGCCAAAATCCTCTATGCTCTGGTGCTCATTTAATGGTTCATTTCTTGTGTGCAAAATCCAACTGAATATGAAGCAACAGTTTTCAGAAGTAATTTTGTGAATAAAAAAATACTAAAGGCAACAACACTAAACACTGAGATTTTTAAAACTCAAGTCACTGAAGTTAGATTAGAGAATGAGATTACTTTCTAAAATACTGAATAGCATTTTATCTCTGTTAGCTATCAAGTAGAATTATCAAACTGAACCTGGCATAATACAGACTTCCATTATGGGTTCATTTATATTACTATCTATAACTACATCTACATCTATCTATATATCTATATGTACATATGTGTATATATACACACATACCTATTATCTACAATTATACAAACAATCTTGACAAATCGTTTTAATAACCAATGCATGGCCTAGATGCAGAATTTGTGAGTAAAAATATTTTTAAAATTTATGATTATAGATATGATAGAAACAGACCAAAAAAATTATTAACCTAAAATTCAGGATTTTTCTTTCTTTCTATTTTTATAGGGCTCCCTCCTCTCCACCTTCCTCTCCTCTCCAAATTTAACCCCTGGAATTCAAAAGAATCTGTCATCAGGTGTTTTATAATTTCTGATCTCCAACAGAAACCAGGACATACTGTCTTCTTAAAATATTCTTCTTCTTTATATAAAAACAAAATCTTTCTACCTAAATACTAAATATATGTTACCATCCTGCTCTTCTAACTGCTTTAAAAAGCAGTCTTTGAGAATCTAGAAGTATATATTCTCCCATCTATTAAACAGATGGCAAATAAGATTGTAAACATATTTGTTTCATAGTGAATAGATAGTTTCTGGCATAATACTAATTACCAAATTAAATGACTGACTTTTTGTGTCACATTAGAATTAAAGCCATTTTGGAAGTTTGTTTTAGGGAGTTATTTACTCTGACAAGAGTATGCAATGAAAAAGCTGTTAAATGTTTTCTCAACAACATTATGCTCTGGGTATAATTTTTTTTTCTTTTTTTCTTTTTAAACTACGTATTTTATTATAATTCATTTGTACGAGTTTCATTACAATCACTCATTGCAAAATATATGTGATTTAATCCATTTTCAAGAGCATCATACTTTTCCAATCTCACACTATATAAGTGTGATGTTTCTATGCAAGTGTACATGAGGTTTATATAGTGTCTTTCCTTGTTTCCTCATAGACCTAAGGAACTAAAGAAAGATAAATATTAAGGGAATGATAAGCATTGTAATAACACTTCGTAGAAGTTTTGATTTCTTTTTTTTTTTTTTAGCAGGTGATCCCCTGAGTTTTGAATAATTCTTGGCATACCTCTTGTCTTGTATAACTTTTGATTCAATTATGAATTGATACAGAGAGGGAGAGGGAGAGGGAGAGGGAGAGGGAGAGGGAGAGGGAGAGGGAGAGGGAGAGGGAGAGGGAGAGGGAGAGGGAGAGGGAGAAAAGATCCACCTTGGCTTTCCTTTTGATGAAAAAAAAACCACATACGTTTCATTTACTTTATCCTGTTGATATCCACAGCATAGCTTCAAGACACCATCAGTGTGCAACAAGTCAAGTCAGTGTTTATTATTTTGATCCACAACTGTAACTCTAACTTCAACCATAACATTATTTGGGTGATAAGATATTGTGCAGACAAGATAATTACTTATACATTTTTCTGTTTATTTCTTGATATTATTAATAAAATATATGAAAAGAGTAGGGAATATAAAATATGCTATTATTCTGCACAATTTTTTTTAAATCAACTTTTGCCTCTGAGACAATATTATCCCTTCAGGTTAATGTACATGTCACAAACAAATTTATACTCTTAAAGTTTAGTTATACTCCTGCTTACCAATAACAAGAACAATAGCAACAAGAATAATAATATTTTTGTTAAGTGATGTTTACTCCCTACTAAAAATGCAGCCCTATGTTTCTATCAAAGGTAGGTGCCACTTAATTTAAAGCTACAAACAATCCAAAATGCAGGTATTGGGCACAGATGTTTTTCCATCTCTGTATTTGTAAGCAATAGTGTGCAATATTATTGAAAAATAACTGAATAATCACAAATGGAAAACATTAGGTTTTAAATTCTGCAATGCAGCTAAGCTTAAAGCTACTTATTTTAAGGATGTCATGATGGATAATGAAATTTTCTTTATAAATATTTACCTAATGCGAGGTCTGTAATATTTTTAATGGAAAGAGCTAATATCAGAAAATCTATTTACATACTTCCAGCAAGGAGTATGTCCTGCCCCATTTTTTGGCCCTCATCTTTTAACTAAGCCAGGTGAAGTTATTTGTTGCTTAGTCATTAAGGGTTGGCACTGATGTACTGAACTGTTTGGGTTTCAGTCTCTGTTAAATCAAGTTGTGAATACCAGCTCATCCTCTCCTAAAAAGAACCAACCTCACTCCAGGATTGTTATAGGGGAAAAAAAACAGGGAGGGAGGGAGGGGGGGAGGGAGGGAAGTCCAAATCCAAAGTTATATTCTGAGTTACTCATAATACATTAGCAAAATTTAAATTAAGCCAATTATAAATTAGAGATAGAGTGTCTTGTTATAAATAGGTTTAAGAAATGCCAAATATTAATTCACCATGAAAGTAAGGTGGATTTTTGTGGATTAGGGAAAAGGAAAGCCTTGTTACATTGTTGTGTTTTCTTTATGTAAGTATTTAGTTCAACCCAACAACATCTCTTCAGTTTTTAGAAGAAAGGTCCCTTGGAAAGGGTATGGCTATGGTATGACATATTGGTTCCAGAGGAATTCTTGAGGGAAAAGGTGATTGTGTAGAGAGAAAGAGAGATGACCTTGACAGAGGTATTCAGGAACCATTACCTAGGCAAAAGGGGATGAAGCATTTTTAAAGTTCAGAGTGAGATGACATTTGGAAGTAGCTCAGGTAGACACTTCCTTAATTCCTTGAACGATAAGGAGGAGGAGGAAGAGGTGCAGCACAATCAGACTTGCGAGATTCTATTATAATAGCCAGTCTCAATAAAAGCAGTTTTAGCTTTCCTGTAGAATTGATTTCCTGGTCTATTCTATCTAGAGGGCCTGACAGCTTGTCCCTGTTGGCTAAAAAATAAACAGATTTAAACATCTGAGTTTGGTCTTCTCTTATGAATTTTGTGTATTTGTGTGTGGTTTTCTAAATAATTCCTTCTCTTTCTGGCCTCCAATGTACTTCCCAAGGCAGCTCACATCATCCATTAAATGCATACATAATAAAAACAGTAAAATGAAAGAAATATGAACAACTAGGTCAGTTAAAATACAATTCCATAAATGGAGCAAACAATCCAAACTTCTGTTGGTAAAAGAGAAATATTACCAGTGGCCAAAAATCTAAACAGAAGAGTCAGTCCAGCTTCCCATGGAGATATCCCATCAGATTACAATAAATTAGAGTGCTGAGGAATTTGTACAGCAGCAACAAACCTGCCCAACCGGCAATTGAATGTGCACATGGAATGTATGTACATTTCACAATGAGTATTTTAGCATGACTAGCAACCTGAAAAAGCAAGCTTTCAAACTTTATATACATTTAGGAGGGCTCCATGAAAATCTCAAACAAAAAGTGCCATGTCTCTCACTATATGTTCCCACACTATGGTTGCGTCAGTGATAAACAGCAGAAATGCTAGGATATATTTTAAAAAAAACAATATATTGAAATAAAAAGGGACATATTCCCTATATAATAAACTATAAAAAATTACATACTTTCAAATTTTGAATGTTTTATGTCTTTATTTTATTGTATTCCAACATTGTGAGATTCTATTTTTTATACTTTTTAATTTTATTTTAGTATTTTTATTCTAAATGGCTTTGAGGTTTTTGAGAAATGAAAAATAGTTTATAGCTGTTTAAATTAAATAAAATGAATATTATCCATTCTAATCAAATGGTTTCTTGACACATATCAGTACCCTTTCCTTGGCTTATTTTATGCTTAAGAAAAAGATCAAGAAAGCATTTAGGAGTTTGATCTTGAAAGTGATGGTATAAGGTTAAGGAAGGTATTATTGGAAACGTGGTTCTTGGCATTACTAGTACATGTGAATTTGGTCTGAGGTCCCTGTTAAATTGGGGAAATTGATAACATAAAATAGCTTAGTTAATTTGGGGAAATGAAAGGGCTTAAGTGGTGACCTGCCAGAGCATGAAACATGTCTTTTCCTTTTTGTTCACCTGTTGTTGTTTTTCCCTTAATGGGCACCTTGCATGAGAAACATTCTGGGGCAGTAACCAAAATATGTTTTTCCAAAATTCATATGTACAAACTGGAGGAAAAATTGGTGGTTTCCAAGATATTTTATAAAACCAAAGTTTGATCTAGTCTCATAGAGTAGAAAATTATTGATAAAATCTAATAAAATCTAATACATTTTTAAAGGCTCTGTTAGGAAATTAAGATCTATCGAGGGAGTTTGGTCATCACAAACATGGTCCCCAATTCTTGGACATTATTTCCAGCATTTTTCTTGCTGTATGTCTTTCTTTGATCAGTATAAAACTGTATTATGTAAACACAACTATGAGAATTTTCTTAATGTAAAATAATAGCATCAAGAGACATGGTCTCTGATTAAAATTATGATGTATCCCCAACCATTAAGCAAACATGCTGGAATAAAATAAAGGGGATGGACAGGGAACTTGACTATTATTATTAAGAATCTTTATGAAAAAAAATATTCTCAGAATGACAAGAAAAAAGTAAAACATTGAAACACAGCATAATATTACATACTAAAATTAACACCCAGAAGTCAGCACAAACAGCAACTATCAAATATCCAAATTAAGCAAACCCAAAAGTAGTAATGTGATGCTAAAATGCTCATAGAAATGGTACGTATATAAAAACACTATTTTCGATAATATCAGCTGAGCTGAAATATTACAAGCATTAAGGAATAAAACATTTTTTTAAAAACACTAGAATAAAAATGTCTTTATCTGATGTTGAGAAGGTATCAATATAGGAACCAGCTGAGCTTCAGATTTTACCAAGCTCCCTTTGGGCATTTTAAAACCTAGTTAAAAGAGGCAAGGAGCCAGAGTAAGAATAGGCCAATTATCATCACCTTTCTCATTTTCTGGATGAATGTCTGAATCAAGGAAGTCCTTCTTTCCGTGGAGATCTTCTGTGGAATGTAGAAAACTGTCCCAGAGATGAAAAGCATGATAAAAGTTAAGAAGAGAAAGACAGAATTAGCAAAATTGTATTTATCTTCTTTCCTCATACATTATTTTAGCTAAATTTTAGAATGCCAGAAGAGGACTCTGGTCTTGTTTCCAAAGTGAAAGCAATACTTTTGGAAATCCACATTTTTCAATGTTGTTATTTCATCCTTTTCTTCTCTAGGAAAACATTTACCAGAGTTTTCCTGGGTTCTACATGAAAAATTCTCAAATTCCATAACATTTTATAGTTCTCAAGAGACCTCTTATTCTTTTTTGTTTTTTGACTTCAAATCAATCTTGATAGCTGGTGACTGTCTGGACAAGTCCCTGAAGTTTTCTTGGCATCATTTTCAGAAGTGATTTGCTACTGCCATCTTCCTAGGGTTAAGAGAAGTTAAGTGTGCCACGGTCACCCATCTGACTTCATGTCTAAGGTGGGAGTAGAACTCACAGTCTCCCAATTTCTAGCCTGATATCTTAAGCACAATACCTAACTGGTTCTCTATTTTGGAATGGGTCGTTGATATTTAACTGTCTTCTATTTTATTGCCAAATTTCATACAGATACAGACTGAAAGGTAGTAAGTCCATCAGATCATTTATGATTTCCTAGTTCTCCAAGGAATCTTGCTATAAATTAGCAAGACTGATGTCAGACTGATATAATTGAGTATATACATGGGTGAATAATTATTTTTGTAACACAGGTTCAGTTCAGCAGAACTATTAGAATATGAAACAACTAATGATCTACTACACTGACAACACAGAACTTCCCAGGAGGGGGGAAACATAGTCATTACTCTTTTTGAAGCAGTCAGAGTTACAAGGTCAGGGACACTGCTAATATGTTTAGAAAACCTCTGTCTTTCTGATGGCATATGTGCCTAAATTTGTATATTTTTTCTAAATCAGTATAAATACTTGATTCATTTTTAATTTATGCTATTACCATACAAAGATCCACCATCTTCTACCTAAACACAGTAATGTGCCTGTTAATTATTAAAAGTACAGGGCAAGTTTCTTCATTATCTTTTTTTCCTTTTTATTACATTGTTATAGTTCATAATAGATGTTCAGGTCAAGATTTAATATAAATGGAAAACATGCTAAAGCTGTCAGATCTTAAAATATATGAATTATTAAATAATTTTTTCAAAGCCCTAAATATCCCCAGTGAAAAGTCAACCTCGTGGAATTTAATATAACTTATTCCAAGTAAACGTATATAAGCAACAGTGGACAATATTTCTGCAGATAGGGGCTACGTGATGATGATGGTGATGATGATGATGATGATGATGATGATGATGATGATGATGATGATGATGACAACGACAACAACATTGCAGGGAACACAGCAGTAATATGAAGGCCAGGCAGGATTTTCAGCCTGATTTTCTCATGTTAGTGGGTTTAGGGTTTTCTTTTAAATTGTTAATAGAGTCTAAAGAGACTTATGATACACTTATGATACACTTCATTTTATTCACCAAAAAAAAAAAAAAAAAAAGCTTATCGTTCCAGAGCTAGTATATGGGTTGGGGAGAAAATTATTCAAGAAGTGAGTTATTTGATTACCAGAGCAAGGAGCTTTATAACACAGTAACCTATTCAGTTACCAAATAAGATGTTTAATGTTATACTTTGCTCCATCACAACAGGTTAGGGCAGATAATTAGAAGTAAAAGGACCATTACAAACATCAGTTCAAATTCAGCTGAGACAACCCCTCAAATGGCAAAGACTTTAGCTTCACTTTGTTTCCACTTAATTTCAAGTCAAATGTGAGATCCTGCCATCTTATACATATCTACTCAGAAGTATGTCCAGTTAAATTTAAAGTGCAAAGGATTGAACTATGATGGGACCAAGCTCACTGAATTCAATACCATTTACTTACATGTAATGGGATTGTGTTCTCAGGATAGATTTTAAAAAAGAAAGAAAGAAAAACTATTTTTGTTTCAATCACTGAGAGGCAAAATTCCTCACACTATCTTTTCTGGGCAATCGCCAACCAGACTTCTAGCCCTGAAGCATCCTGAATATAAATATCCCAGTTTCACTCATAACTGAAAGGAAGCCAATTGTTTTCACTACCACTATATGAAGACCTTTGAGTTTCAAGTCTGATAAAGGAAGAATGTAATGATTGCTGTTCCTATAGAGACCCAATCTAAGTCCCTAGTTACTTTTTTCCTCTTGTTGATGTGTTTCATTTTGTCGTTTATACTTTACACTCCTACAGAGTAGTGAGCAGGTAATCTGATTCCCCATATATATGCTTTGGACTTCAGGCTGTAGGCTAATATAACCAATAGCAAGGGATTGCAGTAGTCGTAATCCAAAATAGTTGTAGTCACAAATTTGCTCATCTGTATCAGAATAATCCCATGTGAAGATCTTCTAAATCTTATTTTTAAAAATCCAATCACTTCTAAGCCTGAAATATCACATATAGACCCCTCTTGGATTTGAATATTTCATCCAAACCTCTGTGTCAGAGTTAGTTTGTTTTTGTCAAATGTCCCAACAGAATGAATAACAATTCCCCACATACAACATTCAGTTTTTATTCCTTTCATTTATACCTATATGGAAATTAGCAAACAAAGCCTATCCAACTTTATCTTCCTAGCAATATAATTAGCTTTCATAATGACGGTCCATTCCACGTAAGAATTTGAATAAAAATGATGGATATTGAGTTATCTTTTCTCCTACCTCCCCTCCAAAAATAGAAAAACATACTCTTTATGAGATTCATTAAGATAGGGTCCATCATTGGATGAACCATTTTCCCCACTCCATAACATGTTTTTTGAACCAGTTTATCTTTTTTTATTATTCCTTAAAAAAATCTCTTCTCCAAAAGGATAAAGAAGAAAGTTATCCCAACTTTGGATCTGAGTGTCTCTCTTTTTAGTAGATTGTGGGGGAGGGGGGGGGATCATTTTTGAAAATTTCGTCAAATAAAAATATTTCAGTTTGCATCATTGGAATTACTGATTTAAAGTAATTAAATTATAGATGGCAGCCCCAAGTCCTGTTTAATCTAGTGGAACTAACTACTAAGCAAGCATATACAGTATAGTGGAATATTGGAATTGGAGCATTCAGAAAGGATGTAAGGTTATGAACACTTAATAGGACAAAAGTCCCAACTCAGTAGGAATTTCTCATAGTAAGTGTGCATAGAATTGGAATTTATCAAAGACTAAACCTACTAAATATTGTTGATTTTTTTGAAGCAAATATGTGTAAGAACACATTCACTTAATAGTACATTTGTTCAGTTGGCTATCTTAACTAGTTTGTGGATTGAGCCATAAAGCTTCCATTTTACCTTTTTATTAGCTGCTCTTGTTGTGCTTTGAATAGTTATTTGATTTGCATAAATTAAATTAGGACAGGCAACCTTATTGCAACTACATGGTTACATATTTTCTAAGGTGTTTGAGAGCCTCAGGGAGCTTAGGGGGATGCAATGAACATTTTGGATGGGCTAGGGAGTTTTAAAGACAAAACCCTTAATATACATATTTTAGTTAGTTTAAAAATAAAAGCTCATTGACAATTTGGTTTGGATTTCAATGGCATATTCTTCAGGGTGAGTAGGTGGATTACAAGTATGGAATGGAGTGCGGATGGCCCATCAGCTAAGAGATGCTCCCCAATGCATTAAACTATGCCAGTGATAACATAATTCTCTCATAATGCCCCTTGGAAATAATGCTGTGTGACAACCACAACTATCTCAAAAGTGGTGATGAGAATGAAAAGAGGAAGCTGGCTCAAAAGAAAAACTCTCATATTTTCTTTCCCTACTCCTTTCAACGGATTCTACAGGAGACTGCCTTTGAAGACCACTTGAAAACTGTAGTTGGTACCAAATGTAGTGTCCCTTTACTGAAATTTTACTCACTCTATATTACACCTATGCTATTGGCTCTGCACTGGTTGCCAATTCAAGGTGTTCAGAGTGCTGATTTTGAACTGTGAACCCTTGTATGTTTCGGTACCTAGATACCTGCTGGACCTGCCTTCTCCAACCAGAATCAACTTGTCCAGCATGATCATCCCAAGAAAAGGCTTTGGTGTACCCCATTTTCATAAAGTAAGGGGAGCCAAGACAGGAAAACATTTTCAATTACAGTTTTATGGAATACTCTTCTCTTAGAATAGGGCTGGCCCCATCTGTTACAGCATTCCAAGAGCCACTTAAGACAGAGCTCCCATGGAGAACATTTAGTAGTTAGTACATTGTCCCCATATATTGGTTGTTATTTGGTCCGTAAATGCTATGGATTGTTTTATT
The DNA here is from genome assembly GCF_059951505.1 of Python bivittatus. NCBI lineage: Eukaryota > Metazoa > Chordata > Lepidosauria > Squamata > Pythonidae > Python > Python bivittatus. The sequence continues at coordinate 22,566,752 of NW_028277113.1, read as the reverse complement.
ATAACAAATGTTATATTCTTTATAACATTTATAAAATTATTATATTTTTACTATGGGTGATGATGATGATGATGATTGAACAATTCCTGATTTATGACTATAAATCACCAGGAGTCCCTGGCAGAAACGGCAGTATACTTACAGTACTTGCTTACAAAACAAATTAATACATGAGAAAGGACATACTTGAGACCATTTAATTTAGCCATTGGTCCAGTTAGGCAGTATGTCTTAGTAGCACAATAACATAATGACCAGTTGTTGCAATATGGTGAGATCCCTGCTAGATTCCCATTCTTAAATGCAGAAAAGCGTATTATAGAGAACTGAGATCCCAGCACATAGAACTTGCAGTGTCAAATCTCTCTTTTCCTTAACTTCTCTACTTAACATTCAATACACAGCAAGAGGATCTGACTGTAAAGCCTGGCTCTGAAAGCCTACTGTCAACTCCTGCCCTCCAATAAATGATCCAGAGCTTCTCCACATCAGGATGGAAATGTGTTAGGCACTAAAAACCACTGCTTGCATGACATCATTCCATAACAGATTACACTGTAATGTTAGGAATGTAATCATTAGCATTTAAACATGCATAAAATTTAATTAACCTACTTACCAGTTTGCTTAGAACTTTTGAAGGGCTACCTAGAGTCCTCTCTAAGCATTTTATTGCAGAGTTTTTGGAAAGCTCACAAAAGAGAGAAGTTCACTGGGATTTTTCTCCCTAAAGCTGATGAGCCATGACAGATGAGCAGATGACCCGAGTTAATTATTATTGAATTCGTTATTACTGCTTTGTTGTCACCCAGCTCAGCCAGGGTAAAATGATGACAGTAGGTATCTCATTAAAACAGCTGTTTCAATTATGTAGCGGCAAATATTTAAAAAGCGGGCCTTCCAAGTTGAAAGCTGTTAGCAAAGTTTGTTTGTTTGTGTGAGCAATGCCAAGAATCTTTGACCAAAAAGGAAGGGAGAAGGAAGAAGAGGAGGAGAAAACAGAAGGGAGGGGACTAGCTAGATTAAGAGAATGTCCCCCTTTAATTATTTGGGGAGGGTAAGGCGGATTCTGTTACCAAGCATCATGCAAGAATAAATCTAAACATTTTCAAATTACTCACATTCGTGCTAGTGAACTTGTCTTACCTTTGCATGAATTTAATTTTGTTTACATTTGCATCTGCTACATTTTGACAGTAGAACAAATGAGCAGATTACTTTCCAGGTGGAAGAAGTCAAATCTGTGCATTTATTTTAGTCCCTTGTCATTTACCATTTGAGTCACCACGAACATTGAAAAGGAGCAAATGAAAGTTACGGAGAGAAAACTCCTTCTCTGGGGATGATGAGTGCTGGTTACAACCTTTTGTCATTGTCATCATGACCTTTGCTTAGCGCAGGCTTTTCTTAGATAAAGGTGTAAGAGCTTGGGGATTTGTTGCTGGTCTTTCTAGGCAGCTATTTCTTTCATAACCTGTTTTTTGTTTTGTTTTTTTTGGTCTATTCTCCGCTAATAAAATCATCATGGATGTGAATGGAGTGCATTCAGGATTCATATCCAGATAGCTAACAGTGGAATCTTAATATTAAAAAATGCAAACAACTGAGTACAAGAAGCTGAGCACAAGTTGCCATAAATTATTTCTGACTATAGCTTTTATATTACCCAGAAGTATTTGGCTCTTTACTTCATTAGACAGAATGTGAAACTACTTGGATGTTTGATCTGACCCAGCAATGCAGTCATTATGGTTCAGACTTTATCTTTCCTAATAGTCTGAATAGACTAATAGGAAATAGTCTTCTTAATCGGAAAACTGCACTAAATTTATTTCCAATAAGTTGTACTTTGGTGATAATAAAGCTTTCTTTTCTATCCAAGATGGAGGAGGGACTTCCTTTAATTACCTCTCATTACACTAGCTAGCAATTCAGTGGGAAACATTATCAGAGGTATCTTAGAAAGAATAAAAAAAAAAAGTAAGTACTGATTATTTTGTTTTCTACGCAGCAAAATAGCAAGCAAATATAAGGTTTCCGTTTACTTTGGTTATTCAATTTTGTTTTTACTAAACATGTTTCTTTTCCTATTCTCTTTTTTGACATATTTGTGTAAGAAGAATTTCAAAATCATTATTAGGGCAATTCTTGATATAGAGGTAATAGGGTAAGGTCAACTCAAGACTTCATTATTTTAATATCAAAATAGGTTTTCACCTCAGTCAATCTGTATTTTAGCAACTTGCTTGAGGAAGAGATTGCAAAAACCTATACATGTTTTCTAACCTCATAAAAGCTTAAGTCAGCCTGTAGTGTTCCCCAACACACACATACCAATCTTCTTTTTATAATATTTTATTAAATTCATCCTATTCCCCCTGTCTACTGCATTTCCCCTTCTACCACTTCAGTTGTAAATATCAGTGGCAAGAGATTCTCAAGCACAAATGCAGAGAATGTAAACATGCAGAAGCCACTAACAGCTGAGTGTGAGAAACAGAAGCAAGAACTCTTTAGATGGGGAGGTGTCTAAAAAGAGAGTGTTAGATGTGAATTAAATGGAGATATGTTATGAATCAGCTTTGCACTGCTCAGTGACTGTTAACTGTTTTATGATAGCTACCATTCCAGAATTACAAAAAATATTTAGTTCTTGTCCATTTTATTCAAATCTCTGGGAGTTTCAGCCTAAATTATGCCTGCCTTTGGATAGAGAAGGGCTCTCATTCTCACTATAGTTTCTCCACTCAAAATGGTAGGTTCTGCTACCACATTCACCTTAGTCCTAATCAGACTGCTTCTTATAAAAGTAGGTTTATTTCATATGTGAACAAGAATTGTATTGTTTAATCCTGCCCATGATCTTACACCAGCCACCTGACACCATCCTCCCCTAAGTGTCTATACTTACCATGTAAAAATCAAGTCTTTATTTCAGCCATCAACCAACAAAACAAAGCTGCTGCAAAGGGCTATCAGGTGTCCTGCTCACATGGAACAGCTTAATTCATGCATATATTTTTAAGTAAGCCCAATTTAATTAATGCCAAAACATAGCTGCTCTATAAAATAGCACGCTAGAAGTAGCTATTCTTTCTATAAAAGGTGGGATAAAAATCTAATCATCTTCATCATCATCTATATCAGAAGAGAGACAAAGATGTCTTAGTGGTTTTAAATATTGTTAACCATAGTATGTTGCTGAAATATTAGTCAGATGGAGATCTTACTCATCTCTATGTGCTACTAGAAAGCGATATTGGGGGTTTTCAGTGCAATTATTTTGTAATTATTCTGTGAGATCCTACAAGGCTGGTTAGCCACTGTGAGAAGAGACTGCTGGACTAGATGGCCAGGAGTCAGATCCATTAAGGTCCTGATATTGTTCTTATGTTCTTAAGGTTCTATCTCCTGTATTACTGAAATTTTTATATGAAGATGCTGGGAATCTTCATATGTGACAAGTAGATCTAAATCTAGTCATCAATAAGCTTGTTGAAATAACTTTTGGATCATTTTGTTGTAAAGAAAGAATTGAGTTAAGGTCATTTATAATAATAAGCCATATTTATTACATGCACACATACAGAATCAACTGTGGAGTTACTGAAGGAATGGTCTTTACCCACTTTGAATACCTTGCTAAAAATGATAACTTCCAGTACAAAATTCTAGCACAATGCTTCTACATTAGATGTTATTTATGTTACCTACCATGTGTCATTGAACTCAGGAGGATTTAATTCTCAATAGATACTGTATATGTAGGATTATGTAGTTAGAACATTGTTCCCCTCATCCGTACCATCTTTTGGCTAGGGAACCTCAAGGGAAAAAATGGCTCTGTAAAAAAAAATTAATAGTCACATCTGTCTATTCCAGAAAATTAAATAGTGAGCAACACTCTTCATTTTCATTTGAGTAAATATTTGTTGCCAAGCCAAAGCGGGTGTTGTATTTATGTATCCTAGCCCCAGAGGACCCTCGTTGTCAGTGATGAGAGACACTGAAATATCTTCACATCCCTAGAGCAGAAACAACAAGGAAGAGATGTTGGAGAATATGGTGAAAGGAGAAGATTTCCCTCACCTGCCTTTCCTTGATTTTCCTGAATTCAGTGGAAGGTGAGAAGGTCACCTTCTGTTTGTGTGGGTGGGTGAGTGGGCAGCTATATAAGCACATACATACACACAGATACATGTGTCTGGGAATTCTGATTGTGAATGATTGTTTGGGGAAAAAAGGGTCATTTGGAAAGCTGCCCCCCTCATTTCCTGAAGGGGGAGAGTTTAAAGGCAAGGAAAGTGGGTGCAGTTTTGCAGATTGACAGCAATCTGAAGGTGAAAACTAAGCTCTTTTCACTTATGTCTGTGTACACTGAATGCCTAGATAGTCTGGGTATTATGGCTTCTGACAATGCTCCTAGTCACATTACAGTTATATGCACATAAGTTATTTAATTGCTGTATTTTAAAGATTTGTTGGGACCATTCCTTACATTTTGTCACCTTAAGCAGCAGATAAAAAAATAACTCTTGTTTGCATTCAGCAATATTGTCAAATGGTGAAATCTGATTAGTTACATGGCCTCATGGCACATTCTCTTTTCTTCTCAGTAGATTATCTGGGAAGTTATTTTTCTTTTATACATTCATATAATGAGATACACATATCGCTCTAGCAGAGACACAGCACTGCACACCACCTTCATCTACTCCAACATCCATACACATTTCCCTCCTCTCGGCTCTACAAGGTTGCTCCCCAGCTGCTCTCCACTGGCATTTTTCATGATCCATTTACTGTTTCATTGTGAGATGAGTGCTTTGCCATACCATGGGCAAGTGAAGAACGTATGCAGATTTTCCATGAAGTTAGGTAATTACCTATGTATTGTTCATGGAATCCCCAAAGCATCAGGAACAAAGGCAGCAAAGGCTGTTTGGACCCAGATGACCTGAAAAATGGTGGTGCATTACATAGCAGGATTCTATTAATAATTAAACTATCTGTCACTAACCAACAACATACTTTCCAAATTACATTTAAGAAAAGAGGAAAAAAGGATCATTGGGGACTGAATCAGTGAGCTTTAGAGAGAAATAAATAATAATCAAACATCTGTGTTCTAAATAGTACGTGCTTTATCAGACAAACAACTGTTACCGTCTCATTGTATTAAATTGCTTGGGGAAAACACCGTGGCTGGTGTCTGTTAGGAAAGGCGGGAGGGAAAAGTTTGTTAACGAGCCAGGAAGTGATTGAAACTTGCCATGTGGCTATATTGCCTTTATTCCCCTAAGCATCTCTGTTAGCAGTATAAGCATGTTTAGTTTTCTATTGTAGTCAGTGAACTATACTAAAGCTCATAATGGCCTGTAATTTCAGCGTAATAACATGCATTTGTAGCTCCAATGTTGAGCTATTAAATACTTTTTATTATACAAATGTTGGAATTATAGTAAGGCACTTAATTTTTAGACTGGTCTCACTGATCATATTGATGCTGCTTTGCTGTTTCTGCATTTTATTCTGATTGAAAGTCACATGGAGATATAAATTTTAATTCTAAATAGATAAAGACATAAGCAGGGCTGAGTTGTAGAAGGCCAAAACTTTTGACACTCACAACACTTCAGTGTTCCTACTTGTTTCTTTAATTAGATTTATAAGTCATCACAATGTAAGTCTAGGATAGGAAGAATTGTTTAAAAAATGTTTAATTTATTCAACCCTGCTTTGTTGTTCATGGCACTACAACATTGTTTTCAGCTCATTATAATATATGCTAGTTATCCAGCTTTGCCCTCTGGATTCATATATAGGAATATGGAGTTCAGTTACATATGATATTGGAGAAGATACCCAATGTAGGGTTTGTAGGTGTTCATGCTGATCTCCAGAAAGAAAGATTTGCAAATTCTAGTTCTGCCATTACAAAGAAGAAAAGTAGAGAATAGAAAGTTATGCATTATGTTCTCTGCATGTGGCAACTTCTCAGGATGGTTCCAAATTTTATTTATAATCTTATTTGTTGAATAACATGAGCCAAAAAAGGGCCATTAAAGCTTACTCTTCATTAGTTAAAAAAAAAAAAAAAAGCCTGAAGTGTTGATTCCATAACCACTTACACGGTATTGTCCATTAATTATAAGAAGTCTGTTCAATTTTTTTCCCCATGGGAACCATATTTTCATGATTTGGCAGAAATATTTTTTCTCTTCCTCTAGAAGTAAGCACTCAGGATTTTTGCATTGACTTCAGCTGGGCAATGGCAATTACTATATAAAATAAGGAGCTATTTGCCTTATCTGGGGGAGGGGAGGGGAGGGGAGGGGAGGGGAGGGGAGGGGAAGGGAAGGGAAGAAGAAGAAACTTTAGGACCTGTGCTAGCACTGTAGAATAAGTGCAAAAGCCACCTGGCTCGAGACTGTCTAATGAAGAAGTCACATTTTCATTTAAAAGCCAGGATATTTTATTCCAAAACTCACAACTGAGAAATAACTAATGGCATATTTCCTTTGTCCATTTTGCTCATTTCTGATTTTTGTCTGGTGTTACCCTATAAAACATAAGGAAAGCTGACTGAAAGTATATTTGAAATAGTGAACTGAAGTTGTTGAATGATAGCAGCATTGGTGTCCAAACTGGGCCACTGAATAACAATGGTGAGATATTAGCATTCCCTCTACCATTAGCTCAATGAAAATTGAATGTCCGCCAAGAGTGACAAAATGTTGACAATCAATTGGTGATAGAAAATGGAATTTGAGGGAGTGTGTATATGTACTTCCCTATCCGAGCCCCTTCAGTTTATAATCCCCAGGAGAGAGGCATTGCTTAATGCCTGAGAACTGAACAGCAACTCTCCTATAAAGAGTTGAAGACACATTGTAACAATTTGCTGCAACTCTTTTTTGTTAATGTCTGCTTCAATCTTCAGGAACATTTGCCAGCCACACAAATTTTATGATCATCCCAAGTACGCTACCTTGATGAAAATGTAGGGGTAGTACTGGAAAGACACAAATAACCTTTAATACAGAAGTTCCAGACCCCCTTTCCTCACCAGGTTAAGTTGAGGGGGAAAACTAGAGGAGGAAATAATGTTAAATCTGATGAACTAACACATCAATAAATGCATCAGTGACAAAGCTGCTAATAAATGTAGGCTAACTACTAACTCAGAAAGCTTGTGAAAAGAGAAGATGAAGACATCCTTGAAGAGTCCTTTATGTTCCTCTGAAAGTGTTCCTTATTTTGTGTTTTAATGTTACAGAACTCCAGTGCTTCTCTAGTATCGAAATATACCTACGTGGCCACAGATTGGAATTCGGCTACCTCTGGAGTAGGCGGCTGTCTGTCTCCTCCTAAGGTGACTGTGTTAAAATATCCTATTCCAGCTGTAACACTTGTTTTACAAGAGCCCTGGTTTTGTCTGACACAATATGGAACAACATTTGTCATTCGTTATCAGGGGTGATATATTTGTTAGCCTGCAGAGAAACATCTGCTGTGCTTTAATCTCTAGTGTGCAGGCCAATATTCATTGTATACAGCTGCATAAAATCTCAGTATTAGATGGGACTGTCCAGTCTGACATGAAGGCTAGCTGGCAGGCAGACAGAAACAGGTTTTATTATCTGCCTTTTACATATTTATTGATGTGAAATATTTCTGAGAATCCATACATTGCCGCTCTTTTTTATGCGTTGTTTTTCTGTCGTGACAGGCCATTGACGTCCAAATGAGAAATTTACGTTACATATTTAATATGGACATCTGAATGATTATCAAATCTATAGAAGCCAAGCCTGCCCAATCACCCCTAAATAATGGATGAGAAGTGGATGTGACTCAATTTGTTCAGAATAAAAACCCACACGACCCCTGTCTCCCTTTTCATCACTACAGCACTGTCATCATTTGCTTCTATTCATCTCTCTTGGCATCACTCAATAAAATCTCTGCATGATAAAGAGAATAACCTTGGTCAATAGTGGAAGGGGGAGGGGGAATGATCATTTTCTCTAGTCATAGGAGCAGGTCTTTGAGGTACACTAGCACATTATTTCTTTCCAAGTTTCCTAAGTTATCCAGGGCACAGAATTTATGTTCAGATGCGTTCAAAGTTCAAAGAGAGGTTTTGTAGTCTCTGTTTTATTTAAATGTTCTATAAACACTTTGCTGCTGAACTAAGCCTACTCAATACAATACATGATTTATATGGTTTACATTCAGAAATAATTATAGATACCATTTAAAGAACAAGTACCACCTAACAGAGAATTACCAAACAAATGTTGCAAGACGACTACTTGGGCACTGTTGACGAAAGCTTCCTACAGTTCTAAAGAACACAAGATCATCATCACATTCTTTGTTCTCACCAGTGATGGGGTTCAGCACAGAATTTATTGGAAGGTATTTGTTTGTTTGTTTGTTTGTTTGTTTGTTTGTTTGACCTACCATCCCCCTGGTGTAAGTTTTGTTTGGGAATGGTAACAAATTCAAGCAAGAAGTAAGACAAGTCCTGTTTTGGGTGTTATATTACAAACGGCTCAGACAAATAAAGTGGTTGACACACATTTGAGATTCCAGCCTCTTTGGTCAGAAATAAGCTCTACTTTGCTTGCCTCTTATCTTACTCACTAAGATTATGCCTATAATATTATGCCTTGTGTTGCCTATCTTCTATTATTTCTTTTATGATTTAACCTTATATCTTAACTTTTTTCCCCCTTTGTTCTACATCTAAACTACATTTTATCTTATACAATATTCTACCTTAGCTTTATGTGAGCTCTATTTTCTTTACTATTTCTTATGTTTACACTACTTCTGTGCTACTCTTGCCTTCTGCAGCCAGCCCTGGCCCAAAGTCACTTGCATGCACAGCTACTATTGTGTTAAAGCATTTGCCATGCGGCTGGTACAGGATGGCATGTTTAAAAACTGACAATTCTCCTTCTGTTGCTCTGCAGGCTGGTTTAATTTTTAATATTAATATTAATTTATTTATGCTATTATAAGCATGCTGGGTTTTGATTCAGCCATCCTTAGTGGCGTATGCCAACCTTTGGCCCCTTTTCCTGCTATAGTCCTGGCTTTTGCCCTATTGCCAGTCTTTTGGGCTTTGGTGTAATGCAGTCAGTCAGTACGTTCAGAAGCTCTCTACCAAGGATGTTCTTCACCATCATCACTCCGTTGCTTTTGTCACTGTATGCTATCAGGTTGACATTCTCAGCATTTTCTTGGACTTCAGTTCTTTTTCCTTTCCTTTTCCCCCTTTCTCTGATTTTTTTGCACTCTTCCAGCTTTTCACCAATGATACCAAACCCTTTTTTAGGGCAAGCTTGTCAATCTGTCAAACTGGAGTCCTTAAAAAGTAAAAAGGGAGAGAGGGGCATGGATATTTTCACCACCATGCATCCTTTCTTCCACACCCTCACTCTTTATACTTCTCTTAACGTTCTGTAGATATCAAATATACTCAGTTGTCATTAACCTCTTTCCTACACATACACAACCTTTTCCTAAATAAGTTTTCAGTTTTAAATTTTTCTGATTTTCCAGGAAAAAATCTACTCCCTAGTAGTTTATTTATGTATTAATGGACATAATTCATACATTTTATTTATTTTATTTATTTTTGTTTAATTAATTTATATGGCAGCCCATCTCATATACATGACTCTAGTTCTAACAGTTAAAAATCAAGTAAAAAAAGGAAAACAACCAACATTTGAACCAACATAAATAACATAAAGTAGCAGCTGAGAACACTCCTGACATATATAACCATGACTATCAGGGCCCCAGGCCTGATAGTACTAATAATACTGCTACTACTATTAATAGTACTATTACCACTACTACTACTACTACAAACTAATAAAACTAACTTAAGACTAGGGAAATACAAGTTCAAGTTCTCATTTAACCATGAAGCCCACTGGGTCATTTTCAACTAGTCGCAATGTCTAAGGCTAAGTGACCTCAAAGGACTGTTGTGAGAATATAAAGTTGGTGAAAGGAGTGCTATATCTGTCACCTTGAACTCTTGGAGAAAAGGCAGCAAGCTGTCTCATAGATAAAATCAGCAATCATCTCTGTGAAAGAATATTACTTGTTTCTTCTTGGCCATATTATTTATTTTCAATAAATAATAAGTACACCCACATACACCACATATGATTTTGATTTCAGTGTTGAGGTCAAGAGTAGCCAGGAGTAGGCTGGGGTTCTTCTGGCTAAGAGTCATGTTATTCATCAGCTTCATGTTACCTATGAATGATAATGACTCACAACTAGTGCTGAAGATGTTACCTAGCTGGGTAATGAAACACTTGCAAGAAACAACCAAGCTCAGTAAATTTTAAGTGTTAAGCACTCAGACCTCTATTTCATGGACAAATCTTGTCTGTGTGTGCGTGTGTGTGTTTGTGTGTGTGTGTTTTATATTGTGCTTTAAGTTGTCCTGGGAGAAGCTGATTTTTATTTGATTTATTTTAACATGTTAACATTTAAATTTAGAATTAAACATTTAAAATAAAAATTACTTTTTAAAAAAAATCTCATCCTATATATAAACAAATTCTTATAATAAATGAACTGCGGAAAAATTGTCACCCTTGTCTAGTCCCAGGTTCCAGCTTTTATAGTGCTCTAGCTAAGAACCAACATTTGATCATGCCCTAGCACACTTGTGAATAAGAGACTGGAAGATATTAGCTTCTTGCATAATAAAGGATGCTATCTCAGGGAAATTCAGTTCAGAAAACTCCTGACTGCCAGATGTGGAATCAGAGTTGATTTGGGAGCCTGAAAATGTGATCAGCAGTTTTGCAGCAAGCACTTCCAGTTGTCCAGTCAGTCATCCATCTGATTTTCTATTTATCTTCAGAATTCTAAGTTCTGTTAAGGATTAAAGTCACACTGTTACTTTTGCTATATGATCTTTTTTTCTTTTTTTCTGTAATCATTCTCAAAAGTACTGCAAGCCCTCATATGTCCTTAAGTTACTGGGCTCTATTTTTGTCTTTTGTCTAGATATTGGATCACACTGGTTTCCAAGGCCATAAAATAGAAACCAGCATCCTGCAAATGGTGCTTTGTAGTGCTCAGGTGCTTAATCCTTCTAAAATCTTTTTATTTTTTTATTTTTTTAATCTTCCATTGCACTTTTGAAAAAATGCTTAGCTTTGGTGATGCTAGTTTAACCTAATAATAGAAATATTATGCTGGTGCATTCACAAAGTAACATGCAAGATAGATTCAAAAGATATCTTTTTGCAAGTAAGGAACAATTTCAGTCATAAGTCAATGTTACTGAGTGAGCAGTTGGATCATTTCCCTGGCTCTTTGAATTTCTATGATTTGTGCCATAAAACTCTTCCTGGCAATAAAGAACCCATGCCTATATGTTAATCAGGTTGAGGATGACAGCTGTTCCACATCAAGAGATTTTAAGATAAAGGCAGAATAAAGTGTGGGGTTGGCAGGCCAGGAAAGGAAAATACTTTGTTAAAGATTAAAATCAATTGTGATGATTTAAACTAATCTAATGAAGACATTAATGAACCCTGAATACAATTTTCCAATAGTGACTGTGAATTATTGATATAATCAGCTTCAGGATTAACTGTATGCCTTGAATAATTATGTAATTCCTTTACTTTCACAATTCTCCAGTATGGAATAACATAATGTACAGTACTTTATTGTTTGTTCCAATGGGGAATCATATTGTTAAACCACACAGATTTTATTACACTAAAAAATTGTCCTTGGTAGAAATGTTACATTAAAATGCTGAACCTATTCTAGTCTCCACTGATGGGCTGCAATTAAACAAATAATACTGAATATTATGAATGGGCAAGCATTTAAAAAAAATGCAGAAACACAAACTTCTGAATGCTTCAAGGGAAAGTTCATCTGAACTTCAACTGGATATAAAATCATTATGTCATTATAGAGCAGGTGAAAACATATAATGTAAGGTTAATTTAATGTAAAGTTCATCCAGAAATCTTAAATTTATATCATTCTGAATATTTTTGTCCACATCTTTTTCATAACCAAAACCTACCCAAACATTACAGACAAACTTCTTCCTAGTAGTTTATCACCAGAATTTGGTGGCAAGCCACAGTCACAAATTTTTAGTGATAAATGGGCCACAGGGGTCCAAAGTCCTGGATAGAGGCATACATTCAGACTAAGAACTGTTGGCTACTAGTATGATTAAAGATCAATATCAGGCCCTCAACCTGATCCAGAATCAGTTGAAACCAGCAAAATTAGTATACCATAGTCAGGTGCTATAAGATCTAATAGTTTTATAGAGTTGGGCAGCCTCTCAATTTCATAAATAAATAAATAAATAAATAAATATTCTGGGAACAGCATTTTGAACCAAAGGAAGTTTATCAGCTATCTTAAAGTTTGCCTTCAAGAAAGAAATGATGGAATAATCTACCAAAGAATGCAGAGGATGTCACCAAAAGGTCAGAGGATCCTTTCTTTAGATAGTTTTTTGATAAGTCAGTTAAAGTTGAAATACAGTATTCCCCATCAACAATGTGAACTATAGTATATAGGATAAATTCCATATGCTAAAGGATGCCAAGCTATAAATGTGATCCAGAGCAGAAATGAATATATACTCCTATGCAATTCAAAAGCATTCTCATGAAAAGTAATCAATATTGTCTGGATTATGTTTTTGTCTGCATCCATATCAGTATTACTTTGACACACTGTTTTGGAGTGTCTTCTGGGGGGTAACTTGATAAAACTTGAATGGGTACTGACATAGACATTAGGAATATTTCATTGTTATATATATATAATTTTTATTGAAAGTTTTTACATAAATAAAAGATAAACAAGAATAAATGTGTAAAAGTAGAAAAAAGATAAAAGTGCTAGAAACAGAGAAAGAATGAGAAACAAGAAAGAGTTAAAGAAGCAGCTTCTGATCTTCTTTACAGCAGTTGCAAACAAACTTCCATCATTTGTCCCCCTTTAGAACTATATTATATAGTTCCCTTATTCCCATATTCAACCCCTTTTAATCCCATATTCAAACCCAGAAATCACCAGTTACATTGGGAATATTTAGACAAATGATATTTTAGATTACATTTTTACAGTCTCTTTCCATTGGTTATGCTGGTTGAGGCTGAAAAGTGTTCTAGTTTTAAACAAAATCTCTGGATGTAGGCAAAAAGGATTCTGTAGGCCAAAATTGATAGGCAGCAAAATAGTCCTCCGTGTTCTGGGATGGATTGTCCAGAAAGAATTAGAACCACTATCATGGCCAGTCAGTCAGACCTTAATTACAGTCAATGACCAGAATTCCATTTAAAGAACGTAGAAATAAAAGATAAAAATAAACAATAATAACCAAATAATCAACATGATTGGTTGCAGTGTGTTTTACAAAGAATAAATCAACATTTGGTGGCATTCAAAAAGTCTAACAACAGCTATATATAAAATGATCCAGATTACCTAGAAATTTAGTTAATAAGAGGAATATAAAATGTACCCATGGATTTTTATAAAATGGGCAGGGCCACAATACATGGATTATATTATCAACCACCCCTTCACCACAAGGATAGAGTCTTAAAGAATAAGGGATTTTCCTGAAATTTCTTTCAAGGACAGCTGTTGGAAGTACATTAAAACATGCTGGGTTAGGGTTCTCCTAAATTTAGGGATGGATATTTGGTTTAAACATATTGCTGATCTAAAAAACTGCAATGGTCAAAATCTGGCAGTTTTCTTAGAAAGACACCATGATTTAATAGCATTAACCAACATAAAATGAACAGAAAAATTAACAATGCATACTAACAAAAGCCATTTCAATTCAAAGTAGATGAAAAACAGAATTAATATGGCAATATCTTCTGGTTTTCCTTTAGTGACTACCTCTTCTTAACCTTTCTTCACCTATGCTAATCATATAGTATTTTTTATCCCATCATTTTACACTAATTTTTTAAATTACTTTCCATATTAGTATGCTATTACATGTTTTAGAACTATGTGTTTTTGGATTATATCATATAGGCTGAAAAGGCCTGATATATAACTGCCTTTTGTCCCCTTCTATTCTATGATAAGGTAAGTCCATAACATGGAGTCCAACGTTGAAAAATCAGAAATTACGGTGGATGTCAAATGCCTCCATGGCAAATTGTCTGGATGCCACATTGATGATCTATGGGTATGGGGCAGACTCTATAGGATAAGATAGTCCTAAATAGTTTGGGCTTAATCTCCTATATTGGATATGTGCATGAATGGGCCAGATTCACAGTAAATCTCCTTAGCAAAATTTTACATAGCAAGATGAACATGATGTAATAATATTTTTTTTATAATAATTCAACTCAAATAAGAGAAGTCTATGCAGTCAGCCAGAGTGAATGATCATATATTGTAAATACATGGGATATATATTGTATAATGTAAAGCTTCATTTGTTCATTCCTTGAAACAATGAAGTAAAGCAAAACTAAACTGTGTCCTCTTCAAATGTGAAAGCATCTCTTCAATAAAGAAGTGATTTATAGCACATTACATATATGCATTCACACACACATTCACACACATTACTATTACTTATACCCTAAATTCTGTGACTGTATACCTCCATGTAGATATATTGTAGTTTCCAGGGCTTTTTTTTTTTTTCCCCAAATTGTTACTGTAGTTGAATATATGGGCAATTATTTTCAAGCAGCTGGAAACTTTGAAAAGCTCTTCCCGTGTAAGATTCTAGTGGCTAGTTCTTCTTTAGTGATAGATTTTTGTCAACTGCCTACCTCTCTGAGCCCCCCTTTGTTCATTATTAACTATGAAAAAGGTCTGCTACTTGAACTACGCAACCACCAGGTTTCACACGGGAGTTTCCCTATTTGGCAGATTATTTGCCTTTGTTGCATTTAATTTTTTTGTTTATAAAATACTAATTACCTCTTTTATTGTTTGAAGAGATTAAAAGTTAATAGGAGAAACTAAATAAATAGAATGCCATTCTGCACAAACTATATATGCTGGTAATTAATTTCTGGCCTCCTCTGAGCTAATTAACTCATATAAAGAAATGAAGTTAATGAACCATAATTCTAGTCATACAAGTGTAGATACAAGCAGTTTGACTTAATGAATTAATAAGATATTTCCTTTCTAGGGGGGTTTCAATTGCACTCCTAGTCTGTAGGGCCCTTTAATGGGTCTTTCTGGTTAAAATATTTAATAAATATTAGGGCAACCTGGAGATGAGGTTTGCCTCATAAGGAAGCCTGAGATCCAGAATGAATCACAATTTTGATTCAGCCTGTCTAATGGATCAGTGCTATGTAAGAGAAGTGATTTATAGCACGGCAAGTGGTGGGAATGCATTTGGGGACGCTGCAACTTAAAAATGAAGCAACCGCCAATGCTGCTGTTAAGATGATGTACCTGAAAGAAGGCAAATAAAATGAAGGAGCATTTTAGTTATATGCTTTCAAGAGAGTGAGGGGGATCAATCACCACTACAAAACTGTTGTCAGACCCACTTCCATCAACCTTTTCACCCTGAGCTTGCACTATTGAAGGAATGTACTGTAATCAAAACTTGTGAAGGATGAAGTGGCTTGTAGAACAACAACAAAAAAAGATACAGCTATTCCTTGGGTGTAAGACAGCTTCTTTGGTTTTAAAAATAATCCTAGCTGTTGAACAGTTCACAATTTCAATTAGAATTCTATTCTTTATTGAATGTTCATCTACTAGGAATCATTCATGAATTATGAGTGATTCCTAGAAAAGCTACTATCATTTTTCAATCCCTCTCTCCTTTGCCCTCTCCTACACAAACAAGTTGCTGTTCAGGATATTCATTGCATATTTGCTATGTTCCTCTTTTTCCAAATGTCATGACCAAAGTCTAAGAAGCCTGTATCACCATAACTATGATTGTGCAATGAAACTTTCCTTTGTTTCTTTCTATCAATTCTCATTCCATTTGATGAAAGAGGATTTGTTTTCAAAGTAGGGGGAAAAAAAGGATTTGGTGAAATACTTCTGGGGGGGAATGTGGTCTTGCATTTACTGATGAGGTGAACAAGGGGTCTTGTTTTTAATTGTTTATCTCTCCAGTGATATCACAAATGTAAATCCAAAGGAACCTCATTATGTGGGAACTTTTCCATTTTGTTGTTCTTGTTAAACATTCACATTGGGAAGGGTTATCAGTGGTGAAGATTTCAATGCAAGAGCAACAGCCCTGCTTCTGCTAACAATAAAGTAGGCTCAATAGCCACATTTATGAAGAAATTCACAAGAAATTTTCAGGGACCTGAGAATAAAAACAAAAGCAGAAATCCCTTTCTTTGCAGGGGGGAAACACTTTTGAGGAACTGGAGAGCAGATCACAGCAGAGGTTTAACTATAACAGCTAATGAAATAAATGAGTTTTCAAATATCTCATCAGTTGAATACTCTGGGTCTCTTACGATCCTTCTCCGGCAGCTGATGAGAGGCTGTCCACTTGGACACCTCAGAAGAGGCAAGGGGAGCAAGTGTCAAGACACAAACCCTGTTACTTATGTAGTTGTGTCCAACATTGCGGTACAAGTACAAAAGGCAGGGCTTTGTGGTGTGATGTTGTAATGCATGTGCCATCATTTTTTTCATCATCTTGGTTTGTAGCAGATGCCTATGGCTATCTACATTTCTCATTTGGCAGTTGAAACTTTCAGCAATTTGTCTTTGCAGAAAAGGAAAAAAAAACTGGAAAAGTGTCTGGCCTCTGGCATGCTAATTATAATGACAGGAATGTAGATGAGAATGTGGTCTGAACATCTTCAGATGAAACATTATCCAAAGGAAATGATCCGCCCTAGCTCTTGAAAAATTACTTGGAGCCAATAGCATCCATTATAGCAGCAATTTTCAGGTTTCTTCTATTATCCCATCTGGTGGCCAGGATTAACTGTAAATTTTGATCAGGAAGATCAGCTGAAAGTAAACAGAAAGAATAGCAATGTATTTTCTTTTCTTCAAAAATGTACACCCAATTCATTTACACAGCACCCTTTCTAATACAGCTGCTATGAAAATGGAGATGGTTTTTATATGCCAGAATGTGTATCCATGTTTAGGATACCATGGGAACCAAGGGAAATAGGTGATTTTACTGACAGGATACTCTGACATACACAGATGTGATAGGCCCCCATAATTTTTAGATGAAAATTTCTCTCATCCTGTCATTTTCGAAACTTGTCGTTAACCTAAGTGTCAGCAACCTCTGTTAAAGACCTTTGACCTTGAATTGTGACCAGGTGATCAATTTTATTTTCTCCCTCTGACTGAAAGCAGGGCTAATGCAACCTTAGAAATGTATTTCATCTTGATTTAGTAATTTTCATTTATCAATCTCCATTATTTACTCAGATGCTAAGAACACATCCTTTCTGGGCTATTTGCTCCTAATTGATGAGGTGGACATACATAAACATTCAGCAGTCACAGAAAGTAAACAGCATTTGGTGGTTGATAGAATGTACATAAAATGACTATTTCTTTGTAGATTAAAGGGCAAAAAAGGTTGTCCTATGACCATGACATCATTTGTTATTAATGAAAGGCATAATTCATTGGTACCAGCATGCAATCTAATTAAAAAGCAAGATTCCAATAAAATGTGTTTCAGTGCAGTTGGTCAATACTGAAACCACTTAAGAAAATGTAAGCATGATAAAACATGATTTAGATAAAGCTATCAGCACATCATAGAGAGTTCTCTTTAAATCAAAATGTCAAGTTTGTTTTGTCTAAGCCATATATCTATTTGGATCAACTTGACTACCTTGGAGCATGAGATCAGTTCAGTCATCAAAAGCTTTCTACATTTGAATATGCAGACACATTGCTGTGGAAGAAGGAAGAAAAATGTGGATAACTGAGGGCCATTATAGATGCAATAATAGTACAAAGTAGTAACATGGCCTCAGGAGTACCTAGAGATAATCCGCCACAGATATTACAGCATTGTTAAATCTATGATATGGCTTGTAGTGTCTACTTATTATATAAAGCTGTGTATAGAGCTGGCAGAAAGCTACACCACTTATTTTTGTCTGAAGTCTTTAAAAGGGGCTTCAGGACTTAATTAGCCATTGCTAATGCATGAAGCTCCATTATTCTAGAGGTAATTTTGCATTATAATGCATAATGCTTCAGATCTCCACATTAATAACAGAAAACAGATTTACCTGCTGTAAATTGACAATAATAATAATAAACATGTCAGTGTGCGGACCACAAAAAGTAGATTTAGAGAAGGGTTCCATGATGCAGTCCACATCTCATTTTCTAGTCTTACCATTATATGTTGCATCTTCAGCCCACCAGAAATTAAGGGGAAGGTAAATTGCATTATGCATTTTCCATTAAAGATACAGAAATCATTCAGCTGCATTCATATTCCAATATGCAAGTACCCAAGTTCAAATTAAAACATCATGACAGAATGAGTTGATCAAGAATTCTTGTTAATTCCAAAAATGACATTGTGGGAATGATGGGATTCCAAGTTTAACACTCATTTAAGCTGAATATTATTCTAGCAAAGAGGCCTCAAGCATCCCTTTTCTACAATAGTGAGTTCAGTCACCTGCTACTGCATTCTGACCCCCAATGTGGGACAGAGAATAGCAATAGGACATTGATTATTCCCCTCAGCGACAAAAAGAATGTACATGGGAACTCTTTTAGGATTTCTGACCATTCACTATCACTCCTAGATACATTCTATGATGAGATATAGGACTATCAGATTATTATGGACCTACTGCTTTGTCTGCAACAGTCACATTATTTGTACACACACACATATAATCATACATACACACCACATATTACCTAAAAGAGCCTCTCCTTTTCTTTCTTTCCTCATATGTGTGTGTGTGTGTGAAGATATTTTCTATGGGCAATAATCTCTGTTTGAGAAGGATACAGCCAAAATGGCATTGAAATCAGCCAGGAAGTCCCTTTTGCAAATTCACTATGCATTAGCCACTATGGTTAGCACTGCCCACAAACTGTAAACAGTTTTAACAAGAATCTTTCTTATAAAATTATTGGACAGTAGGGTGATGCAAAGCACTTGAAGACTATGAATGGAACAAATGGTGAAAGTAGCCACATTGTTTCCAAGACTTGTTCGGCTGTTTTAGAAGCTTCTTCTGGCTGTCTTTGCATATAAGGACACATACATAACTTTGCTTCACTTCACAGAATTTGAATTTGATGAATTTGATAAAATTCCTACTTATCAAACATATTTTCCATGAACACAGCAAGTCCTTTTATGTTTGAAATTCTTCACATGAATCGAAGGGAATTTGTACCAGACTCACTGATACTATATATCAGTTCTATGACAATAAGACAATCAGTAGAAATTCAGGAAAATATATAGAGAAATATGTTTGAGACTAAGAAGTGTTACTTTATTTCATAAATTATATGACCTTGTAATTTAGAGTTACAGTAATTTTGCAGGTTTGGACAATAATGTGGGCAACAGGAGGAAGTGAAAAAACAACAACATTCAGAACTGAATAGAAGTTTTTCTATCAGATTTCACAAAACTCCAAAAGAGCCATTTCAAAAATTAAACAACAGTTCTGCTCATTTCAATGAAATAAATTAGCAACATAGTTTTAGTGAAATAAATTGCTGTTAGTAGATAGATTTAGCCACATCAACATATTAATGCTGCAGTATAAATTGTGGGGCCCTTCTGCAATTTTCATTATCTTATGCTGAGGATTTACTCTACTATAAAATGAGTTTCTATAGAAAATCCACACATAGATAAGATATTCAACAATAGTAAAAGGATCCAAGGATTAACACTTGAATTATTAAACCATTATTGTTAGATTTTAATAGGCATACTGTATATGTACTATTCTGACTTTTTTCCTCTTTATATTTGCATAATAATTATATCTGTTGCATTAATAATAGTCCATTGCTGCAATCAATGATGCACCATTTCTTAAATTAGAAAAAGAAAAACATTGAATTTGTAAGAAGATAAAAAAGGCTTAAATACATCATGATTAAACCATATGTCTTCTACAATCATCTCTTAAGTACTATAAGTCCTTACAGATGTACTGAACTCTTAAATTCCAGAGTACAAATGAATCACAACATAACTACATATATTAATATTTATCAAAGTCTTCTAAATGAAATGTTTCTTTTTCTAGTGTGATTTAACTGAAAATTAAGTTTCTTGGCAAAAAAAGCTAAGGTTATTTCCTTTCCTTTTTCTTTGTATTTGCTCCTTATGGTTTATGGATTTCATATCTGAAGCACATGTTTTGAAAGCTTTGGAGCCCTTGGTGTTCTCTGAGCTTGGTTGTTTGATTGCAGACATTTCATTACCCAACTAGGTAACATCATCAGTGCTAGTTTGGGGTTTGCTCCATTTATATATGGAGGCTATTTGATGACCATGTTTGAAATGTAAAGACACATACAGTTGATGGATGTACTTACAGACATCAAAAAGCACTCTTGTATGTGTTGCCTGCAAAGTATCACAACCAAAATATTCAGCTTCTATGCTGGATTGAACTAGAGACTTTCAAATGCTGGTTAGGCCCAATATGTTGATTTGAACAGTTTACAGTAGAGCTGGGAATTTGTTTAGAGATGCTTCAAAATGCCTTAAAAAGCACCACAAATTATTTCTTTTTTTTTTTTTTGCAAGAATTACATACATACACGGGGGGACGCGGTGGCGCAGCGACTTAATGACGCTGAAAGTTGCCGGCCAGAAATGGCTGACGCTTCAGCGGTTCGAGTCCAGCCTTCGTGCTAAACAGGGTGAGCTCCTGTTTCCTCCCCAGCTCCTGTCAACCCAACAGGTCGAAAACTCATGTGAGTAGATAAATGGGTACTCTCACTCCGGTGGGAGGAAAAATGCTGGCGGCGCCTTGCACGGGAGTCGGGAGCAGCTGCCGGTAAGCGCGAAACTGTGCTCGCCCGAAAAGGCGCGAAGCAACTGAAACCCTGCCTCCTGCGCTCGCCAGCTGGGCTCTGCTCTAGGAAGGAGGCTCTGGCAAACCACTTCCGAAACAATTGCCTTGAAAATTGCAAAAGGACTCATCCAAAGCAGTCACTGCAGGGTCAGTAATGACTGAGCGCAGACAAAAAAAACAACAACAACCTTACATACATACATACATCATGCAATGCAATTTTATGTATAATATACATAAATACAACCAAGGAGACATCACAAATTCTTATTTTACTCACAATTTGCTAAACATTCTATTAACTATTATACATGCTATACTGTACATCATTGTCTGTCAAGGTCAACATCCTGAGCCAGGCCAAGTGGGTCTGGATGGGGAGGAACAGAAGAGCTCAATCCTCACAAGACTGAGTGGCTGTATCCATTTGGGCCTTCCATGGGAAATATTCCATTGCTAACTCTCAAAGGAGTGGCACCTCCCCATCTGAGTCTGCCCAATCTGGAGGTCCTATTGGACTCTTATCTCCTGCTCAGAGCAGGTGGAAGCTGTGGCCAAGAGGGCCTTTGTACAGGTACATGTAGTCCATCAGTTTTGCCCTCTTCTGGATTGGGAGACCCTTCAGACATGCTCTAGTCAACTTAACAATTGGAATACTTCTTTTTTTTAAAATAAAAACTTTATTATATTATATAGAAAGTACAATTAAAATACAAAACAGAGAATACAGCAAAGAAAGAGGATAGAACTAAAAGAAAAAAGATAAAAACTAAAATAGTGAGAATAGATAGAAAAATAAAACAGAAAGTGACTTCCGACTATCTCCAATACAGATATAGATACAAATTAAAAGAAAATTAATCTCTTACCGCTAACTAATCCAAATTCACATTATTTCTATCAACACAAACCATCTAATTATTAAAACCCACAATCAGACCCTCATTTTTTCCACACAAGCACATAATCTAAGAAGGGTTGCCATGAGGAGACAAATTTAGAAACAGTATTATCTCTTATTAACGCTGTTAACTTTGCCATTTGAGCCAAATCCATCAATTTAATAATCCATTCTTCCACTGTAGGTATTTCTGGATCCTTCCATCTTTGTGCATATAACAGTCTTGCAGCTGTGATCATATACAAAAGCAAAGTTCCATGTTGTTTCTCCAGTCCTTTCTCCATCAAACCCAGTAAAAACAGTTCTGGTTTTTTTTTAATGCTGACTTTAAGAATCTTTTAAATAGTAATACATATCTGATCCCAACATTTTTTAGCCTTTTCACAGGTCCACCAAAGATGATAAGGTTCCTTCACCCTGCAAACATTTCCAACAAACACTTGTTACACCAACATACATTTCTGATAACTTATCAGGAGTTAAATACCAATGATACATCATTTTATAAAAAATTTCTTTTAAATTATAATTCAATGTAAATTTCAAACCTTTATTCCACATATTTTCCCATTGTTCCAACATAATATTGTATCTGAAGTTTTTAGCCCATTTGATCATGCATTCCTTGACTTGTTCATCTTCTAGATTCATCTGTAACAACATCTTATATATTTTAGCAATAATATGTTCATCATTTGTACAAAGTTGAATCTCAAAATAGGTTGTTTCATTAGCAAATCTATAATTCTTTTTGTCCAGCTTGAAACGTTCAAACAACTGCATATAAGTAAACCAATGACATATAAAGCCTTCTAACTCTAGCTGTTCTCTTGTTTTAAAGCTTGATTCACCCCCCTCAAAATTTAACAAGTCTTTATATCTTAACCACTTAATTTCTCCCAAATTTTCTCTTCTAGTAAATGCTTCCTGAGGTGATAACCACAAGGGTACATTAGGAGACAATCTTACCTTATATTTATTCCAAATCCATAGTAAAGCATTCCTAATATAGTGGTTTTTAAAATCCTTATTAACTTTGACTTTATCGTACCACAAATAGGCATGCCACCCAAATTTTAATTCATGACCTTCAAGTTGTAATAATTTTTGATTCTCCAAGATTATCCAATCCTTCATCCAAAACAAACAACAAGCATCAAACTACAGTTTTAAATTAGGGATACCCAAACCTCCTCGTTCCTTGGCATCTTGTAACAATTTATATTTAATTCTCAGTTTTTTGCCTTGCCAAATAAACTTGGAAATATCTCTCTGCCAGTGTTTAAATGGTAAATCTGTATTCAAAATTGGTATAGTCTGAAAAAGAAACAACATCCTATATTCATTTTAATCACAGAGATTCTCCCCATTAGAGACAGTTGTAATTTTTCCCATCTTACCAAATCTTTTTTCACTTCATTCCAAATTTTGCCATAGTTATTCTGGAACAACACACTATTTTTGATTGACAAAATCACCCCCAGATATCTCACCTTTTTTTCAGTCCTGAAGCCCATCTTAGTCATCAGCAGATCTTGATTAAGCAGGGTCATATTTTTAATTAACATTTTTGTTTTTTGTTTATTTACTTTAAAACCCGCCAATGAGTCAAATTTCTTCAGTTTCTTCATCAGATGCTCAGCAGATTCCAGAGGATCCTGTAGTTTCAAAACTAAGTCATCAGCAAAAGCCGTCAGTTTAAAAACCTCTTGTTTGATCTTTAAGCCTTTTATTTGTTCATCCCTTCTAATATCTCGATTAAAAACTTCGAGAACCAAGATAAAAAGCAAAGGCGACAAAGGGCAACCTTGTCCTGTCCCTTTTTGTATATGACATGGTTCAGTTAATTCTTCATTCACAATAATACTAGCCTTCTGAGGCATATAAATTGACTTAATTCCCTGTATAAAATGTTCTCCAAAGTCCAAGTTTTCCAGAACTTTAAACATAAACATCCAATTCAAATTGTCAAAAGCTTTCTCTGCATCCAAAAAAATAAGAGCCGTCTGACATTCATTATGATATTGTAGATATTCTATAATATCCAGCACAACTTTGACATTGTCTTTTAATTGTCTTTTAGGCAAAAATCCACATTGGTCGTGATAAATAAATTCCTGTAAGATTTTTTTTAACCTTTCTGCCAACACTGAAGCAAATATTTTATAATCATTATTCAGCAATGAAATTGGTCTATAATTCTTAATTAGGAAAGGATCCTGTCCTTCTTTAGTACAATGTTGGCTTCCTCCCATGAATCTGGCATTGCCGCACCCAGCAAAATAGAGTTCATCAATCTTTTAAAAGGTAAAAGAATCTCATCTTCAAAGCATTTATAATATAATGCAGGTAGTCCATCAGGTCCTGTAGCTTTTCCCAATTTAGTTCTTTTTATAGCTTCAGCTATTTCAAAAGTAGTTATAGGACTGTTCAATATTAATTTCTGTTACTGTGAAAGTGTTGGTAAATTTTCCTTATTCAAATATTCATCAAACTTTTCCAAAGAGATTTTTGTTTTTTATATAAATTGGAAAAGAAGTCATGAAATATTTTTTAAATCTTTTCATTATCCAATAATTCCACATTTCCTTCTTGAATTTTAGAAATCATTTTCTTCTCTCTCTCTTTCCTTAATTTATATGCTAACCATCTTCCTGGTTTATTAGCAAATTCAAAATGTCTCTGTTTAGCATATCTTAATTTCAAACAATTGGAATACTTCAATGTAGTCTACATGGGGCTATCGCTCAGAAGCTATAGCTGGTCCAAAATGCAGTGATGCCATCAGTGATGGACATGCCACAATATGCCTATTTGTCACCACTGCTTCATGGTTGCCAGTTGGCTTTCAGGGGCAGTGCAAGGTGCTGGTAATCACCTATAAAGCCTTCATGGTATAGGGCCTAGTTATTTGAGGGACTACCTGTCTCTAATAGTTTCTGTGCACCCAATAAGTTTGGACAGAGTGAGCACCTTCCAGGTCCCGTCAATTACCCAATATTGTTTATCAGGATCCAGGAAGTGTGGCTTCTCTGTTGCAGTGCTAGCCCTCTGGAATAACAGGCAGCCATCAAATCTAATAAATGAACAAACAGATAGAATCATGCACTACTATTACTGAATTTAGCAACCAACCTTTATATTCTAATAAAACATGGAATGTTTTACATTTATTCACTTTATCATAAGTTTTCCTTAAGCAAATAATGTACAATAACTGTCTATTTTCATATATTCAAAGACCTGCTGTAAATCAGGCATTTATTTTACATGCAACATGCCCAGCATAAAGCCATACTGCACTTACCAAATTTAGCTTATTGTCATCTCTTGAATCCTTTCAAACAGAATTCTGCCAAATACATTTTCAGGCACACTTAACAAAATAATTCCCCTTTAATCATAGAATGTAGGTTTACCAAATATTTATCTAATAATTTCCATATAGTTTTTACATTCAATACATAAAGAAATAATTATGGTATTCTCCCAATTGTCACGCAATGTAGATTTCATATACACATTCAACGAGTCACATATCTACTCCATAAGCAGGCCACATTCATATTTCAACCTTTTTCCAGTCTATACCTGCAGACTTACCATTTTTTAACATTTCACAGCAGATATGATCTTCTTTTTATCATCTTCCTTGTACACTAATATTTATTACATTCTTTTCGATTCACATTTCAACATATCACTATAGTTCCTATACAAATCTCAAAAAATACTTATTCCAGCATTCTCTCACTTTCATTCCATATCATTCCCTTATGTGTATTTTGTTTTCACGTTCAGGGCCTTGTTTACTTCATCATTCCACCAAGCATCCTTTTTCATGATTCCCATTAGTGTAACTCACACACTTCTCTGGCACTCTGTAACATCATTCTTTTCACTCTGTTCCAAACAGCTTCCACTTTCTCTTTTCTTACATCCAATTTCCATTCATTTTGAGGGGAGATTAATCTCTCTTCTAATCTTTTTTTTCATATAGGACTTCTACTTTTTCTGTCTCCAATCATTCTATTTTCACTTACCTTTTTTCTTTTTCTTCCAAGTCCATTTTTTCCCAAGATCCACTCTTGACACTACTAAAAATGGTCTGTTCCACATTCAGTACCTCTCATTATCCTTGCAACCTTCACTAATTCTCTCAACCTTTCTTCATAAACAATTAAATCAATCATGCTTTTAGAGTTATATTAATGTATTTGCCATGGGTACATATGAATAGCTTTATGCCTAAACTGTATATTTAAAACAAATTGGCTTGTTTTTAAGCAGATGCTCACCAGTCACTATTCTCATTCATTCTTGAGTCTCCAAATGGCCCAGTTACTTTTTACATGTTCTCTTGACTTGTATTCATTCATGTCACCTTGCAGAATAATATTTTTCCATGGATCACATTAATTTAGAATGCTGCATATTTTTTTCTAAGACTTATCTCTAGTTCTTGCTTTCTCCCCATTCACTGGAAGATAACATGCAACTATCTTTTTTACTTAAGCTTTTAACACATTTTAAAGAAAGTTACACTAGAATAAAGATAGAAAAAGCAAAGTAAAGAAAAAACAACTACAAGTAGTCCTTGTTTAGCCATCACAGTTGGGACCAGTAACTCATTTGTTAAGCAAAGTGATCACTAAGTGAAACCACAACTGTGCTTATGACCTTAGTTCAGCTTTCCTTTCCTTTACAAACCTACAAAGGTCATCAATGCAAGGATTGGTCGTAAAGTTACTTTTTCATTACCGCCGTAACTACAAACAGTCACTAGACAAAGCAGTCGCTAAACAAGGACTACCTGTAATAATAAAGCATGAGTAAAAAGGATTATGGAAAAACCTGTTGGTGATGCATTCTCCCCTTCCCTTCCATTCATTTCTACAATCACTAAACACACCATAAATATTTGTACTGTACATTGGACACTGAACACTGAAGATTACTGCTAGTATCTGTTTAAGTCATTTCATCTGTTATTTTTAATTGGTCTCATAACCTTTTTCCAAGAAACCATATACCAAACATCTAAATTTGCCTGGCCGTGCGATGGGCCATATATAAAGGAGCCATTCTTGCTTACATTTGGTTAAACTCCTATTATGGATATATACTGTCAGTTTTGCCCTTGCTGCATATTCTCCCATTTTGGTCTCCCAATCATGCATCATGGAAAGTTTCTCTTTTCCAATGTTGTGTCAGATGTGTTCTTGCAGCTATCAGTATGTATCTTAGTAAATTGTGATTTTTTTATGTTTCCTGAAATTATACCTCATAAAAATATTTGTGGTTTCAGCTGAAATTTTATTTTCAGAATTTTCTGAATTTTTATGGGAATATGTGTTTCTTTCTAGTACTTTTGAGGTTTTTTATATGACCACCATTTATGATAAACTGTTCCTTCTTTGTTGCAGCATCTCCAGCATTTATTGTTATATGATTTGTCTATCTTGGTAATTACTGTCAGAGTGATATAGCATATGTAAAATATTTCATTCCAATTTCCCCTTTAATTGTAAGTTGGAATAAATTTTACTGATTTTTTTTCCATAGCTCTTTCCATTGTTTGTTTATTTTTTCTGGCTTTATTTTTATTAATTAGGTAAAACAAACAACAAGAAAAGTAAAAATAAATAAAAGAGAAAGTAATACACACACACACACACACACACTACATAAAATAAAAATTACATGTGAGTTAGGGTTGAAGTGAAAATATTATTAAATATTATTTAAAAAATTAAAAGGCAAATCAAAAAAGGAAAAAGAAAAAAATATAGGAAAATTCATTCTAATAGCCCCCCACTCTTTCTTCTCATTTTTTTTTTAAACTGGTAATTGCTACCTAAATATTTGTATACTATACTTTGGACATCTTCAGTTATTGCTCATTTGGATGGTTTCAATTATTTTTTAAACAGTTTCTCTTGTCCTTCAAAAACCATATTCTAAATGTCTTAACTTGTCTTGTTGTGTAATATGTTGTACATATGGGAATCATTTCTGCCTGAATTTGGTTAGACTTCTGCAGTGAATATATACTGTCAATTTTTCCACTGCTGCATATTCTCCAATTTTAGTCTCCCAATTTGTATTGTTGGCATATTTCTTCCTGTTGTTCCACTGTTATTACTCCACCCACCCCCCTCCATTGTTGTACTGGTATTACATCCTTTCAATCCACTTTATCATACAATTTTGTTCCAACTCCATGTCATATTTCAATAATAATTTGTGTATATGTCCTAATAAGTGATCTTGGTTTTGTATAAGTATTTGAAATTCTGTAATCCTTGTCAAGATCCCTCCTCCTTTCTTGAGATGACTTTTTAATTTTCAAGAAATTTATAAATACATCAACCATGATAAATTCCTACCTTCATTGAGCAGTTCTTGCTGTGTCTTTATTTTCTGAGTCTGGATATACCGTATTGGCATATGTGATTAAATATTTCTTGCTGTAATTATCCCTGAAATAAAAGCATTTGATGGTGAAGCTAATGGTAAGGTTGCCAGACTTATACCTGTTTTTAGAAGATTCCATAATTTAATTTTAAATTATTTTCTTCCTTTGTTTCTTTATACCATAAGTACCTGTAGTATGAAGTCCATTGGCTAAGCTGGCTCTTTCTGTGGTTGATATTCTTCTGTTAGGGGTTTTTACCCATCCTGTTATCCATGAGAGACAGCTTCCATGATTTAAGCTTAGAAAATGCAAGTCCGTGTCTTTCTTCTGAGTTATGCAAAATTTTGAATCTTACTTTTGGGGGAAAAAATAGCATTCAGCTATCATCAACCTCTGATTTCCAATCTTCATTTGCACCCACGACCACCTAGATGATATTGATTCATGCTTTATACCATAGATTTTAGCACTTTCAGTCATAATTAAACCACAAGAACAAACCATCTTCACTCAGCTCTTTTACACCTCTACCTTTTTCTTAGTTTCACAGTCACATAATGTATCTATATTTATCTATTTAATTTCACAAGTTAACTCATGCTTTTTACTATTTAGTTGAGCCTTTTGAAATATATATATATTTTTAGTAAGATAGAAAGGCTTATAAAAGGTATTAGCTATAGTCATACTCATGCCCCATTCAGTCACATTCCTTACTAATGGTAAGGACTACATGGACCTTTTTGGGTTAGTTATTTCCTTGTTTTACCCCAGGTATGCTCACGATACTCTATGCAAGCTAGCATCTCTCATTAAAGGCTACCTTGAAAGCCAAACTGCTGCTATCTGTATCTCACCAGCTAAGAGGTATATGTAGCAATGGTGAATTCTGCTGAAAATGTGGATATTGTTGGACATTGACAGTGTTCATGAAAAATCCAACTTGAGCAGACTGGTAAAGCTTATTTGAAAAATATGAATACTTTATTTTAATGATCACAATCATTTTCTTCCCATATTAATTATACACATGATGGCACTGTTATTTGGAGAAGGAATGTCTGTTCTCCAGACACTTGGCTGCTTTTGACCTCTGTGTCTGTAAGTACCACACAGAATAAAATTAGATCTGTTATTTGTGTGTTAAAACTTATTTTGGCATTAGACAAATAAGCCACTTAGGATGCATCACACTATTATGCTGTTGTGCTGGCACCCGTTAGTTGTTTACTGATTTAAGCTAATTCAGAGACTTTATAACATGTCAGAATTTTTCCAGAGATTATGGAATACATCCTTTCAGGAGGCATGCTCAGCCACTGATAATTAGCACATTATCCCCTGGCTAATTTCCTTTTCAGTTTCTCCAAAGGGGACAAAACCACCTGTTCAACTAAAACACCTGGATAATTTATATAGAGCATGTACCTCTCGCCCACAGCTATCTACCATTCATTTTCCAAGTCAGTGTTTTGTTTGTTTGTTTGTTTTAATCTGGCTGGTATACACAGAGTACATGGGAGAAGTATATAACTTAACATAAAGTCTACTTATCTCCCATCTGTTACATCTCATCAGATGCACATCATCTTTGAAAATAATAATTTTGGCATAAATGTGCATTTAAAAAAAATATTCCAATACATGCTCCAGGAAGTGTGGATGTACCTATTTCTTACTGGAATTTACCAAAGACTGAATTCCACAGACAATCCTAATAGCATTTATCTCTATCTTTAAACTGCCTTAGATAGGATTTGGAGAACATCCAAAGTGTGGATAGAATGAAATAGATACAGTAGTCCAGTATCAGCCCTTCGATGTAGGCTAGATCAGGAAACAGACTTCCCATGAAATATTGGCACTCTACTTTATTGATATTGGCTTTAGTAACAGAATCTTGAAAGCCAAATAGTGGTTTCCCTTCCCTTCCTCTAATACCAAAGACAGCTAAGGTAGAGTCAATTTACGTTTCTTTCTAACGTTTTCTTCCCTTTCTGGGCTTAATTCACGTTTTGTTAAATAGAAGCATTAGATATGTAAATTGCCTCAAGTTAACCAAAAAATAAAGGTGGGATAAAAATAAAATAAATAAATAATAAAACAAACTGTTGCTTTCTTTCTGCAAGGTCATTTCTGCGGTTCTGTACACATAGTTTATAAAGAGGACAATGCAATATTCTTCAATAACCATCATTAGAAAGTAGGGGTGGGAGGATCAGTGGACATCTGATCCATGCCAGCACTCCCAGAGAGTATTCCATGCATTCTATTTTCCTTTGCATTCCTGCAATCTTTGAATTGTTCAACAGGACTCAAATCCTTCTGTAGTATATACTACAAATCTGCAGGAGAGGAGTCCAAGGCAGACTTCCTTAGCATAGGACTCCTTGCTTATGGATGTAACCCCACAGGATTGCTTTATAAGGCTACAATCCTATGCTTATACGTATTATAAAGTGGCATTTATATGTTCATACAGCATTATATATCAACTTTACTCCTCTTGGGCTAATATGTATACATGCATATCTATAATTCTATCTGGGAGTAAATCTAAATGACATCAGATCTATACAGGGGTGTTCTGTAAATCCTGATGTGAGCCACAGATACAGACCTGTAAGTGGAGGTCTTGAGGAGATTGAAAACATTGTTATGGGTTGAGTTGATGGATTGGTTATGTGCCATGAAGTTGCTGTTGACTCTTGGCAACCATATAGATAGATTTTCTCCACGATGATCTATCCCCAACCTGTTCCTACAGGTCTTCCAACAGTGTACACATCACCACTGCAACTGAGCCCATGCATCTTACTCTTGGTCATCCTCTTCCTCTCTTTCACTCACCTCTCCCAGAATTAGACTTCTCCATTGAGCTAGTCTTTGCACAATGTGTCCCGAGTATGATTATTTGTGCCTCAAGTGAGAACTCTGGGTCATCTTCAATGATCCATTTGTTTCTTTCCTTGTCTCTCCATGGTACTCTAAGGAGTCTTCTCCAACCCGAAAATTCAAAAATGTCAATACTCTTTCCTGCTTCTTCAAAGTCCAACTTTTGCTTCCTTAGGGTGTCACACAGAAAACCATTGCCTGCACAGTTCTGATCTTTGCATGTATAAGCACATCCCGGCATCTGAATATGTCTTCCAAGGCTTGCATTGCTGCTCTACCATGTGCTGGTCTGTGGCATATTTCTTAATGCTGATTCTTTTATTGTTGATAATTGATATAAAAGACAGAAGCTATCCACTACTTCAATGTCATCACTGTCAGTTCCAAAGGTGGTTGGAAAAAAAAGGGTTCTTTTTTTTTCTTAGCCCCATTTTTTTCACTGAGTTCCTTGACTTTCATTACTAGAGCTTGCAGATTCTCTGCATTTTCAAATGGCCATGGATCACCTAAATAAGAACCTGTCACACAATCCTTTGGCTACTGTGCTCCACTCTGCTTTTCCAGACCTAGAAATCTTTGGTTTCCTTTGTGAAATTGCCATTTTAAAACAGGGATGTTAAAAAATCCTTCAGGAAACTTGGTTTACTTGTGATCACTTCCACTCCCATAAATAGACAAGTAAGCAAATAAATAAATAAAGGGGAAGAAGCCTACAGGCTGAGAGTCACAGACAGGGAGAGGTTGCTCATCATCTCTCCCCACCCCCCACCTCCCGTACCCTGGCATGCCCCACAACTCCATATCAAAGGAGATAACAAGAATTGCAGTGTAAAACTGCCTGACTTTTATTTCTGTCTTTCCAAGCGATTGGCTTCTTCACTAATAATCGGGATTTATTACTGGGCCCATCTGCTGCCTTTCTAAGGTCAAAAGGTAAACCACAGGCATCGCTGATGTCACCATCAAGGTAGCTAGTAGCAAATGGACACTGACAAGTGTACTTTTGAAAGAATATTGTGGCAAGAACACTCTGAGCATGAAAGTCAAGCTGATAAAGAAAATAAAGTCCCAAATACTAAAAAGATGTCAGGTTTTAACCCATTAATCCATGTGATGGAGTCCAACTGTCAGTCTTCTATCTGAGCTGCAGTCAAAAAGAAGAATGGGCTCCTACACCTCGTGAAATGTAATCAGGTCAATCTCAGCAGTGTGGGAAAATTTCTAACATGTCGCATTTTCCTGTATTTTTAACACCACTGGTTCCTTGATGAAACCTAGGGACCATAGAGCAAAGCTGAGGACGCTGCCCAGCGTTTGCTATTTTCTTATCAGTGTCCAGTGTTTCTGGAAGGATAATCCATTTGATTATGTTTTTAAGTCTTTTTCAATGCACCGTTTGAAACTAATGCCAAGTTTATGTATTTTAGCAGCCAGTTGGTTCCGACCCCTTTTAACCCTGAATGCTGACTCTATTAAAGAGTCTGGTCAACCCCTTTCATGTGTTTGCACTCTCTGCTCTTATGTTGTGTAAATGTGCTAAATTCACCAGATGATTTTTGTTAGAACGGTTTATCTGTCACTGGGCAAGAAACTACTTTTTGGCTACATTTCCAGCTGAGACTAGAAAGTGAAAAGGGCAGCAAGCTTGATGCAAGATAGAGCAGTCCCATTTTTTTCCACCGGAGATGGAGGATTTACCTCACAGTTTGAGAACAAATTAGAATCTGACAATGTGTCAACAAAGAATTACTTGCTTTGTCTCAGCTAATGTTTCAAAGAGGTTATCTATATCCATGCAGCAGCACTGCAAACAAGCAGCAGGTTGCTGACTACTGATGTAAATAGCAACAATTCCTCTACTCTCAGGGTCATACATTACTAGAATCATTTTCTTCTTTCCATATGAAGCAGTTGGTGGACATTGTGATTTGTAGAATCACTCTCACGCAAGTGCCAATTCCCCACGGAGTGGGCATCCACCCCCACACAGCCTTTGTGGTTGTGCTTAAAATATTTCTTCTTCAAATATTCATCTAAAGGTATGTATGACAAAAGCGGTGTCCAAGAAAATAGACACCTGAATTTTTAACACACAGCTTCGCGTAAAGACTAAGATCCAAAGAGCAAAAAGATTTTGGTCAGAACCAAATCATTTGGACGCCTTCCCCCTCTGCATATACTTCAAGTGGTCCATACACTGTTCGAAACTTCCCGTCTGTAATGCGCTGAATGACAAAAGTACTTGCCATTTCAGAAACACTAACTCCAAATTTGGTTTTCTTTCACTTCCCAGACTCTCTCCATAGTTTTGAGTTGCCTCCATGAAGTATTTGAGGGGTGGGAACCACATCTTTATTAAAAATTATACTTTGTCTCACCATGTTTTGTCAAATGCACATTTTAAAAATATCTGTTGAGAACTGTAACATGCTGTCTAGTGTTTTGGTTTGAGTTGTGTTTTTACTGGTTTGTCATTAAATGTTTTGGGTGTGCTCAGATGAAGGAACAATGTTTTTTTAACCTTGAAAGTAAGATTATAAGCAAGTGAGTATGCATCAGATACAGAATAGTATGTGATCTTAGCTTCTGCTTGTCATGTATCACACATTCCAACAACCCAGTTCTGGATTGATTCCAGGAACAAAAAGAGTTACCACCAGCAGCAGTAGCAGCAGGGAAAGCAGGAGAGCCATCTTATCTTGTCAACGATGGGAAGCAGTTGCTCTGAAGGAGAGCTTATTCCGGAATGCACATCACACTCTCATTCTTCTTCTTGATGTCCCACTCTCCATGTGGAAGTGGAATCTAATTTACTAATTTATATTTCACCTTTCCTCCAGGAGCAAAAGGCAGCTGACATGTGGATTTTATCAGTTTGCACCTATGTGGGGTGAGTTGGACGGACAGTATATGTGACTGGCCTAGTCCTCTAGTGAGTTCCTGTAATGGGAAGAAGGAATAACCTCGAGGAACAGGAGGAAGAGTCACTACCAAGAGAACAGTCAGATAAAAGAAATCTGAGTCCAGGGCCGAACTGTAATCTGAGCAAGTCTCAGACAAGACCCTCCCTAATGCTTATCAAGATAAAAGGAGAGGGAAGGGAAGCACATTCAGACTTGCAAGATTCTGTTATTCTAACCTTATAATAAAAATAGTATTAACATTCATGACTTTGGTTTCCTAATCTGGTCTACCTTGGAGGGTTGACAGTTCCCATGGCTGAGAGTGGACTTGAACCTCTGTCTCTCTGGCATTAGTCCAACATATGAATCACAACACAGAACTATCTTATTTAAATATATATCTTATTTTTATATATATTTTATTAAATATATATCATTATCTTATATAGATTGTTAAATTAGTAAAAAAAAAAAAAAAAGTACTATAAGAAGCCCATTATTGTAGACATCATCAGTACTCATGCCCACACCCCTTTGCATTATTCATCGGAATGAAAGCAAGTTTGATTTCCTTTAAAGATGCCAATTTCCCTCCTAATTTTATCTATTTTTAAGTTAGCAGTTATATCCTTTTCTCCATAACATGCTAATCTTACTGAAAATTGTTTCCAGTTCTGCTAAACTGTATATATCTCTCTGTATTTCTAGATCTCAGAACAGGGGTCTGAACCAAATATTAATGCTGGCACATCTTTCTCTTCTCCTTCCAACATACTGATATGGATGTTTATTAAAAAAAAATTGCCATATGTTGATTTATTTGATTTTCAATTTTTTATTTTGAAATCCTTAAATAAAAAAGGCAAAAAAATGGTAAGATGGTATCATCATCATCATCATCATCATCATCATCATCATCTTACATTCCATGTTTTGAATAGTTTCATGGCAGGTAGAAATTAAACGTATGTTGAGTAAGTACTGTGCTGTAGATATATACATAAAAAAAAATCATAAGTATCATAGAGCTGTGGAAAATGATTCTAGAAAGCTGGCCACTGGTCTATACTATTGCCACATGGCATTTGGGGGGCAAGTAATCCAAATTTGAGAGAGCCAGTTTAGTTTAGTTGTTTAAAGGTGCTGGGCTAGAAACCAGGAGACTCTGGGTTCTAGACCTGCTCTAGGTATGAAGCCAGTTGGGTGACTTTGAGCCAGTACTCTCTCTCAGCACTAAGAAGGTAGTAGGATCTGGAGATGGTAAGGGCCTGTATGCGATGGGTGTGATCAAATGAATTAAAGCTACATCATAAGAAGACAGAAGTGACCTTAGTTACTAAAGTGACATCAGGAATTAGAGTTCAGTTTAGTTGAACGGGATAGCATTTCCACTGAAAATGCATACGGTTCATAGTTTGGAACTCTTCTGGATCAAGGCTTGACCTTAAAGATTGTGTACCAGCTATGTCCATTCCTGGAGAATGCCTATTGGCCATAATTATATAACCTTATTTGTATGACAGTTTGCAGTGCACTCTACATTTCTGAAGTTGTAAATGGTCCAGAATACATCAGGAACTATATATAGGAAACATATGATTTTCTTATTGAAACAGCTATCCTGAATTCTAGGTATGCTTGAAAGAGCTGGTGTTAGCCTCTAAAGCCAAGAATGGTTTAGAATTAGGGGATATGAAGGGCTATCATCTTCCATATGAACCTGCCCAACTTACCTCTGGTGATCCTCTTGTGTTTCCCACCAACACCTAAGATCCACTATTCAGGATTAGAGAAGGGGCCTTTTTGAAAACTACATTTGGATATGGAACTCTGTTTCAAGAAAAGACTGTCTCAATTCCTTACTAACAATGTTCTGACTTCTTTCTTAGAAGGGCCATCAATGCATAATTCTGTCATTTTCATCAAAATAATATTTTTTATTCTTTTTTTGCTGCTGCAGTGGTTCTCCACTGTTTGCTGTTTTATACTTCTGTATTTTTATTGAATCGATGAGGTACTGAAGTAAAAGAGAGGTGGTATTTGTTTCAACTGAATACAAAAAAAGTTGGATTTCTGCCTGTCATATTTGTCTCTCTGAAAGGTAAAAAATCTTATTACTCCTCAGGAAGGAAAGTAGCTGTGCAAATATACATATAGTCTAGGGTCATCATAGTTCATGCTCTTTCATAAGCTGCAGAGACAGCTAAGCAGTTTATGAAAGAGCCATGAGCTATGATGACTCAGATCAGTGTTTTTCAAACTTGGCAACTTTAAGATGTGTGAACTTCAACTCCCAGAATTCCCCAGCCAGCAAGCTACCTGGGAAATTCTGGGAGGTAAAGTCCACACATCTTAAAATTGCCACATTTGGGGGGGGGGGGGGAAACCTCCTTTAGACTATCTATGAGGAATTAGCATCTTAAACTAAGGGTGATTTAGACTGAGATTTTTGCTACCCACCCACCCATCTTTTTTTTTTTTTTTTTTTACAAAATGTGGCACTATATTTAACTTGATTCCATAAGTGACTGCCTAGTTTGTATACATGGCAAACTCCCCTTGAGCTTAGGGGGGAAAAAAATCAGCTGCTTTAATTTTTTGAAGATAGATGCATCATATATGCTTCCATGCATTGTAAAACATCTTTTGAAGTATTTGCATAACTCTAAGAATTGCCAGTATCAGCAAATGTTGTGGAAGCATCAGTAGAGTTCTGAAAAAGATATATATTATCTCTTCATGTTTCATAAATATTGGCTAGACTTTATCACTTGTGTATAGTATAAAAATGAGTACTATACTCTTTCAGTTAAATATTTGTATGTTTGCAAGCTGAATGTAGTTTAGAACATTTAAAAACATATTTATGCACATAATTTTATAAAATAAAGATAAATAACTACACAATTTTATCCTTCTGAATATTGTTCTCAAAACCCATGTCATAGATTCTGATTTGTCAGATATATGTAGCTGACATTAAAGCAGAGATTGTAATTATTTTTCTTTCATTTGTAAAATGTACATTTCAGCTCATAGGCCATAGTTTCTTATTCTTTTACTCATTTTTTCCTTTTCCTTTTTTTTTTTTTTTGGCTATAGAGGAAGAATCAACTCCATAGCTATCTAGGAGGAGAATTTCATCCCATTCAGATGAAACAGCTGTAATATTGAGAATAGATATACTTCACTATTTTTCCCATGCTTACATTTTTAAAACATTTTGCATGTGGCAATATGCACAGAATATGTAAAACTTGAGATATAAACCAATATGCTGAATGTTAATATCATCCATGACTGACCGTGAATCTATAATTTTTATGAACTTGGTCAGATTTTATGTCATAGAATTTAGCAGGTTAGAAAAGAGCGCACTGTTTATCTCTGTACATTATGATAGCAATTGATCAGACAGATCAAGAAACCCTAGATTACAAATGTAAGTTGAACATACACAGAACAAGAAATAACTAAGAAATATTTATTGACTAAGCTTCTTATTGAACTCTGGACAGAGATATTTTCATACAATAACATCACATTTGCTTCAGACAGATGTAGAAAAATGGGCCTTTTGCATTAATTTATTTTGCATTAAAATATTATTGAAGTAATATTTGCAATCGAATATTTCCAGACGGGACATACATTGTAAAAGCATTTATTTGTAATTTGCAATATTATCTCAAGGTGATGACTTCTGACCAGAAAAATGGGCCCTTGGGGCTCATTTAATCGCTTAATATTTTTTCCATTAGAAGGCAAAGGCACGGAATACCTTTTAACTTAGATACTTAAATTTAGCCAAATGAGTCAAGAGGCTGACAGGCTCCAAGAAATTCTTTCCCATCTTCTTATACCCTTGTCATGGTGTTGTTTTTATGCAGTTAAGCATTTAACTACAGAGTTTGTTAGTTGTGCTGCCTCACTATAAAGTTCCTTCGGTTAGCTGCTGATGTAGAATGATTTGCAGCCATTCCAATTTTTCTAATTAAGACTGTAGCAAAGCATTATATGAAGCCTTTGGCAGCAGTCTTTTTCCGTAAGAAAAGTGAAGGTAAAATGCAATGATTTGTTAGAAGTGTTTTGCCTCCTTTTACGATTCAATATAATCAACACCTCTCCTATTGCTTTGTGTTGATATATTTCTCTGCATTTCTACCATCTCTCTCATTCTGTCTCTGTCTTTCTCTCACCCAAAGCATTCTTTGGGAATTCTCTGAAAGATGTTGCCTTTTAGCAAAAGAACACAAATGTATGTATATAATTTCATTGTTTTAAGGTTATAATGAGGAGGGGCGTGAGATGTACCTGATAAAACAGAATCCATCAGACATTAAACATGTTGAAAGAAAAAGAATTCTCACCAAGGTGGCATTGTCTTAAAGAAGAAAGACTTTTTAAAAATTGTCAGAAAATATTTTAATTTCAGTGTAGTTGAATATTGATCAAAAAGAGGTAAAATGACAAAAGTTAATCAAGAAGGCAGGAAAAATAAACATAAAATAGAGCAAGGCTGTTATTATATTGACTCTTTTAGTACCATTAAATTTAACAGGTTTTTGTTTTGAAGTAGATATTTATAAGATTGTACTGGAAGATTTGCAAACTATATGACAACCTTGAATCAATATATGTAGCTATTTTATTTTTAATTCCTATATTTAGGGTAAACCACATATACCTGTTTACTAGGTTTTCCTATCAAGCTCTGTTAAAGGTGCATAATGTGCTATCTATATCTGAGTCTAGTGGAGATAATATACTGGAATCAAGGAGACTCAGGTTCAAATTCCCATTCAGCCAAGGAATTTACTGTTTGAATTCAGATTAATCACAACCTCTCAGTCTACCCTACTTCATTGGATACTATTGTGAGGATAAATTACTCTCATGTAAACTAGCTGAGTTTATAAACAAAAGATGGGTCATAAATATATTACTTGGTTTCTCTGGGTTTTTTTTTTCTTTTAATTTCTTTGGATGAGAAATGGAACTGATTCCCATCTAATCATTTTTAAGAGAATACTATTTTTGTATTCCCCCTTCAGACCAAGATAGAAGGGGCTAATTGTACTTTGATGCATGATTATTGTTGTTAATGTATTTTAAAAATATTTTGGAAGAAGTCTTAGACTAATATTTTTATAGCTTTTGGCATTCTCTATGTGTGTGTTATTATTTCAATATATCAAGTTTAATCAGTTAATAAAAACTATACTGAGCAACATATCAAATAGCAAGTTACTGAATGTTATTATATAACATGCCACTAATTTATTTTCAGTATATTCTAAAGGAGAAAATATTTCTGTTACTTATTTAGCTTCTTCTTCTATCCAAATAGCTGACAAATGTTTGGTATATGTCATGAGCTTCATTCTACCAGTAATTAGCTATGCCTGAGTGGATATAAGCCCAACCTAACTCAGCACTGTATGAAAAGCAAACTTGTGGTCCTTATTATAGAGGTAGCAGAACTGTTTCCATAACACATATAAATACACATTTCAGTGGTGCAAATAGTATGGACCTCTCAGAACATTTTGGCACTTAAGGCAATGCCCTCAAGTCACACCTGCCTATTACTATATAGATTCTGCCACTCAAGATCTAAGTCAAACTGTCACCACATTATCATTTTCAGAATCTGAATCTGGTAGTAGATTAATAAAGCCAAATAGAGATAGCAAATGAATAAGAATTATAAAGTTAGCATTCATCAGCAATACTGGCCAAAAAATCCCTCTAACTTCTTGTCCTCCAGATACATTGGATGACAACTTTCATAGGCTATGCTGGCCAGAATAGATGTAAGTTGTAATCTAGTTACATCTGGAAGGTATCAGGTTAAAGAAGGCAGCCCTAGTAGAAAATATATTATGCACGCTATAATTTTAAAACACAACTGAATTACAATAGCAGCATTTAATATTTATGTCATGTATATAATGGTTATTGATTTCAGTCTATGCAGTGAAGTAGAATGACAGTTGTATTCTCATTAATGACAGGACTGAAATTTGAAATTCAGTTTGGAAGCTAAATCTAGCATATTTGTGATTCTTGAATGTACAAGAAGCCTGGATTTCAATCTAATTGCCTGCAATTTTTCATAATTTAGATCGGGTTGTTCGCAAGTTAATTTATATATTTTCTGTGGCTGTACAGCCTTGAAAGGTAACATGTAGCCAGACTCTGCCATCTTTGTTCATGCTTTGTTCTTGTTATCTTTTTGTTTCCAAAAATAATTAAGATGTGGCATTTCTAATACACATGTATGGGATGTTTTTATTTTAATTACTTAGACTGTACTCCCAAACCTCTTTGTTTGGAATAAAGTCACAGAATTCACTGGGATTTAGTTCCAATTAGACATATATAGCTACTTTTTCCATAAAGGAACCAATCAATTTAAAAGTTTGCATTCACTGCCTCCCTGTGGTGGCTCCAGGTTGATCTATACAAACTATAAAATAAAGCACATGTGACAATAGCCAATCATAGAAAGATGTGATATATGGTGTCATAACAGAATAGAACATACACCTGGTGACATATAAGCCTAAAAATCTGAAGATATATTGAAATCCCACAGCAGCAGAGATTTTTTTTTTAATCTAAGTTAATAATACTAGGTTTCTGACTTGCTAAGTAAATTATGAACTATGATGAGGTTACTTGACCAATCAGTAATTCAAATGGAGGAGCTTTATTGAAGTCCAAATATTCATTTGTGGTTTTAACAATGCCAAAAATTGAACCTAAAAGGATTTATATCAGCCATATCATTCTCAAAGGAGCAGTCACTCATGGTTTCTCTTGTTCTACTCCCCCTGCTTCAGATTCCTACTTCACATAAGTCCTCATAAAGCTATTTTCCCTAATACAGAGTCATGTTCCTAAGACAATAATTCTGTCACCAATCATTCAATCGTTTACATAGCAGTTTTGAATCTCAAATTTAAAAAATTGAGATTTAAAGAAATATTCATTTTTTAAAAAATATATGAATTGAGTAAAGTTGACAAAAATGTCCTTGTGCATCTTTTAAATTTTCCTTTTGGATTTTCAATCAATAGAAGTATAATCATCTCAGAAGTTTGGTTTAAATTTGCATTTAAAAAGTTAAAAGTTCACCTTCGTTTTAAAGAATAAATGCTTCAGACTTGCATAGCCTGTATTGGTGTGATTTCTTGGCAGACTTCAAACATAAAGGCTGAAAAGCTGCCTCATGAATTCATGTGCTACCAGTACTAATTACGATTGCATATTATTGACCAAATGCTGTCAGATAAAAAAAAGTACCACTGAAATATTGCCCTCAAATTTATTAGAGTTTCCTCAAAGACAAGACTAAACCTCTTAAAAGATTCTCTGCAGTGAAGAAATACAAAGATACTAGGATGTTCCAGGGAAAGAATGAATGATGTTCAGGACTTTCTTGGTTTACATGGAGTAAGTTCCCTGAAAATAGGATGCTGATGACTATGATATTTTAGTGCTTGAATGCTAGTGCAGGAAGAAAATCAGTAAGTTGTAGGTTAGAAGGAGTAGCATTGAGAGATCCACATTCAAATTCCTATTTGGACATGAAGATTCAGTGTTGATTTTTGGCAAGTTACTGTCTCTCAGGGTATTCTGCCTCACAGGGTTTCTGTGAGGATAAATAGAGAGGAACATGCAGAACAGTTTGAACTCTTTGAGGAAAAGGTAGACTATAAATGTAAGAATAATTGAATATGAAGCTACCGATACAATGAAATGCTAAATGTCTTCACATGTCTTCTGATAAATACTCAAGCGGTATAGAAGTCCTGTTTTTAAAAATCAGGGGGAAAAAATAACTGTGTCTTAAATACAGATGAAAATTCATAACTGTAATCCATAAAATCCTTAAAGAACACTGGATGTCAGTATTCAAAATGGGAGAGAAGGATGAAGTTAATTTAAGGGATCAAATTAAAAATTGAAATTTTGTTGTTTTCCTTAGCTTCCTGTGAAACCCCCTCTGGGAAAGCATTATCAACTAATAAAATATATATATTGATTACTACTGAATAGACAGGAAGAACAGATAAAATGCAAAGAAAAATATCCCTCTGAATGAGTGAGCTTGAGAGTGACATATTTCAGCAGTGTTACACCCTATGAATGGACTCAATCAAGTGGGGAGTAAAAAATTCATTTTCTGACAGGAGTGTCAGTGAAATCATCAGGAACTGAGGACAACAAATCCATAGCTGGGCAAAAAACTGACAGGGTGGAAAACAAGAGTCTGTGATGCTGAGCCTTCCGTTTCAGCTGTTCAGAACATAATTTCAAAGCAATTATTGCTCCAGCTGGTTCTACTAACTGCAAGTCGCAGACTCATCTGATCTTGTCACAAAGAACACCACAAGAAATCAAAGTAGTAGAAATACTGTGTTCTTCCATATGGACATAAGAATTGTGTTTGCAGGTGTAAATCAATTAAACTGAAACAGGACCATTGACTTAGAGGATCCAGACTCACAAACAGTTAAAGCATAAATATTAAAGCAAATTTAATGAATATCCAATTCCTAGGTATGTTTACTTGAGAGAAATAAATACAACTTAGCTCAGTAGTGCTTCTTCCCATGTAAATATGCATATTGTTGTATCATGAAGTCTTTTAAAATCCAAACACTGATTTAACTGATTTTGAAACTTTATTTCCTAATAGCTTAAATGCAAGGCCTCTGAAATAATAGATTTATATACTTGCTGATTTGTGAGTCACAACTTAATTGAACCATGATCAAGAAACTTGCCACTCACTTCTTAATGTTATTAGCACCTCATGTTTTTCTTATTCATAACAGTGATTTTGATACAGAGAGTTTAATTTGTCAGTGGTGCCCTTGCTTATGAATAAGGCACATACATTCTGACTTGATCTTTTAAAAATAATTTTATTTTGAAAGGCTGACTTTCCACATGATTTAGAAACTTTAATTCTCTCAGTCTCAGAAAACATCCTGTGGATTTTTTCTTCGTGAGTTAAATGATAGGGATTCATGTTAATGACCTGAAGATAGATAGATAGATAATATTTAAAAATTAAGATTAGTATATTGGATTCTTTAAAAAAAGCTTTGAAAAGAATAACAATTGGCAATGCTATAGCCGTATTATGAAGAGACCCATGAAACTGAGACTAAGTTTTTGACAAAGAATATAAAGGGATCAAAAGAGGTTTCAAAGCAGTAACTTTTTGTTGGTTGTTGTTCACATGTTAAGTGCACTCTGTAGACTTGAGTGACGAGGGTCCCATTTCTAACACAGCATGGAGTGGGTGATCTCCTCAACTGTAAAATGAAGCCATAAGAGCTCAGCATGAAAATGTATTAGCAACAGTTAGATAAAGAAGACCCCAGCAAGGCGTACACACTTTCAATTGGTAAAATAATGCTTGTACAAATTGTTTTTGGTACATTAAGTATCTTCCACAGCCAAATTTAAAGAAATGGGGGAGGGGATTTGAGGGAATACATAAATAAATCCAAAGACACTGAAAACCACCAAGTTAATTTTGTCTCTTTCAAAAAAAAAAAAAATCATGCAATCTGTGTATGTGTGAGTGTATTCTGAGTTTGACAAACCTTTTGTACAATGATAGATGATGAAGTATTATGCAAACTGTCGGGCTATGGTAAGGGAAATCTTGCAAACATCAACATCATCATCACCATCACCATCATCATCATCTGCAAACAGAAGATACATAGCTACAAAGCATGGTAAAATAGCATTAAACAGCAGAAAAGTAGAAGTCAGAAAAAAGATTTATACATTTGTACTAATCTAGCAGCTCTTTACTGACTATGACATGCTGACAAGGAAACAAGGGTTATGAAAAATGATCTGACACGAAGTTGCTAAACCTATGCATTTCAAACAGAAGAACACACTGTGGCATGCCAGAAATGAATTCCTGAGCTGTTTTAGGGATTCATGTGCGGTGTGGGAGGGAAAAGATGAGGGGCAGAGGAATATGATAACAAATTTGTTGAAAATGCATTGCTTCCTAAGGAGAACTAGTTATATCAACTGAAATAGATGACAGTAGGGTGTCACTTGAATAAAAGCTGAACATTTTGTTAAGATTAATCAGACTCTGCTTCGCAGCATAATTGTTTGAAAGGAAATCCTATTGAAATTAGAGAGGTTTATTTTTGAGTAAATATGTTCAGAGCTGAGACATTAACCTAGTTTGCAGGTATTTCTGTTTAGTTTATGTACAATAAATGGACAATGATGGACAATAGGAATCACTTTAGAGGCTTTCTAATGATGTAATAAGATCCATTTCTTTAAAAAATTAATTGATCTAAAGGCAAGTTTATATGACTAAAAGAACTTCTGTAAATGACATCACTAAAGCTATCATAATATACCGTACCTTCTCAATCAATGCTTTTTGATGGTTCATATGTACTGCTGAGAGCTATTGTGTGATAAAACATTGAGTGATCAGCTGTTGAGTTATTTACATACATATGTAAATCAGGTCTAAGTGAATTAGCACAGCAGTATATGAAGAAACCCAGGGATAATCAAGTTTTCTTTAGCTCCTTTATATCTTTCAAACAAGGTCTAAGGCCATTTTATGTGCAGACAGGAAAAATAATAGCTTCCCCTAAGGGGAAGATAGATTACAATAGGAAATATTCCTCCATAAA
Source organism: Python bivittatus (assembly GCF_059951505.1). Lineage (NCBI taxonomy): Eukaryota > Metazoa > Chordata > Lepidosauria > Squamata > Pythonidae > Python > Python bivittatus. Next base: position 22,521,852 of record NW_028277113.1, on the reverse strand, counting down.
AGAAGCAGTTTAAAAATGGACATATTAAAGAGAAGAATCAGTTTAGTGTTACCCATGAGGTACTATTTTTCTACAGGCAGGGAATGGATGATTTTGATGATGTTGATGATGATGTTGTTGTTGTTGATGATGAGGAACATATAAACTATTTGTCCCTATCCTCAATACAATTAAGATCACAGTTCTATTCCTCTTGTTATTGCATGAGTATGCTGCACATATCAAGATACTTCATCTTTAAAATGAACGGATTAGTGATTTAGATTCCTATTGCATTTATATATGTACAGATGGGTTACCAAGTTTAGGATAGATCCAGTTGAGGTGTTTTCTAGGAAGATGTCTGGCTTCTTTTAGTGTGGGTACTGAACTTCTCATTCTCTATAGGTCAGGTTTATCTTGTCACTTTTTCCCCTTTTCCACTTTGGGCAACATCAGCTGGTTTTTTTTTTCTTTTATTCAAGCCACTGTGCCATTTTACTCCAGTGAGAATGACAGACAACTTGCTGAATTGGATGTTTCCTTGTGGGGCCCTGCACAAATAATCACAGGCACTAGCTGCAAAATTAAAGGGTGGATCTGAATAACTCAATTCAGTGTCTTGGATACAAAAAAAAAAAAAAACACATTTTCTCACTACGTGCTGTGACCCTGGAAGTTTATCTGCCATGTTACATTATATAATTTTAATATCTGATCCTTTTTAACTGAAGACTAATATTTCTACATGCGAACCTATGCTTTAAATTCATATATAGCCCCTTCCTGTTTATGCTTTTACCAGTTCCACACTTAATGAAATATGCCTTCAATTATTGATACTTAGTAATATCTAGTGCTCAATTCAAAAAGGAATGTGGCATAAAAATAAAAGGGGAAGTGTGTTATAAAAATAAAATAAATAATACAAAAGTAACAGTTTTACAACTATTGGCCAAATAGAGCAACTTGGAAGGGAACTTATGACTTTCATAAAGAAGCAGAAGTCTCCATCCCTTCCTAATTGTCAGCCAGGTCCTATTCATTCATTCATTCATTCATTCATTCATTCATTCATTCATTCATTCATTCATTCAAAACATTTGTATAGCCACCCATCTTAAACTCCAAGCTTACAACCAAGTACTTGGCAGAACTTCTATGAGATTCATATTCCTTCTGATTAGCCTCTGGCCAAAAATATTTTTTTTAACCAAGCATTCATCTTGCTGGTGATCATGGTGCATTTCCCCTCTCATAATATTCTTGCTTTCAAGTTCTTGGGTTTATTGAGGTGCAGCATCTGTTGAGGATCTTAGACAACTTGTAGGGAATCCTCTACAACTGGAAAACTGATTCCTAGTGATTTCTGCCCTAGTAGATGAAGAGCCTATAGAGATTAAATCAGAAGAACAGAATGGGATCATAAACTTATTTTCTTATAGTTCAGCTTCCCCAGCTTCCCCTTCTGATCATGCTAGTTGGAAATCCACAGAGTTGCAATTTCCACACATTTGCAGAGTACCAGCTTGGGGAAAGAAGTTACAGATCATTCTTCATGACTCAGAGAAGCATCCTTTCCTTTTTATGATGAAGATAGAAAGTACCTCTGCATTAGAACTCCTCCAGGTGATGAATAACTCCATAAGGCTAGAATGCTTTATCCTTAGAGAAATGCTGGCATAAATCAGAATTCTAACTTTAAGTTAGAAGAAAAGTATCCACTTCAATAAAGAACAACAATCTTAGTCTCAAGGCATTACAACTGATTGTAATTAACATTTTAGAACCACTTAGGTAGTACAGATATGTAGGATCACAAACTGATGTTTTTGTTTTCTCCCATTTTTGTTTATTGATTGATTGTCTTTCAAATGCAAAGAGATGGAAGTGAACATCTGTATAACTTATGACCCTTGAAACTAAATACAGATTTTATCCATATGGAGCAAATATTTGACTACCATCTAGTATTATGAAACATTTGCTGGGATGGGTTAATGGTTACTCTTTTGTGTAGGCCTACAATTTATTTATTCAAATGCACAATAAAAAGAAACAACATAACCCAGAACCACCTCTTTTCACATTAAGTTTCATGCTAAATTAGAGAATCTATGAAAAACACAGTATGGAGTTTATACATGTCTGAGGCAACTTCATTTTAAGCATTTTCGTAAATCAGCTTCAAGCCCTGTTTCCCTAATGAACTTCAGTTGTATCTGAAGAACAGGAATGGATGCCAGAGAACTCAGTGAACATCCTTGACTTTCTACTGCACTCCTAACTTAACTGTGATATCTAGATGCAGGGGTAGGCAATATTTTGGAGACAAGGGAGCATAATTAGAATGTTAACAACTTCATATAAGTGTTTCTATAAAATGCCTACCATTGGCAACTTATTTATAAATTATGCTGCTAAAAGAAAGAGTACATGATCAAATACATAATACCTGTTCCTGGAAGGCAAGTGAAGAAGTTGCATCATGCTGCCTCTTCTCCTCTTCCATCTCCAGTCTTTTTTTTAAGTTGCTGTCTTCTGCCCCAGCTTAACTTTCCTGGCCAGGAGTAGAGACTTCCAAGTAAACCATGTTTTTCTTTTTTTCTTTATAAGGACTTCTGTGGAGCAAATCTGGGGCTCAAAGTCATTGTACAATGCTAGAGATACTTGTCCCAGTGTTTTGCTTTAAATATATAAGGATTTATATAAAAGCACCATTTAAAAAAATGTCATTTGGCAGGGAGCTTAGTGGGCACCAAGTAAGGCATTGCTGATACCTGGCACTCACAGGCCTAGATTGTCTGTTCCTCAAAGAGTGTCTCAGATGTTCTTCATGGATGCACAGAATCTAGTTAGGGCTGCAAAGCATAGAGAAATCAGCAAAATTACTCTATGAGATCCATCAGATAGTAGTGGAAACCTACATATATTGTTAACTCCTACAGGATCTGTAGGTGAAGAAATATAATTTATGGCCCATAGATCAAGTAGGATCAGCATCTCTAGTTCACTGTGTCCATCAGAGTGAAATATATTGCAATACCATAACCAATATTTCCTTGTTTACTTTAAAATCCTAAAATGAAAAATACAAAATAGTAAAAAAGTTCCCTACATGTGGTCAACCTTGGATAAATTAAAAGAACTGTAGTAATTGCCAACAAAACAATATGAGTGTTACGTGTTCAGCCCCCAAATATGCGATATTGGAATATGAAGGTACCCCCATAATCTGTTTTGATTCCATTTTACTTTGTGAAAAAATGTTTGATTTTGCTAAGTAAAAATTACACATTAATAGTTCATCATTAATTTCAAAAATATCCAGGAATATATTGAGTCAATGTAATGCTATTGTTGACAAACTTCAGGAAAGAACACCATCATCTGCTCCTCAAAATGTTTACAAGTTGACACTGCTATTGTATCTGAAACATTTCATTACTAGATTTTATTTTTCATGTTTATGACTTGAAATTAATTAAAATTATAAAGTTAATGTGTCTGCACTTTCAGCAAATTGAAGTGATTATGCAGACTATGATACAGATTGGATTTTTTTTTGGATTCTACACCTCTGTAAAATTCAGTGCCATTCTTACCTTAAAAACTACATACGAATATATACTGATGTATGTATTTAATTTACAGAAAACCTGCAGAAATTTGACAAAATTGATTTATGACTGAACATGAACATTATAACTAAAATGGGTTACATTTAAACTGATCTATATAAGCATGTGTGTGTCTCTTTATTTTAATAAAATACTACAGAATACTTTTTAATTTTACATATTTTGACAGGCATTAGTAATAATTATTTAAAAACAGAGGCTTTGCTCATTGACAAGTTTAACAGATTTATATGGGCACATAAGTTGCAACCAATCAGCACAAAAATATTTGGTTTGGACAAAAATTTGCAGAGATAAAATAAAGGAAAAACAGAAAAAAAAATAAACTCGGGAAAATTAGCAAAAGCCTTATTATCTGAATTCTCCAGACTGTTACAAGATCAGAGATAATCTGGGGAACATGCATTTATTTAGAGTTTATATCTACTGATAAACAGCCAAAGCACTTCATTTTCAACTATGTTTCTTATGTGGTTTTTAAATAATGAATATCTCGTGTTTTAAATTGCAGAATTGTAGTTCAGCGTGGTTGACTGCAAGTATATGCATGTTTCTAATGTTAATTTAAAAACAAATAATCACCATCACATCATATCATTGACTAGGAATGGTGAGCTGCTGTGTATTATATACATAAATGGTCCAGTACATATGATTCCAGGATTCCAAATATAACAATAATATGGGAAGAGTTCATGTTTCTATGGTAACTACTAAGCTGATGTGTCCGGTATGCCCAACAGAAATTTCATAAATCAGGTTGTTGCTGATTCCCTGGTATAGATAGTGAATAACCAACGTTTTCACAATATGTTGTGACAAAACTATTGGCAACAACAGTATTCTAACTGAGCCTCCAGGCTGAATATTCAAGAAATTTGCCATGTAAATACTGTTAAAGAAGTTGCAGCCATGGTCCATAAACTATCCAAATCTGATATATATATCCATTTCAGTTAGCCTTTCTTATGTTCTCATTTGTAATGATTAAACAATAAATCTGAGGAAAGAGAATATAGTCTCTTTGAGGTTATTGTGACCACACTACAATTTTTGAAATATTATTCATTTTTTTATCAGTGGAGTTCACTCTTAATTTTATTGAAAACAAATCTTTCTTTTTCTATTTCACTTGAAGACACATTTAAATTGGCAATCAAAAGCTATCAGTTATCCTCTTTTCAATTAAGACTTTTTCCAGTCTAAATGGCTGTATAATCTGGCACAATGGTGTGACAGCATAAAATACAACGTTGTCATCCAAACTGAAGGCCTGGATGAATTTATTTATTTATTATTTGAAAATAACTAATGAGAGTCACAACTATAGATGGTCTACACCAATTAAAAATATAATTTAAAAAATCTCTAATAGCAATTCTCATCAAATATTAAGTGGCAGTCCCACATAACAGCAACATTCAAAATTAAGTTCCAAATGACTTTTGAAACAGCTTCATGGAATACTAATAGGGTGGGTACCAGGCTATTCCCTGAGGACACAGTGTACCACAAAGTGGGGGGCATCACAGAAAAGGATTGTCTTTGGGTCCATGTTTCCTTGAATTCTCTTTTTTAAATTTCTCTTTTTTTCTCAGATTATACTGAAATACTAATTAAGCATATTGCTGCTTGATTCTGAGTCTTAAGTAGAAGTTAAACTTTTTAAAGAAAAAGTATGAAAGATACAAAGGCTACTTTTTTGCATGCTGCACACATAGAGGAAAGAGAACCAGTTCTCATAGCAGTTCTAAACACACGACTAATTCAGGAAGTTATCTAGAATCATGAAAGTCACAAAAATTAGCTGCATTCTTGGCTTTGTGCTCATACAGAGCAAAAGTATAACAGGACTTGCCATGTACAAGACTACATTAAATCTAAAATGCTTTACTTGTTTGTGATAAAATATGAATACTGTAAATGGTTGTCAGCACAACTAGCTTACTATAAGCAAAATGGTACTTATTTAGAAACATTTGGGATTACCTCCCAATTAAATACATGGACTTGTTACTTTGAAGTAAGTATGCTTAGAATAGTACTAATTAAATATGGATTGACACAAATATATGTTTCTAACTGCAAAAAGATTTTCCATAAGGAAATCTGAGGGTGGAAGAATATTTTCTAAATCAGCATAAGGAAAGAGAATATTGTTAAAAATGGTTTTTCTACTGGAAATAATTTGAGCTATTAATATTGCCACATTACCATGTGACTTGCCTCTGTCACACCAAACAAATTAAGATGACACCGCCCATATGTTTAAATGGTGGAGAAGGGACAATGTGAGCTAGTTGTCCCCACTTACTACCCATGATTTATACCCCTTACCCCTTCCACATTTAAAATATACATACTAATATCTGTTCAGATATCTGTACAGAGCAATGTTCCTGTCTGAGACAAAATTAGTTCTGCTTACAGATGATTTGAATGTGCAGAGCTAACCTCTTTTCCATATGTGCTCAATGCCTAGAATATGGAGTGATAGATGATGGCAGTGGGCAATAGAGTTGGTCTGTGTAGCTCTACAGTCCTCTCTTCTTTATTCCCTGAACATGCAGGGATGTCATCTGAGCTCCTATCCCCAGCACATATCTGTGATGCTTCAACAGTTTCTGGGAAAGTGAAATATCTGGCATGTTCAATGAAATGGGCCAGTCCATGGGTAGGAAAGGCTGTGATAGAGCCTAGTGGTAGAACACATATCTCTGCTAACAGGCCATCATAGCTAAAAAGAAATCTGACACCTTTGAGAGCTACTGGCAGTGCTCAGATAGATTGACTAGCCATAAGGCTCAGTGTAATGAAATTTCTTTTTTGATCAGAATGTCTGCAATATCAGGAGTGCAGAAAGAATGCAGACCAAAAAAAATGGACAAGAATGTATGAGGCAGAGGAATTTATCTGGGAAAATGTTATGAATCCGTAAGCCTAAAGTTCTGAATTCATTACTTTTCTCATTCTAGAGTCTCTTGGTCTTTTGTGCAACTAATACTAAAACTTAAACATATCCCCCACACACACACACACACATCTGAGGGTTTGCGTCTAAATCCTGATTCCCAGGGCCATTATCATTTCCAAGTAAGCCAGCACTCCCCTAGGAACAATGTTTTTCTCTCTTGCCATGTCATGCTTAGTTGGGTCACCACCATCCAGGTCAGCGGTAGGCCCATGGGCAGGATATCCTCCACATCTATATGATGTGATACTAAAATAGCAGCGATTGACGAATTTAAAACTAACTGTTTGTGCAGCCACTAAAAACTGCACTATTAGCTGGTTTTTCAGACTGCATGAGTGCAGATCATTAAGTGTTATTACAGTATTAATTATTAGAAATGTCCTGTACTAGCCAAATTAAATTGGGATAGTCAATGACCTGCAAGTTCCCAATACCACGGATAATTTAACAGGGTATCTGCTACTGTGTGTAAGGTAGCTCCTATATGTCCATCACATTATTTTACATTAAGCATCAGTTAAGATTTTCCTGTGAAAGCTTATAAATTAAGTTTGATTTACTTTAATGCATCTTTGGTTATAGGATAGAATGAGTAATTGTGTTGTACAGTGTAGACATCCATTTAAAGGAGTATAAACCCTGCAGATAATTTCACACAAAGTGCATACATATGCTATGGTATGTGTGCTCAGTTATAATTAAGAGCATCACATGGTCTTGTACATCCAAGCTGCAATAGTAATTTTATGTAATTTCTGTTTCTAATATTCTATGCTGAAGTTGATTAAAAAAACCAGATTGAACTACACAGGATTATTGAAGGCCACTTATCAAGAGACTATACTAATATTTCAGAAGTGAATATATGTTTTGCTACTCCAGCAAGGATCTCAGTAGTACCATTTTTATAATGCTAGCAGTAAATTTTAATAGTAATCCATGACACAATTCAAAAGCTCTGAAAGCATGATGCAGTGAGAATATTTCCACACGAGTAAAAATGTTTTTCCAAATAACATTTAAACATTCGTCATTTTTAAACTGAAAACTTGATTTCATTCTCAACCATCATTATGTTGTAATGAACATTCTGAATGTCACCATCTGGCATTATATAGAGAGCAATACCTACATATCTATAGAAAAATCTTAAAGATGGCATTTTCATTTCTACTGTGACATAGTTGAACTGCCTATCTAGGTCTATTGGAAGAATAATCCACTAATATGTACTCATTAGCATCTTATTTATATTCTAGCAAACTATAGAAGCAAAATGCTGATAGCTGAAAACAACAAACTATTGATTTATTTTGCATAAACTCAGGAAAAATCACAGTAGTCTCTCAAGTAATAATTTAGTATTGCCTAAAAGTCTTGATTCTGCCTCAAATTCAGTAATGCCCAAGCAAAAAATGTGGGTGGTAGAAATAACAGACATATAACAACTAAGAGTTTTATGTCACCTTGAATAGTAGTAGAAGCAGAAGTAGTAGTAATGACAGCTTCCGTGGATCACAGATGCATCTCATGGAGTTGACTCTTACCATGAAAATTTATGCCAGATTTATTTATTTTTCTTCCTAAATACTAACATTGCTCTCTCTTGGAAGCTATTACATGGGCTATCCAAGTTATCTTATGAGTCAGTATTTCATGAAAACATAATACACACAAAAAAGAAAGAAGTTTTCTCACTTGGGAAGCAGAATTTTTTCAGATCAAATATGAATACATTTATAGATTTGACATAACCCATCCTTACTGGTTTTTCTAACTAGCTCTACATGTGATAAGAAACATTCCATTTGCTTAGGATGGGCAAACCTTACCAAGAAAGTGATCTGCAAAGAGCACATATAGACTGATAAAACTTTGCTAAGAGCAACTTGCAGAAAGCAATAATAATTGAAAAAAAAACTCATCTGAAAAACAGTCATTCAAGATTTAGTAAACGTTAGGGTTAAAGTTAGGGTTTAAGGAAGAGAAAGTAGCCTTAATAATTGTCTTCAGGAAGGTATTATGCTCATCAGGAAAGCATCCTTCAACTATGACTGGAGTCTTGAGGAATATATTCCATCTACAATGTGACTTGGTAAGTGTTTCCCACTTCAGTTATAATCATGGACAAGTAATGATTACCTAAATGCAAGGGATATAGAACATTTGAAAAATCCTGTAATGAACAGCTGAAGCTTGATAGGCTGTGCTTGACTTCTCTGGAAATTATAAAACCATTTTTCGTTTTCTTTTTAACTCTTCACAAAAGACTGATGCAGCTAAGATACATCATGCAGTTACCTTAGGAGGGTCATAGCTCAGTAATACATTCTCCGCCTTATATGTAAAAGATCCCAGGTTCATTCCCCAGCGTTTTCCTGTAGAATTGGGAAAGATTCAGGACCAAACCACTGAAGAACTGCTGTCAGTCGGTATACTCAATACTGAGATAGATTAACCAGTAGTTCGCCTTGATATAAAGCAAACTTATATATTCCCAACAGAATAGAAAAATCAGTTCTGTGATTTTACAATTACTGCTTTCTACGGTGAAAAATCATGTGGGTAGGTTACTATCAATACTATCAAGTATCTTTGAATACCCTGACATTAATTTACAGGAACACGATCCCTCGGTTATTCCCTGGGAGTAATAATCACAATTTTGCACTCTCTGAAAGCTTTAAAACTACATTAAAATGCATCTTAAAATGCATATTTGAGATTAAATATATTTCTTTCAAGAACTGAAAGTAGGAATGGAACTGTACATTTGTAATTGCCACATTTTATATAATAGACTTGGTCCGATTACTGCCAATCTAAAATTTGCTTCATTCTTAGGTGTTACTGAGGTCTCAGTCATAAAAAAAGAATCTTCTCATCAATATCACAAACCTAAGAAAATTTGAGTTTTATCCAATTTCGCAGGAACAGAAGTATTAGTATTTATGAACAAAAGATTAGAAATAATGTCTACCTTTTTACTGATACCATTTAATCATCTCTTTAACACATTTCAGAGGAGTAAACCCTTCAGTCTGTCTCCCTTGTTTATGACATGTATGCATAAAATCCCTCCTGCCAATAGAACAGCCAATAGGTTGGGGAGGGACAGGTAGTTCATCATATTTTTGTTTTTTCAGTTTCTTGAACCTTCTCTCACACTATGCTGGCATCCTTTTTTTACTTTCACCTGGGGGCCCCTGAAACCTGGCAACCATGCTGGAGCTTAGTTCCAGCTGGAACAACTGTATAAACAGAGTTAACTCTCCCTTGCTATTATATTGCAGTTTTAATCTTATTTGTTTTAAAAAAATCAACTATCTGAGATGAAATTATATGCTATATATTTAAATGGACCCTGAGGAAGGTACCTTTTTAATTGTTTTCACTTTCACCATAAAAGCAAAAAAAGTAAACTGAAAAATTAACTGAGAGTCAAGTAGTATGAAATGCATGCTATGGACCTCAGTTCTTATCTGTTAACTCCTGAAAATGGACTGAAGATTATAGGAAGTTTCTCATTCAGATGGACTTTTCTTATAAACTACAGCCAGAATCACTAGATCTAGTTGCTGCAATAGGCTCAGTAGGGCAACCAAGCCATTTTGTTAAGTGGCATCAAGTTGGGCTTCACTAATAGTGACCGTGTGGACAAATGCTTATCATCTTGATCCGTCTTTAGCAATGAAATGGCTCTTTCAAATACATCAATCCACCTTATCCATTATCTTCTTCTACCCTGGAACTAGATAAATATTATCATTTTTTATAGTCCATCATCCTGTTCATATCACATGTCAATACCAGGACACATCATACACTGATCTGTATATTCATGTCTGTGAGGATTGTTTAAAAAATTCTGTGAGATGCTGTTAATTATTAAATAATACATTGATGTTTTTAAAAACTATCTATTTCTATGAATAAACCAGTAATATCAGCAGTGTTTGTGGGAGGCAGACAAAGAAAAGGCAGGATTTTAAGAAATAAATCTTTGAGCATCTGAATTTTAAAAAAGCCATTAAAATGTGGATGAATTCTTGTTTGAAAATGTCTGTTGTGTGCTATATTGTTTGCAATATAACACAAAATTCTGAATGTCAGTAAATCTTAATTATGGATTTGGACAGCGTCATATGCTGATTAAAACAGAGCTGAAATGAGATACAAACGAATTAGCACCTATTTCACATGTTCATTCAGTAAGGATGCTTATAGGGGATCAGTGAACAGAAACTTATTATATCCTTACCAAAAACTCACTACAAACCTGGGAATGATGCTTATCTGCAGTCCAGCTAGGTCTATGAGGGTTAAATTATATATTGTTTTTACTGTTGTTTCATTTCACAAAACTGCAAAAGTCCAGGGAACATTTTGTCAGAAAAAAACAATAAAGAATATGAAAAGCCCATCTTCACAGAACATTGGACATTGCAAAACAACCTACAGCTATTATCGGATATATCAAAACTGACAAGTAAAACTTTGGCTGTTGATTGAACAATATTTCACATAGACAGCACAAGCTCGTCCACATTCACTTTTAAATGGAGCTGCTTATCCTGGAGAACTATGGGTAGGGAGTTTATGAGCTTAATTGAATTGGTGGTATTTGGATGATTGAAAAAAATTGGTGACATAGCAAAACTGATCGTTAGATTTTCAGGAGCAGAGCAGCAACCTCGCTCACCACCAAGGCTCTCCAGCAGCAGCAGCAGATTCAAAGAAATACTAATTCCATTCACATGCAATTTACTGGCACTCAGTAATGGTTTATGGATCAATTGTTAATGTATTTGCAATTCATTTTATCTTACTTGAGGAAAAAAAACCCCAATGCTAAATCTTAATGGATTGACACATACATTAGTTCCCATGTCCTAATAGAGTTCCATTTTTCCCCAAGAAAGTGTTTTGTCACTTTTGACATATGCTTTGTGAGTTATTTCCTCCCATCTGCCATACAGATGGACAGACTGATATACAACTCTGTAAAGGTACAATCCTATTATTTTAATGTTTCCAATATTGTGATGAATATCTTCTTTGGGGAAATAATTGCATAATCCCACAATGTCTACTCAAAAGTAAGTCCCATTGAACTTAATGTGACTTACTTCCTGGTAAGTGTAAATTGAACTCAGTTTCAATGTCTCTTAAGTGACAGTTGCTTCCTTTTAATAGAGACAGTGGGAAGAGAGAGAAAAAAAAAGAATTAGAAATATATAAAGGGAGAATAAAAAATGTAAATATAGTTTTGTCAACAACCTGAGATGGTTTGCTTGAAGCACTCCATTAAGGAACAGGTGCAGTCAGCAAATTAACACCACTCCAAGTTCCCAAACACAGGACCAGAACCCTGAATATAATAAATTACAAACACTGGGGTTAAAGCCTCTTTGAAACTATTCTCTTGGATCAAACAGCCACCACCCACTTCTGGCCAATTTTGATTTTTAAACCCTAACCCCAGTACATGAAGCATGAACTCTTTCCAAAGCCACCCCAAGCTTTGAAACTGCCTAATAAGGTAAGGCAGGTTGCTATAGAAGAAAAGGAGTTTTCAGCAGTAGCCAGCAATGGAATGTTGTCAGCGATAGAGGTACTGTAGGCCTCTGACAACTCTGTTCATATAGTCTCATCACCAGGTAAACCCTTTTAAAAGGTGTATTGCACTATGATTTCTTTTGTTTTTTTTAGCACAGTTGTTTTGGTTTACAAACATTTTATTATTTCAGAATTCTATACCTACTGACGTAAATAAGCATAAACATTGATAACAGTTGTCATGTCCAAATGTCTCAATCTCTGTTTTAAATACAGTTTTTATTTATATATTTGTTCTCTATGTATCACCTTTGTTGCTGGATGGTTGATAATTCAATGCATTAAAAAGTAAATAATTACTGGAATGCTTATAGTTTAGAGATTGATCAGGGTTATGCTGCCTTCATTAAGGATTAAAATAACATCTGACTAGAATCCCAAAGGAAGTCAATTTGTGGATTTTGCTGTCACATAATTTGGTGTAGAACAGACAATCGCCAGGAGTGTCCATTCTTAATGAAAAGAAATCAGCTGAGATTGCATCTATGTTAGAAGCTTTAAGAGTGACCAGGAGGTGCCTTGTTTTATTTTCATAAACAAACAAAACAACTTTTTAAATCTTGGCATAGTACACTTATAACATCTCTTTGAAGCATACAGTCTTCTTTTCTGGTGCTTCCTAGAATGTTCATATAAGTAGGATATAAGTAGGAATACTACAAAATATACTGTTATCTTCAAAGAATTTAGTATTATTATAAGTCTTCAACTATTTTAAATATTCTAACATAAGCGCTGTTTGGTCCAGTTTTCACTTTGAGTTAAAACTTAGACTCGGGTCCCCAAATCCTGCAGCTCATCGACCCCTTCATGAAGTTTCAGATTATCCATCAATCCCCAAGCATTTATTATATGAAAATAATTTAATGGATACTACTTTAACTAATAGTACTACAAATAATTACCACAACAACCACAACAATAATGGACAGTCACATAGACCCTTGGGGGTCAATACTGGCCACTTTGGAGAACCCTGACTTAAACGGAAAATCTGTCATTACAAGTGGTTCAAAAAAATGAGGCAAACTTATTCTTGTCTTCTAATATCTACTCTGGACATGATTGAAAAGCTAGACCAGGACTCAGAAGCCAAACCCCAAGCCATGAATTAGTCCTGCATCAAAGATAATGTCATATAATTCCATGTGGGTATGTATGAGTGTGTGTATATGTGTGTTTGTATGTGTATGTATGTGTGTGTACATATCTCTATCTCTAACTATGTATATGTATATGTATATGCATATGCATATGTATATATACACACACATACATACATGCAGCAAATAAAGATTTAGCAGGATAGAAGTTTGGCATTTCAAACACTAATATCCTGCCTGTCAGTGATTGTTCCATGTTTGGCCTTACAGTGATTAAACTAGGAGAGTCATGAAAAGATGCCCCTTTATAAAGGCTGACTTTCCTAAACAAATTAAAATAAATTCACACAGTAGTGTTATTAAGTTCCTTTTGTATACCTATGAAAATCTACAATAATGTTTACTTATAATATATCCATTTTCAGGCAAGCCTAATGAACTAGTTTACTGACAATTATGAGAATAGCCAAGGACATAATAAAAGGTATTAAACAAACAGAGCTCATCTTGAAGAAGCTGTATCTGATTGGAAAAAGGAATGGTCCCCTGGGATTTGAATGGTGGCCACTCCCTGTGATGTTTCTGCTTTTTCTTCCATCCCCTCATGAAGGGCAGTACAGTTCTTTACCTTTACATATTAATTTTGACAAATCCTGGTGAATGGGTGAAGAGTCAGCTGATTTGAAGTAGTTAAATGTTCCTTACTTCAAAAAAAGGGGGGGGGGAGAGAATCAGTGGAACTGCAGATCAGTCAGTTTGATACTGTTGCCTGGAAAATATCTAAAGCAGATCATAAATAATTAGATTTGTATGAATTTTGAAAACAGTGAAAGAACTAGCAGAAGGCAGTGTGTACTGGTTAAGCAGAAATCTTGCCAGATTAACCTTACCTCATTTTTGATTGGTAATTTTCTTAGCAGATTGTAGGAATGCTCAACAAAGCAGTTGACAAAGTCCCTCATATCATGCTGATTAGATGCTGTTTAAGTCTAAGCTGCATGGTATGACAATTAAATGGATGTACAGAAAGATCAAGAATCATACTCCAAGAGGGCTGATCAATGGTTCCTCATCAAACTGGAAGGAGATATCAGGTAGGTTGCCACAAGATTCAATTCTGAATTGAAGAGTCTTCAACATTTTAATTGATGATTTGGATGGGAGGTAGGGAGAATTCGTATCAAATTTGCATATCATACAAACTTTGATAGGGCATGTAATACCTTAAAAGAAAGAAACAAAATTCAACATAATCTTGGTGAGTTAGAGAATGTGCTAATAATAACAGAATTAAATTTAACAGGGGCAAATGAAAAGTTGTTCAGCTGAAACACAGAAATGAACTATGCGATATAGATTGGGAATACCCAGCTTGGTAATAATACCTGTGAAAAAGCTCTTGGAATAGTAACTGATTACCATATAGTACTTTGAAACTATTGTCACCTTCCTTCTGATGTGAGGTTGGTTTAGAATGCCTTTACCTGTGTGATAAATCACATACTTGGTTCTTTGAAGGAAGAACAAGGTACAAATGTATGAGAAATACATTAAATGCTCATTGCATGTCTAATATGAATTAACCACTTAACCTATTCTCAGATGGTTATTATCTGATGACAAACTTTCCACACCTGATGCAATCTCCCCAAATTCCCAGTAGTTTGGCAAAGATGGAAGGAAAACTTGAATACTGCTCAAAAGGCCAGATTGAAGGTGCAAAATGGATACATTTGGAGGTCAGAAATTTTAAAAATGAGAATTTTATAATTGTTATGTCTATAACTATAGCTACAATTGTTACAATTATAACTGTGGTACTTACACATTTCACAATAAGGTGAACACCAAAGATCTGACTTCCAAAGTGGAAGTGGCCATGGAAAGTTAGAAAAATATGAGGAACAAAGTGTATTCTCTAGTCTTCTAAATTTTGATAATGGATTTCAACAAGGTAAATGGCTCAGTCTCCTTAAATGACTGGAGAATAATGCTCTTCATGAAGAATCCCAGAGTGATAGATCCAGAGGCTGGTCTGATGGCAGAGACCATGCAGTAATGATGGAGAGAAAAAAATGCAGATTTAGCTGCTATTAAAGACTAGCCCGCAATAATTTAATTGAAAAAAGAGTTTAAATAGAAATAGAGGATTCATAGGTTACATGATAGCATATATGCAGGGAACGTTGAACCCAATAGACAGCACAGCATTAAAGCTTTCTCTTAGGTAAACAAGGCAAATGAAGCAATTAAGAGATTCAGACAAGAAGCAGAGGGACTTATGGTAGAAATGGACCAGGCAAGAGAATCAAGTTGAGATAGTGCTTCGCAGGGATCATCAGAAATTATCAAAGATCAAGTGATATACTGTCAGTTTTTACTAGAAACCCACTTATTCTCGGGAGTAAAAAGGAAAGCAGGCTAAGAAAAATAAGCAGTGCCTGCATTCAGGGCCATTTTATCATTCAAATGAAAAAGAAGTAAATGGCTTTGAGGATATGCCCAGGATGAGTAGAAGAAAGGGGGAAATGGCATGGACTGTTCCAATGATGAGGAGGGGGACTTTCAAGCATTATTTTTTTTATATTTTAGAAAAGCTATAGTTCTAGATATGACTGATGAAACTATAAAGTGTGTGAAGGACAAATAAGTATGAATTAGTAGGCAAAAGGGCCAGAAAAAATGATATGCTGACCAGTTGTCCTGGAAATGGGAATGATTTAGGATTGTGCTTTTTTCCCGTCAGAGTTCAGGACTGGCATCTTGAAAGGTATCTGGACATAAAAGCAGTCCTCTGAAAGGAGCTCACTTTAATTTAACCAGTGCAGGAAATACAGAAGCAGTGAACCTCTAACCCTTCTACAATCTTTGAGGCATTATGCTATTCCTACTAGTTATCCAGTTTTCTGGTGTCACTGCATTTATTTTACGCTGCCCAGAGTCACATCTTGTGAGATGGGCAGCATATAAATATGATAAATAAATGTTTTTCCCAGAATAAAACAAAATGGCTTCTTGGGATAAGATATCAGGATTATTTCAGCATACAAAGACAAAGCACAGCTACCTGTGTATCAAAGAATTATTAAAGAAAAATGAAAAGGTGAAAAGGTGTGGCAGTCTCCAACATTTCAGGAATTAGCAATGGATTCAATAAAATTATATTTGCAAAATATATTTATTCTATTAGAAAAGCGGAAGCATTAGAAACAAACATTTTTTCAGATTTTCTTATGCATCTGTGGTCCCCTTGCAAGATCAGTAGAAGTGAGTGCTGTTTGAGTTCATACAGGCATGCAGACAGTTTAAACAAACAGAAAGCAGTAATTGGAAATACATAAATTTGCTTTTTGTTATTTTTCTCCAGGTTTTTTTTGGAGGGGGAGGGTTCTATAATTTGCCTTCAAATTATGAAGGATACTAGTTTTATTCTATAAAGAAAGCTGAAAGAAAGTGACAGGGAGTTAAACCTCTTCAGTACCAGAAGCCTTGCCTAGCTGGTAAAGTGATTGAATGATCTCATTTCAGGCTTTTTTGTTAGACAACAGGCAGCACTCTATGAAGATTGATACAGAAGTGTTGGGCTTCGTTTGCTGGATCATCAAACGGATTGATATTATACTCCAACACTGGATGAAGACAAAGTAACTGTTATCATACTCAATACAAGGGCTTGTCAGGAGTGGAAAATCATCCCATGTCACTGATTATAGGAGCGTTTCATGACTGTCATGTGAATTTATTAGGGAGGTGTCATGTGCAGGTTGGTGTACCAGAAACTCTTTATTTGTCAGGAGGAAAAAGCACCCACAAATCTGGACCTGTGAATCCTAACGAAGTTTCATCATGCACACACAAATAGAGCCAAGGGTTACAGACACAATGATTTCAGATTGATCTGAAAAATAGAAAGAACGGAAAAATAAAATGCATTGCAAATTAGACAGAGTAGGACAACTTGGAGATTAAATTAAAATATTCAGTATCGACTGGAGACAAGATGTTTCTGTCTTGCTAAAAGGCTAAAACTCTATTGGGTAACCTGTGTACTTGGCTTAAGTAGAAGTTAAACGTGAGGGAGTGTTACTGTTGTCAGCAGTGTTGTGCCATTTTTCTAAGCTTTCTCTCAATACGTTGTTGTGCAAAATGATATTAATATTAAATTGGGAGAGGTCATAAACATTTTTTTAATTTTGTTTTTAATTTATCTGCCAGATATAATGAACTTAACAGTCTCTACTATTGTTTTCTGGCTTACAAAGCAATATATGAAATATTATTTTCAACAAACAACATGATAGCACTCTTTTATATGCAAACAACCAGATACAAATAGATGTGAGATATTTGAAAGACCTTAAGGGATGTAGTTTATCTGATATACTGAAACATTTATTTCCATTTTTTTTACTATTATTACTAACGACAAAATAATATTGTCCAAACAAAAACTGCCATGGATACTATAAACATCCACAAGTACATATGTTCATGATTAATATCTGCACTTGTAAACATAATGTAGCACATTATATCCATACAAGTTCAAGAGGTGATAAAGAAACTGCCCACAGATTCACAAAAGTACAGAATATCAGAATGCAGAAGCCCTGCTAAAGCTAAGCAGTCTTCGACTGAGCCTTTACCTGAATTTCGCTGCCTAGGAATCTTTAGTACATTGCCTGCATTCTATGGAAGAAAGACAGGATAAAAATGAAATAAAATGCACATAAAACTGTTAAAGCTGTGCTTAACTCCTTTTCCCTTTGAAATCAATGGGGCTTTGAGTGCTTAACTTTGGCTGAATCATCACTGAATGATGCACAAAGAAACAAATGATCTGAAGAGCTGGTAATAGTTTATAAGGCAAATCAGTTTATAAGACAAATCAACATTGGTCTCTTTTTAAAAAACTTAACCCTACTGATTCTTTTTCAGTATGCTTACTTCTGACAACAAATATCAGGAAAATAAGAGATAGGATAATCATCAGATAACAGAAAGAAATTCCTCCGTGATTAAATGATCAACTCTCTGACTGCCAAGTGGTCAGAAATGTCACTGGAAAAGCAAAGAAACATTCAGTATAATCAAACTAAGTAAAACAAGTTAGTTAGGTTAACTGGACTCAGGTAGGTCAAGATTTTAAACTATAGGGAGGAAATATTTCTAATGAGGGTCCCATGTTTTCATGAGTCATTTGTCAAGGATTGGATAGGGCCAGAGCCAAAAGTAGACCTGGATACCTGATTTTTATCTTTTGTTATACCACCCATTCTCTGCCTCTTTCTGTTTCCTTCCTGTCCTTTAGGCTGCCATGAAATGGACAGATCCCTCACCAAAGATCTGAACTGATTGCCTGAACGTTTCTGAAATTAGAATGATGTTGCCCACCTTCTCATTTAAACCCTAGGAAATATTTTTTTTTAGTAGTTACTATAGCATATTAAGGATTTTCAGGTGGTTATTGTTTGGTAGTATATGTTTTTCTGTTCCCATTTCAGAAATTTAAGGCGCATTAAAAATGTGCATCAGAGACCATTTCAGTCTTCATATTGAGACTTCTTTCTCATAGCAGTTCAACATTTTGAATATTTAACTATGGCACATGAAAGTACCTCTTTTTCACCTGTATTTCATCGTCCATGTTGCTCTTTATGTTGTCCTTTTGTTTCAGGAACAAAGAAAAAATTGCCAGCTTGTAGTCACAATCTTAGCATGAAGATCTTGCCTCATTAGAAATTAAACTGGAAGAGCAAATGTCCCATGCACTTGCTTCCATTTACTACAAAGTTTAATACACATTTCAGGCTAAAAGAACAGAGAATAAATGACCAGATTAAAAAAAGAAGAATAAGAACAAGCCATGCCAATAGCTGAAACAGAAGTATGAACCATGTAGCTTTAATGCAGACACTATTCACAAATCATGTTTGGTTTGTTACCAAAGGTATATTTAGCAGGGAATAAAAATTAATCATGACTCTCTATAGGTGTACATATATGGCCTTTAGGTTTGGAAACCCAAGTTGTTCATTGTTAAGTATATATTTCAGAACTTTACATTTAAAACTATATTTGCAGTTAGCAAATAAACCACATGTAGCCCTCATGGCACTAATTATCTGACAAAGTATCCTTAGTGAGTGGTCAGTAGCCATGAAAAACCATGTCACACCAAAATGTTTATTTAGTTTTAATACATATATATCCTTGCCATGTATTTTCATCTCCAAAGGATTCCCTCTGAAAAGGAAGTACTACAACTCCTTAATTTAGAAGATGTTAAATAGGAAGTTACCATGAAGAACCTAAGGTGGAGTATAACAAGGAACTTAAGTCATAAAGGGAGAAAATCTGAAACCTGAACTTCTGGAATGAAAAGAGTTTCCCTTCTGAAATTTGAATTACTAGCTCAAACTGAACTCTGAGAAAAGCAACAGAAATATCATCTACCCATGGTAAGATTTTTTTTTTCTACAAGTACAACCATTACAAGGATTGGAACCACTGTTCCAGTGGTAGGAATGTTTATTCACTAACTTGCTCAATCAAGTGCAATTTATCTCTTGAACTCTCTTTCCTTGACCCTTGGACTTTGTTTCAGTTGAACAATGAAGCTTCATCCTAAGAAAGGCAATGTTACATTTTTCCTAGGAATTCACAGTAGTATATATAGCTTGGCTTCATGACTATGTGAGGTTTAAACTTAAATCTCCCTATCTTAGTATGACATTCTAACTGTATCGTATTTATTCAAAGCACTCCACCCTCTTACTATTAATTGGATCATAATTATATTGAGTGATCATAATTATTCCATCTTTTTAGGTGGAAGAGCAAAGAGATGAATACTAAGGTAAGATTTGAAATTTTATTGTTAGCCACTGAGCTAGTGTAGTCCTTCAATATTCATTAAAAAAATTATGCCAGTGCAGGAACTTCTAGGTTCACTGGAAATTTAAATAGGTCTAGAGAATTTACATAGAAACAGGAATCAGCAATGACTCAATGAAAAAAAAATGTTTATTTTTTAAAAGCATGCACAAGCATTTTAATTAAGATAAAGGAAAGAATAAATCTTTTATGCCTAACAACACCTGCCCTGAATAGTACTCTTTACAATTACGTATTTTGTGTAAATCATGTAGACAACCCCAACTTATCTTCTGTAAAATGACTAATAACTCAGTCATTAAGACTATAATCCAATATGGACTTAACTTGTGCATACCTTAACAGAATTTAATCCTCAGTAAACATGAATAGAACTACACTGTAAAATATTTACTAGCAAATTCCACTAATAAAGTAAATAAAGCAATTTAATTCCCAGCAACCGCTCTCAGTACCACAATCTAATTCATGAGTTCGTCTTTCTTTGTTTCCACTAATGAAAGGCTGATTTTACATTTGCAAATGTATTAGGTCCTTGAGTAATATTTACCAGTTTTATACATTGTTCAGATTTTTCTCCTGTTTCTAGAAAACCCAAGCATCTCCTGGGACAGTACATTTATATGAGTTGTTTAAACATAGGTCATATCGTAGTAAAATGTTTTAAATAAATAGTGCTAAAAGCTATTTAAAATACTGCATCTTATCCCCAGGGGTAATAAACAGCATCGTGTGAATTAAAATCAGAAGGCACTCCACTACATTATGCAACTTCCTCAATCAATCTGTCACCATCTCATTTCTCTTCCTTGCTCTGCCTCAGTTTTGAACTAGGAATGTTTTGTGCAATATTTTTCACCATTCTGCTTAACACGTTTAGGATAGCCCATTCTGAAGGTTTTAGTACCAATCATTCCCACTGGACTTGAGCAGACAGGCTTTCATATAGCATTATTTATGAATGGTATTATGAATACTGCTATAATCACTCCCACTAGTTTATTATTCCCATCAGTTTAAAAGAACAGGTCTTAAGGCTGACACAAACTAGCCAACATTTAGCTTAACTGGCTCTAATTTACCTTCCACAGAAGGGCCTGTTGCATAGACCATTGGAAAGGAAGCTCAGATACCAGTCTATCCTCTTTTTCAATACATATGGCAGATCAGATTCTCCTTAAATTCCTCCAGTATAATACTACTTTCAAACAACTTAGTTTGTCTGAAAAATTTTCCCACTGTTTAGCTGTAGCCCGTTCCCTGGCAATTTCCACCCACTGGTTTATTCATGCCCCCTGGGAGACAGAAACAATGAAACAATACAAAACATTCTAATGTGATTTCATATTGACTTTCCCCTATTATATTGTTGTCTTAGGAATTACTAATTAGTGTTTGTAGTCTTCATGCCACCAGGAACACTGTTGCACCCGTTTCTCTTGCTCAGCAAATCTTCTTCCTCCTTCCTCAAGAGGGGCACGCAAAGCAAGAAACACTGCAGTGACGGACAATCCAGTGCTGATTAGTTGTGGATCACTAGGATGCTATTCTGCTTCTTTCTTAGGAATCTATGTGTTACCCTTCAAGACAAAGCTTTGCCAATACAACCTACAATATAAAACTAATATATAAAGCATTTAACTGAGTGCAGCATAAATGCTTCCATCCAACCACCAAAATCAGAGAAACAGAAAGAAAATATAGTAAAATTATCACTTTTTGTTTCAGTAAAGAAAGCACACTGAAATAAAAGGTACTTAAGTTTGCTTCAAAGCAAAGACAGAATAAGCCAGAGATACATCCATAAGGAAGTTCTATCACTTACCCTGCCCAATGTCTTGTGTTTACTAGCCTCATTTATTTTAATGGTAGTACCTCAAACAAGGTCTCTGCTCTCAATGTGACACTTTTGCCAAGGCCAAAGACCAGGCTGGTGTGTAAACATGATCACAATGAAGACTTTACAGATTGATACCAATACCTTTTCGGTCAGGTCAAGGATCAAACTGATAACTAATGCAGGAAGAATGTGTGCCAAACACTTGGGCTGCTACATACTATATTAACTGAAGCTTCAAAACAACCTTTAAATGCAGGCCCATATAGGACATGATACTCTAGTCTGGATTGCCTTTACACAAGGTCATACGTGGTATACCAAGCCAATCTGGTAAGAAGTATTCCTAGCTGTACCATCATGAGTGCTTCAAATGATAATGGTGCACCCAAATGGAACTCCTCAAATGTAGTTCTTTACAGTGAGTGCAAGAATCTGGATCAGTTAGATTCTCCACCTACTATCTTGTCTGGATTCAATTTCAACTTATTTACTTTCAGCCATATCTAAACTACATTCAAATATATATGGAGGGGTATATTATTTATTTCCCTGAGAATTAGGTGGAAACAAGAGACGTACTTCATTCTGATGATAATGTAGCTCAGATCTCTGGATAACTTCTAACTAATACTTCATGTAAATGTTAAAAAGCATATAGGACAAAACAGACTCCAAGCTTTTATGTTCCCAAGCATCATCCACTAGGTTCTCCCTGTCTCCCAAACTTGTTCTAAGGTGGCCCAGAAAGGATACCATGATTTGATATCAAAGGCAATGAGACATCCAGAAGAATCACTATGATTGCATTAAGAATAATTAGTAATCCACTAGGACACTCAAATCCAAATTAAATGAAAATTATATGAAGTTGAATTAAAATTACATGAAATTATACAGGAGGAATTTGAATAATTTTAAATAAATAAATGCAGAGATACTCATCTTGTGAATGTATTTACTGCAATTACACTGAATAACCAACTGTATGGTTAAAGTTTAACAGCAATGATATGGAATGTGATACATCTGCCACTCCTTTTCTGCTACTATTCTGACAATAATGAATATCTGATCCAGAGTACAATCCTACATGTGTCAGGAACAAGCTCTGCTCTGCTCAGTGAAGCTTTATCCTAGGTAAATATGAACAAACTTCCAGCTTTAGGTTGTCATGAATACACATCTGCAGATGTATGCCATTCACTGTCCATCTTATGAAGATAAGACTCAGCTTAACAGGATCAGCATTATTAACAGGTGGTCTCTGTGTGAGCATAATTTACTGATGCTGCATCACTTGAAAGATTATGGGCAATACCAAGATTGCTAAATGATGGCAGAAGAAATAATTGAAGCAGATCTAGAGCTCTATTGGTGTGCCTATATGCATAGTGGGACTGCAATGATTATGGTCTTACATACTACCATCTCAAATGAACAAGCTGGTACTTTACTGAATAAAGCAATATTTGGCATGTAGGTTCTTCTTTGCACCAAGGTCATCAGTGTTTAGATTCAGTGTATTTGGTTTTCTCATGAGTTTTTTCCCTACATTTACAAAATGAAGTGCATTTACAGGAGAGATACTGAAATGTGGAAATTCTGAACTTGCACTCAGATATCATAACTTCCCTGCCAAGTATAAAAAAGCAGAGTACCAATGCAAGAATCTGGACCATCTAGATTCTTCATCTGCATCCTCCGTCTTTAAGATCTATTCCATAACATGTTTTGGTTCCACTCTGGTGAAAATTTGCCATCAAATGATGACACAGAAGAAATATGGGTTATTACCCTGCTCCCATTTTTTAAAAAAACACCAGATATTTAGGAGACTATTTTCCATTGAAGTCAACTGACCATCTATCTCCCTTTTTAACTAGTGTCAAGGCTGGTTTACTTGATGATGATTTGATGCCCAGCAATTGCTCCCCTTTGCCCACTGAAAATGAGTGATTACAGAGGAACAGCCATCAAATAGAATAAGCTGAAATATTGTAGCGGGGAACTGAGCTGAACTGAGTCCTGCAAAAAGAAAACACTATTATAAAAGAATGAAGCTATTAGTAGTACTAGTGGTAGTAATATTATGAAATTGTAGTAATATTCAAGATGCATTGGAAAATATTAAATTATACCAAGATTTTAAAAATTGACATTGCAAAAAATTGAAAGAAGTTGTTGACAATAGTAGTATTATTGGAATACTGGATGCAATATCACAAGGGCTTATAAATTCTTTGGATTGCCTAAATTTAGAACAATTTAACAACAGTCCAATAAAAAACAGCACTGTTGGCCACCTCCCACTTAAATAGACACTAACTCTACAATTCCCAAGCCCTCAGGTAGGATTCAAATCATGAAGGAAAAAAACTGGCCAACATCAGCTATGAGACACAATACTACTACTACTAGTAGTAGTAGTAATAATAATAATAATGTTATATAACAGTTTCCCCATTCCCCAGGGCTGCAAGGTAGGTTTATCTTAATAAAACTTTCCTATAAAATAAAACAAAGCTAAGAGATACAGCACACGAAACAAACAATTCAAGAATTGTTGAATTCTCTACTTCTATTTGTGATTTGCACATAGTGGTATAGTAAAAACATATTAGAATCTCTAACATCTGGGAAGTAATCTCCCTTCTTCCCAGCTCTGCATACATATCTTTCCACCAGCAGAGACCTCAAAGTCCTATTTAATTTCATAAGGAAGTATTTGCAGCAGTATGTATCACATTTCCTCAACCTCCTGTCCTTCATGTTTGTTGATTAAAATCATCCCCGGGCAACAGGGCTGGAGAGCATGATGGAGGGCATCTGATTAGTAAATATTATGGTAAATCAAGCTTTACACTTAATGAAAGCTAGAAACAACCTTGTTTAAAATGGTTTACAACTGATAATTTTGCTTTGAATTATAATTTTAAATCTTTTTTTTAAAAAAAAACCTTTACACTTGAAGGATGAGACTGCCTCCTGACAAAGTTCACTATCAGCATTACCTGACCTGTAAAGTCATCACCTCACTTTCCCCCCCCCCTCCCCCAGGAACTGCTATGTACTAACATTCTGATCCGCTACAGACTAATAGAAAAATGATATACATGTTTCTAATACAATGCATTGATTCTTGGAATTAATTCAGCAGACATGAATACTGCTGATTGCCAAAGAAGATACCACACATTTTTCCAAAATTTAAATGGACATGAATTTATACAATCCCATTCAATTATCTATTTTTTGTTTTTGCTTTTAAAAGTTTCTTCCAATCAAACTTAAACGATTTTTTAAAATTCCATCAAGGAAATGCAAAGTGATATGAAAAATTAATATTTCCTTCTCCTATAATCAAGCATTTTTATACAGCTCTAAATCCTTCAGTCTTCATTGCCAGTGTCTGCTGTGTCTGGTGCCACACTTCAACATTTGGGTGATGAAAGGTTGAGAGAGCTCTAAGGATGGATTCTGGCACAGTTTGCTCTCAGCTAAAATTTCACACCCGCTGATTTAAGGCTAACAGTGGTGGAACATCAGCCAATAGCAAGTATGTGCCAATGAGGTCAATACAAGGCACCACAGAGGATTAGCAAGCCCTTTGGTGGAAGATATGGTTTGATTTTCTGGAAGAACTTATTAAACTGAATTGGCTCCCTTGCATATAGCAGTGATCCATCATTGAATTAATTTCAGTTCTCCTCTGTAATGTTAATGAGATATTGGGGGGGGGGGGCTTCTTATTCCTTTCAAAGATATCAGTTGTAGAAACATTAATGACATTGAATCCACTCCAGTGAATGGGAGAGAATGAGTTCACCTACACTATGATTTATAATTGGCTCACTCATGGGACTTTGCATGAAAAAAAAAAAATGGAGCTGCTGGGGCTTTTAAATGTGTGCCATTCAGGCTTGCATTGTCATAAAAAGGGTCTTAAGCAATCAGCCTGCATCTAATTAAGGCTCTGCCATTTAGGCTTCAGCACTCAAGCCACTTACTTTGGAGTAGTTCTAGGCTAATACTCTTGACTTCTGTAAGATTTAAGGACACTCTGTAAGAAGCTGATTAAAAACTCTGCCCTGGATCTCCTGTATTGTTACTACCTTTTTTTATTTTTAAGGATTTTAAGATTAAAATAACCAAGTTCAAGCAATAGTCAAGATATTGCTACTCCCATGTGTCATACATTAAGCAAGGATGTGATAGCAAGCACGTGATAGCAAGCATTCTGTATTACAGTCTGCATGGCATAGGATTGTAAGTGTACCAAATATTACAACTCTGTAATGTTTCAGATTAAATTCCAAAGCAGTGTTTCATAGCTGGTGACGATACAAATACAGCACTTTTCTGCAAGTCTTTTCCTGAGATTACATGGCACCTGAAGAGGGCAACCCTGCAATCCTACAAAAAGATGTGGCTGCTTTAAAGAGTTGCAGATAAGTACTACATTTGTGCCTCCATGCATTCTCAAGCATATCATTCAAATTATTTCCAGATTGCCGCATAGTATAGTTACTGCATCATCAGATCCATGGCCAACCAAAGGCATCTTTTCCCATTAGCTCCAACTGCTGCTTTCTTTCTCCCAGTTTGCAACACTCTAGTGACTGAACTGTTGTTTGCTGATCCTCTTCCTTCATAAAAACAACTTTAAATATATTTTCTACTTCAGTGAAGTGAATGCAAGATGTCCCAAATTTTCTTCTCTGAAAATAAATAGATGTCTTTGCTCAAAGACTAAAGCCTGTGAGGCAAAATCTGAAGTGACAAAGAATCTCCCATAGGACTGCCTTTATTCTGGTGTACCAGAAAAGTTGTTATGAATCATTGGTCCATTGCAGTCAAATGGCAGTGGTTCAGATGGGGTCACCTTACATTATGCCCCAACTCCACACTACATTGCTTTCAGAAGAAGGATGCAGGTATTCTTCCACAGAAAGGAAGGTATGGTGATATGAGATCTAAGATGCCATTGGCTGCGGCCTAGGAGCTGGGCAGCTGCATATATTTTCCTTGGCATAGAAAAGTTCTTAGGTTATGCACCTTTTTAGGCCTGAATTTTTTAGGCTTCTTTCCCACAGAAGTATCTATGATGTGTGCTATTTTTGTAAAATTTACAAACACCTCAGAAAGGATGATGGGGGTCACAAATCTCCCCCTTCCCCCAAACTGTACTATAGATTCTATTTATACAAGAATCACTGCTTTATCCTTCAAGAAATTTGCAGTTTCTGAGCTAGGATTACCTTTAATCTATATACCATTTTCATAACAATTACCCACCAAAACATAGAAAGACCTTTTAAGGATGTTTTTAAACTGTTAACTGCTATTCTTACACAAATGAAATTTTAATTTGAATGTGGCAAGACTGGTTCTCTCAAAAGACTCAACTTTTCAATTTTGCCTCTATAATTCATCCACTGCCACTAAGAAATAAAATATTATTGGTTGCCTCTTTTTTTTCAAGCGACATTTAAAGAAGCATAGAACAAAAGATGGTTAGAAATTTGGTGTGATTCATTCCTTTGAGCAGAGGAACATGACTTCTTTCAGGGCTGCCTGATTTATTATGCTCATAAGAGATCCATGGGATCAACTCAAACGTAATAAGGGACAATCTTATTAGAAGTCCACTCATCTTAAAGTGGCCAAGTTTGGACAACACTGTTGTATGCATTAGAACATAAATGAAAGCCACTGAATGAGACCAGCATTCTGTTCACATAAAGATGCCAGTGCAACAGCATCCATCTACTTATGATTCTTGGCTACTAGTAATACAAAACAAACATTCGTTGATACTGGAGATATAATATGTAATTGTTACATATGAACAATTATGAGCTAATATATTTATAACTTTATCCTTGAAACACAGGCCACTTCTTACTAGAGCTGAGTATGTATTGACTTGTTCATGATTTACATTTCCCACCCAAAATGGGAGAAAAATGAAATATAAGAAACTTCCTTATTGGTGTGAAACCATTGGTCCATTAAACTCAGTAGGGTGTATTATGACTGGCAATAACACTCAGGAGTTTCATACAGGACAGTTTTTTCAGGAAAAAAAGTAATTTGCCAAATTTTCATTCAAATGCTAAGTGTTTGGGAAAATTATATGCACTTTGCATATTGGAAGAATTGTAAATTAAAAATGGTATAATATTCTAAGCTTTTTTTCAAATTCACAATTTGTCAGATTCAAGTAATACCTTAAAATCTAGGGCACAAATACAGTCTGGATGTATACTGATCTATATCTGTATATTCCAAGAGCAGAACCTAATATGCTTTAAATACAAAATATATGGCCTGCCATTCACACAGGAATCCATCTTGTAGGGCTGCAATAGATACAACCCATTTGGGGTTTGACTGGTAATTTTTATACATCTTTCTGCAATGCTTGCTTTCAAAATTGAGGCAGAGTGTAATTAATCTATGATTTAAATGATTTTAGCCACTACTTTGACTGAGAATATATTTTCTTATGCATAGATTCCTTTTCATGAATATTATCAAGACTCCTCACACTTCTCTGGGATCAGTGAATATGCTCAGCTGGGTAGATGACTTTTTGAATCTTGCTGCCTTTAAAAACATGTAAATAAATTAACACACAAAGAACATTTTCTCTCCTTTAAAAAGCTTTTTTCTCTTGAAAAGTAAGAATATTTTGTCCTTTGCAGTCATCCATGGTATCTAAGGCTGGTGAAAAAGAACAGATTTAAACAAAACAAAACCATTTTTTTTCCATTTTATAGGCCAAAGAATTTTATCCGAAGAAAATAATAGAAATGAGCAACAGACATAAAACTTTAGCCTGTGTAAATTAAATGGTTCTGCTGCATTAACTTCATAAAACCATAATCCTATCCTCCATAAACTATTACATGCACTGCAACATATCTGATTTATGGGATATAGAATCGATGGGAAAAAATTAATGCTTGAAAAACATATTAGAGACATTATTGAACAGATTTTAATTGAGATTTGATTTCAATGCCCCTTATCCACATGATTAATGTGTTTTAGCCCTCGACTCCAGCAGGCAGAAAAGAGAGTCTTTAATATGACAATTAAGTATCTGTCTTTAGGTTTTATGTAGCTCTCTCTTCAGATCACTTCATCAGTACAGTGCGGCTTTTGTGCAGATTAAATTGAGACTCAATTTTCTCTATTTTCCAGCACTTACTTATGTTTTATGACAAGCGCTAAATCAATTTTATACTATTATTGATTTTTTCTTAAATGGACACAAACCATTTCGCCTTTTGCCCTTCTTTTCGACTCTCTTTCCACTGGCTTTTTTTCACTGTATGCTTGATATACAGCTGGCTAAAGAAATTTTGAGTGTTTCCTGTGATTTCTACAGGTCATGCCAATCCATTCACTTTTACAGTGCCAGAATTGATAAACTTAACCTAGATTTCCAGAAAAACGTGTCTACAGGTGCTGTGGGATAGGTTTTTAGGATGGTTTTCTCCCCAACCATCCTTTGACAGTTATGTTACCCCCTTTTTAAATGACAACATCATCTTTCTAGTGGCTGCTGAACTCTGTGAAAATTGCTTATGCTGTAATTTTTGAAGAATAAATAACGAGAAAGACTATAGATAGAATGAGTTTCTATGACATTCAAGGGAAAAGGACATTATCCACAATGAGCAATAAGTCGTCAGAGATACCGTAACAACAATCAAGCGGCACACAATGCAATTAAGAAGCTCCTAGCTCTTATAGGACTTTATCCTCTATAACCTATAGCCAAAATTAACAGTGACCCTGGGCAATAAAAGTAACATGCTGTGCAATCAGAGTGCTTCCCTTTTTCTTTCCTTTTTGTGGTCCACACTTATGTACTGAGGTCATATCACTGGGCAAAAGGAGAAATGTAGTTCAGACAGAACAACGATAGGGGACAGAGAGATATCAGAAACAGGCAGTAATGCTGATGATAACCTTACCGGGCAACCTTTGGGTGGGTGGGGGGGATGCTTGGTGGCCTATCAGGTCATATGAATAGACACTTCTGGTACTTGCATATGGGTGGATAGATGGGCAGGAATAAAATGGTACATCCTTCGGGGATGTAAAAGAAATCCACCACTAATTTCTTTTGGATTG
The DNA here is from genome assembly GCF_059951505.1 of Python bivittatus. NCBI lineage: Eukaryota > Metazoa > Chordata > Lepidosauria > Squamata > Pythonidae > Python > Python bivittatus. The sequence goes on along the minus strand of NW_028277113.1, from coordinate 22,491,651 downwards.
AAGATTCATGGTCTACCAAAGTGGATACCAGTGAACAACTGTGTTGCTTATGATTTTCTTTTCTAGAACACTGGAAACCAATTGTAATGAAGGTTAATGTATATTTGGAAATTTATTGGTTCTGCAAAAATAAAGGAGGAATGTTGCTGTTTTTATGGAAAGTTGCATTCAAAGATAACGTACATTAGGGCATTATCACAGTGAAACATAGCCAATGTTTAGAAAATTGCCCAGAAAAAAAAATGCAGAGTAGATAAAGTTGGCTAGAAAAAATTATAATGTGTACTCACAAAAAATGTTAGGGATTAATTTCATAAATTACATTTTTTTAAAAAAGTGTCCTAGAGAATACATTCAAAATCCACACAAGGCTGTTTTCTGGTCATTTAAAAAATTCCACTCTGAAATATGACAAAGAAGAATCATATGCAACTTATGAATTTCATTAAGGGTTGGTTTACTTGCTCATCTACCCTGAATAATTTGAGCTTTGGAAAAATGATGGAAGAATAACCATTTCCATGTGTATCTCTGGAGCATATAGACCCAAAAGCTAATTTGATGACACCTAACTTGGCAATATTCAGGTGGTGAACTATACAACAGTGATTCCATGTCAAGGTTTAAATGCTTGTATAGGAGAGAGGATGTCTTAAACAAGTACCTTTCAAAGTAATAAATCAACTATAAATTTCCTATACACATAAAAGTGAAATACAAAAATAACTTGACCTGATGAAAGAGTGAAAGCTGTTAAAAAATAAAAGTACTTCATATGAAATGGAACTACAGAGAGAACCAAATCTCTTTAGTTTATATCCCTGAAAAGAATAATCCAGTTGTTCATCCAGGTAACTGCCACTGCAAATTTCAAGTTGAATTTAGTCAAGCATCTGAGCACCAAGAGATGATGGGCTTTGTTTCAAGGTTAGTGGATTTTCAAAGGGGTCCTTGAAAGGGGGATAATACAATCAAAGCCAAACTACTCACAACACTTTTGCTCGGCATAATTTTAGTAGACGCAGCCTTACTGCAAACAAGGGATCTTTGTGTCTGGTCTATGAGAAGAAGATTGCAGGTTCCCTGAAATGAATTACAAGCTTAATCTAAAATCTCACCAATTGAAATCAACAAATAGGCTTAGCACCTCTCCAACATTGTCCCTTTTTCTCTCCAACCCCCTTTTTAATCAGGTTCACTTCACACTGTTACAGCAGATTAGCCACAGGGAGAATGTATGCTACTGTATTCAAAATCATCCTATGAAGCAAGCCATCTGTTTTTTAGGAAAGGATAAAAATACATGTATTCTTTTTCACTGAGCCAAATAAATACATTGATAGCAGCCAGCTGTCATTCCCGAGATGTGATGAGTGAGGTAGTCCTACAGAGTAGGCCCTGGAAAAACTGCAGGAAAAGTTCCAAAGAGATGATCATAAGGGAGAGCATTTGTTACTGGACAAACACTCTAATGATGTGAGAATAATCTTACATGCAGGAGAAGGGAGAATTTCATTTAAAAAATTAATATCCCTTTGAAACAACCAATTTCATTTTGCCAGTTTCAAGAATGTTCATTTTTTCTTCTTAATCTACTTTGTTGTTACAAAATAGATTATAAATAAAGGATACGTCCTAATAACAATATATTACACATTCCTCATTAATTTTTCTTATATCTTTTTTTTATATATATCCCATTCTCTCTTAATATATAACATGAACATCAAATATATCTTATATATTTGTGAGTGGAGTCACTACACACACACACACACACACACACACACACAAAGACACACACGATGGCTAGGGGCCGCTCACCTCACACTGTGGAATACTTTACAATTCTTCTAGAATGGTGACCATTGCACTTGATCAAATAATTGTGAAGTTTACAGTTGTCTCTTTTCCCATTCCCCATTTTACTCTTTCAGTTCCAAAAAAAAGTTCTTCTAAGCTGAACGTAGCTCTAAAGAAGATTGGGGCTGTTTTTGTTCCAGAAAGGAGTTCTCTGCAAACTTTGACTGGGGAGCAGAATGTAACTAAATAAATAGATACATATAAAGAGAACTTAAGAAAACCTACAAGCACTGAAGTGGACTGAATTTTGCTGTAGTTGTAGTGGAGCAGTTCTACAAACAATTGGCAATTGATAGGACTTAACAGAGCCCAGATACCTTCAAGAAATGATGAATTGACATGAGTGCTTTTAGCAACCATTGCTACACCTTTGCTCAAGCTCATTTGTGCAGGGAAGCTCCCAAAGAGGAATAGATGCCCACGCCTGAAGAAAAGTCTTCAGTGAGGTCAAAGAAGGAAATAGCCTTTTGAAAGGAGATCTCAGGTTCTTGGAATAAGCAAGACAATACTATCCCCACCTCACATTCCCTGATCTTTTCCGCCTCAAATGGCTGTGGTGAAACACCTTAACTCAGCTCTGAAGGGAAACACAGAAGTGGATCGGGGTGGGGGGGGGGTTTGAAGGGGACCACCTTCAATGTACAGCTGGAATTGGAAGCTGTCTGCCTCAGCCGTTAGAAATATGTGGAGAAATTACCTACCGTTCCCTGTAGAGACATCCAGCAACTATCCCAGGCCAGCTTTTCAGTTCGGTGATAATATGCTCCTATCAGTTTTAATAGCCCCATGCTGGATTCAGGAGGTATTATGGATTGTACAGCAAGCATATTGTCATTAAATTAAATTTTCAGAACATTCCCCAGCTCATCACAAATACCACAGAGAGTAATCATAATCGGTTCTCAACACATGTGTAATTGCCTTCAGCTGGCGTTTTTTACAGTTGACATTGTTCAGCAGTGATAAGGTGATTGGTGATTTGAATACACAGCTTGTTTCATAGCTGCCGTAATTGAAATATGGTATGTGTGAATGGAAGATTACATTAAGACCTAGGATAATCACCTGACATGAGAGTAATTGAGTCTACAATCTGCCACTGAGTCTCTCAGGGAGGGCTGAAATGAAAAGAAGCCATTAGTAGATTATACCACGGCTGGCTCTGTTTTGTGCTGGAGTGCCAGACTGGCATTCCAGAACTGCAGGCTATATGAGGATGCTGTCTAGGGCACCATAAATGAAAGGAATAAGGAAAAAAAGAGAGAGAAGGAGAGGAAACAAAATAGTTTAAAAGGAAAAGTTGCACTTTTTCTCCTCAGGGGACAAGAGGCCAGCTCACTGAGAAATGCTTCACTTCACACGTTTAAAATAAAAATATACATTAACTCCATTTTCTCCTTTGACTGAAACTTATGTCTACCATTTTAGTTTTATAGAGTAGGTTTTAGCAATAGTTTCTTTGGGCTAAACTTGTATGAAATACAATACTGAAAAATATTTTATAGTTTTTAAAAAGGGGAGTGGATTCTCCAAACTGGATCTCTTTCTCTCAGGAAGGGAAATATTTTCATCTCTGGTTCTTGTGAAGACAGCCTGGCTCCATGCCAACCCAATATTGGCAAGTTTCATAAAGCTTGTCTGCCAAAGTTATGCTAATCTAAGTTCATAACTCAGGTTGAACCATTCATGAAAAACAAGCTGCAGTGACATCCTCACAGACACAGCCATGATGATTAACTTTCTATCACACATCATGGGTAGAAAAAACAAAGTCATTTGAATCTACTCAAAAGTTAATTAAGAGTTGACAATGTCTTATTCAGCTGACTCATACTTAGTCAAAACACATGATAGACAAACGAGGACAGATATTAGCCCTAGCGCCCTCATTTTATAACATTTATTTTATATATTAATTTGAATTCCTTTGAAATGCATTTCAGTCAAAGGCCTTAGATTCAGAGGGCTCTTTCAGTGATTAAACTGGTGATTATTACTTACTGTTCCATTCTGCAGTTACACAGAACCTATTTCAGAGAGTAAAAAGAGTGTCCAGAACAATAGAGGAAGAAATAAGCGGGGTGGGGGGGGAGGTAAAATCTTTCTCCTTACTCTGTCTACCAGTAGGAGTTCTGTTCAGGAATCCTCTGAACAGCAGAATAAAAACTCTGAAACCAACTTACTGATGATTGCTAAAGGTTGGTTGTGATGACAACAATGCTCCACATAGGAGACAAAAATGGAAATGGGGTCACTCTGGAGGAAAGAGAATGGTTTCCAAGTAGGAGGTAAAGGGAAGTATAATGTTAAGCCAGACCTGGGGGAAAAAGAAAGGATATAAAAAGTTTTTTCTCTGAAAAAGTGAATAGTATCCTTATTTCATATCAAACACTCTGTCCTATGTATCTACATGTTCTGCATGTTCTACACATATACAAATCACAAAGTGCTAAACAAGGAAGGTAAGCTAAGCAGAGATTTAAAGAAAAAATCAAAATAACTATTAACAAAGAAACAAGTGTATATGCCCATAGAATTCCTTGTTACTTTGTAGATTGGCCTTACCCATATTCAACTCAGTCTGACTTCCAATTCACATAAGAAAGTAAGTAAAACTGATGACAGAATTGCCATTTCTTTACAGTTTGTTGCAGTTCTGGCATTGTATCTCTCCCCTTTCTCTTTGTAGGCTACTGATGAACAGAAGCACATGAATGCATATTGACGAAAACATGGTAAAAAATAAAATCTTGCCTACTTTCAGTGTGAAAGTAATCATGCAATTGCATTTTTAGTACAACGTTTTAATCAATCTGATTTTTCAGTTGTGCATATGAAATACCTTGGCATATCCGATTTAACCCTGGGACAAATTATTCTGTAAGCAATTACAGTCAGTAGGACTGACTTTACATCAACTAACATGCCCATGTATCTGATAAAGGACATCATGAAAATCAGAAGCACATCTGAATAAAGATGTATGGATTACTTGCTCAATATTTACAAGAAATGTTGGGAAGCTTCTCAATATTTGCAAGACATCTTGGAGAATAACCAGAATACACAAATAAGTTTTTCGTTCTTTCTCCCAATTCATAATTTCAGCATGAATATTGTATGTTGATGCTTCAGGTTAGCCAACATGGAAAGCTGTCCAGGCCAAAGGATGGCCTGGTGATTCATCACCGCCTGACCTAGTTGGTTTCCTGCCAATAGTAGGACCTGATCAGCAAGCCCACACAGTCCTTGCCCCAAGCAGCAGCACCAACCACTCTTGCAATCTATGGTGGGTGCTGCTTCTCAGGTCCACCAGACTTTTTAGGAAGGGACCATATGGAGGTGAGGTTTGAGTAGGGAACACAGGGCTGATCAAGGGCAGGAAGGAAGAACTTGTTGAGGAGAAAGGCTGGGTCTTGATGTTCAGGAAAGAAGGACTCTGCTAGGCAAGGAGAGAGAAGAACAGGGAAGGCTAAAGGAAAGAAAAATTCCTCTGCTAACTAAGAAGAGAGAAAGAAGAAGAAAAGAGGAATTTATACAGCTTTTATTAGAATGGATTTCCTAGACTATATAATTCTAGATATCATCTTGAAAAAATTACATATCAACCCAGTAATAAAATGAAATATTGGTGCTGTAGTTAATGAAAAAGCTGCCAGCTAAGAGGTCAAACTGAAATGGCACTGTTTGAACTGGCAGCTATGTTTTGCAGTAAAGTTTTCCTATGGATCATGACATATCATGGTAATCTTCATTTCCTTCACTTCTGACTCACTAGAATCACTCATATCAATGTATGAAAAGGTTTCATTGTGGTTGCCCTTGGGCTACTCAACTAATCTTCATGTGGCCTTTATAACAATTGGAGAACCTGATCTAGAGGATGTTACGTTGTCTACCCAATTGCCTCCTGAAAATTATAATTCCTAGCACCAGCCCTCATAGGTGCTGTCTGGGAGCTCTTATTCCAGGGACAGCAACAAAAATACTAAAGGTAAGGACTCTTTCAAGTTGAAGTAACTCCTGGTGACTACATTAATACACTCGTGTAATTTCTTTGACCGTAGTATATAAGTGGTAGGCCACTGCATTCTGGAATTTTGTTGATTCTTCAGCCAAGCCTAAATCATGAGATTTTTTTAGCAGTTGTCCATCCAAGTACTAACCAGGAAAGTCCCTATATAGCTTTTTTCAAGATAGTCAAGTTCAGCTATACACTGTCACCTGCTGTGGCAACAGCAGTAAAAATAAAATTAAAAGACATACTTTTTCACATATGAAAACTATGGTGTTCATTTGCACAAGATGTGGTGATGGACACTAACTTACATGTTTTAAATGGGGCATTTAAATGGGGTACGGGGTAAACAACCTTTTGAGGGCATACTGGCAATGTTAAAATCTTCTTATGGGCACTTTCACAAAACATCTGTAAAGAAGGACTTGCCTATTCACAAAATAGCTGTCATAGCTGTTGTGATTCAGTACCAACACTGCTACCTGCCACCGTCACTCAGAATTCTGACATGTAATTTTATCACTGTCTTTTTGAGGAGAAGGCAAGGCAGCTACACCAAAAGAAAGCATTGGGTTGTAGTCATCCATATTTTCTAAGAATGTATAAGGGATCCAAAGAAATTCTTATAAAGATGATCCGGTAGAGTGATGTTTTGTTTGCAGTAGTCCAGCTTTGACTTAAAAATTAAAAACCAGGTAGTATACAAGATGTGGGGAGAAGCAATTCTAGGGAAAATTGGATTTGCGTGTGTGTGTGTGTGTACGGCAAAGCATTAATAAAAACAAACATCCTGCCATACTTATCTATACATACAAATAATGTGCATCCAATGGGAAAGGGATGTGTATAGGGGACTAGTGATATAAGTCTATGTTGCTTCCCAAAAGCTGATGTCTTGGGTAGATGACCTTCCTGTAGAATATTTAACTCAATATAAATAAATAAGAACATAAATACTGAGTTGGAAGGGGCCATTTAGACCACTGAGTACAACCACTGCTCAGTTAAGAATCCAAAATTAAAGTTATCCAACAGATGGCTCCATCTGACCATGTCCAGTGATGGGGAGCCCAGCACCTTTCTACAACATGAGATCTACTGTCAAATCACTTTTACCTTTGGGAATAGTTTTTAATATGCAGATTGAATCTGCCTTCCTCTAACTTAAATCTGTTATTAGCTTACTAGAGATCCTATTCAATTTTCTGTCATCTACACATTTCTTCATCTAAGTCATTACTAAAAAGTTGAAGAAATAGGGTCCTTCACTGATTCTTTTGGTACAATTCTCAATTCTTCACTCCAGGATAATGAGGAACTATTAATGACTACTCTGAGCTGTATTCTCTTTCAAGTTATATGTTCATTTTTTTTTTCACACTATCTCATATAGTTTGGTACTCTGCTAAATGTTTTGCTAAAATTAAGATATATTACAGCTATAAAGTTCCCACATGGAACTTACTAAATCAAAAAAATGAGCTAAAGTTAGTCTGACAAGACTTGTTACTGACAAACCATGTTGACTACTACCTTTCTTCCAAGTGCTTGCAATCTCTCATACAGGTCCGTAGTTCCTTGGATTCTCCTTTTTCTATTTTTTTTAAGTAAGGACACTATTTGCTCTCTTGCAGTCAGTTGACATTTCACCTCTTCTCCAAGGTCATCAACAAGATCCTTCAGTATCTTAGAATGCAATTCATCTGTACAAGTTTTAGTAATGGACACCAGCTTTGGGGTATGCAAGCTTTTGGCAACGTTAAAAGCTTCTCATGGGCACTTTCACAAAACAACTGCCAGGAAGGACTTGCTTACTCACATGTGGATTAGCAGTAAAGGGAATTGTGAGGGAACTCATTGAATCCTCAGAGCTTTTCTGTTACATCACTAAACCCTGTTCCTGGAAGGCAGCATGCTTCATGAGCCACACGCACAGTTGCATCTCCTCTGCCTTTCAGGGATCCATCATACTATCTCCTGTTCCACAGTCTTTCTTTTTCTTCTGCAAAGGTCTTAAAGCTGTTTCTGAATTCCAGAATTCCTTCTCCTCCTCCTCTTCCTCCTCCTCCCCCTTCCCTCCCCCTTCCCTTCCCTCCCGCCCTCTCTCTCTCCCTCTCTCATTCGTGATTATCTCTGTCATTCAGTGGGTTTGCTCCTTTGATTATGGTGAGTTTCTTTCTTGTATCAACCCCTATCACAGCATTTCTTCTGTTTGATCTAAGGATATATCTGTCCAGAACAACATGACATATTACAAGCACATTTTACATACTTGGCCAAGGTCAAATAATTTTTCTTCATTTTTCTACAAATAGACTATCCACTTCAGTTAGTGGATGGTAAGTTGCTAAAACTAATCAATTTTAAAACAATGTAGTATGACTCTATGATGCCAATGTCATTTATAGCACAATTTTATGAAGTATCATAAAAAGAGAAGGAGAAACAGACAAGTCCTTTAAAATGACCTAAAATGATTCATGTCATAAATAAGTCAGGATTCTGAAAGGAGGAAGTTAGAAAGCTTCAGCAGATTTTGATTTCCCAATGAAATTATCACCTTGACCTTCCCTTTTAAATGCACAATAACATTTCCAGAAAACCTGGCAGAAAGGAGCACTAAGTTTATATTTTAAATTTCCAATGGAGCAGCCAAATTGTGGTGGTGGTGGTAGTCGTGGTAGAATATGAGGCATCTGATTTATGGTTTATGCAACAACTCATTCTCAGCATTTTTTACTCCCAAGTCATTGTTTTTCCAGTCTTCCTACAGATGCATCCATTATATTTTTTGTACCACTTTCTCTCTGAGACAAATTAATCATGATTTATCTGAGAATAATTGCATCTGTTTTTAAAATTTAATGACTGGTCCTTCCCCCTCTTCAGTTTGACTATTCATAGGCATACCATAACATGGGCTAGTTTATCCGCCCTTACTTTGTAAAGAATTTACTTCAGTGCCAGTTTTAGATTGGCCAGCAGATAATAGCCCATAGAGAACTTCACTTTGGCATCTTTCTGCATAAGAAAGGATATTTCACTACTTTGTTATTAAGCTATATTTACACTAAGAAATCAGTGCTAACTTTAGTGTCTGCCCTTGAAAAAAGAACCATCCAATTCCCTAAAGCCCCATAGTTACTCTCTGGAGGCAAGACTGTTGATGTCTTATCCTAGATCAATCATCTTTGAAGGTCGCTTGTCCTATTTGGCAATATTTGTTCAGTAACTAATAAAGATCAGCCTCCAGATATTCATATTATGATAGCATCTCTCCAAGGTAAAACTTAATCCATTTTGCAATGTTTTGGAGTTTTTACCAACAAGACAACAAGAGTTTCTCTGCCTGAAAATGAATTAAGTTCATAGTTCCTAAATATGAGATCTGACATTGTTCTTATTACAAAAAAGCAATTTATTCCCCAAAAGACTTACACTTCAAAGGTTATATAAAAAGGTTCAAATATCAGTACTATCCATTTTTTTTCAATTACTGGGTTTTCTAACACCACTAGCTTTTGGACAGATAAGCAGTGGTATCAGTTTTCTTATTCAGCCATCTCCTAGGTTTCCAATTGTTCATCTAAAAAAAAAAAGAAGCAAATTTATTGTAAATACACTGGGCAGCTTTCAAACCAGTAGTTACAGCTTGTTTCTCATATCACCATGGAACATATGAAAAGGAATTTTGGGGAATATTTGTACAATCTTCGATACAAAGGATTTGGAAGTTTTGATACAGTTTAGAAAGCCTGACCACAAGCAGACAAACTTGTCAATATATAATATGTTAAGAAGGTTAAAGAAAAATAGTTGTCATCAGCTTACAAGAATTAAATGCACAGAGAAAAAGAAAAACTCAGAAGGCAAAGAGAGTATACAGGATTATGGGCATTTTCTATGGAAGGAAATTATTTTCAATTAGGTAAGTCTACACATTTACACTTTAAGCAAATATATTTTCTTTAACCAGCCAACCTATTGTGAAGCCTAAATCTAAGCCTAAATTATTATTCATATTAAAAATAATACCATAGCTGATTCTGCTGACAATCTAAAAAAATCATTTGCAATGCATCCATGAACAGAATGAACACTTGTGAGACTAGGCTGAAGCTGCCATAACCTAAAGATGAAGCAGGCATATAAGCAGAGAGGACAAAAGCCAGGAAACTTATCTATGAGATCCCTTCAGGGAGGTAGATAAGAAGGAAGCAAGTTGTTAAGGAAAAAAAACAAAGGACCTGAACCAGACAAAGGAAGTTGGGCCTGAGCACATGGAAACCCTCACCCCAATCCCATCAACTTGTAAATCAACCAAGCAAGGACTTTTGGGGATAAAAGGGGGTCCCAAAGCCTGCCCACTCTGAGTCATATGAGTCATATGAGCTGAGTCATATGAGGTCACCTTTGGATCCAGACTTGGCGGCTTCCATCCCTCTAGCTAGTGCCTGGCAGCCTAGTTGGAAAGGACGTGGGTAAGTGTGGATGAGTGTGTGTGTGTGTGTGTGTGTGTGTGTGTGAGAAAGAGCAAATGTACCTTGCAACCAGTAAAGTTTTGCTGTTACTTTAAATTCACTGGGTCTCCGTGTATTACAAAGAACCTCTTGTGCCTCAGTGTTCGGTTGGAAATGATCTGAGTGTATCCCTAATTATTTCCCGGCTGTTGATCAGGGCTGTGTGTCTTGTCTGCTCTAGCCGCACCTATCTGGAAAACCCAGGTAGAAAGCAAGGGGGGCTGACAAGATCCGCGTGCCTCAACAGGCTGTGAGTGTGTAAGTGAATGACCATAAGCCGAACCTGGGAGCAGCGTGTGTAACACACTAGTCAAAATAAAGTCCAGATAGAACCAATCTGTTCCCTGAAAGGAAAAAAAATCCATGGTGTTGGTACAGATAGGGATTTTACTTATCTTCCAAAATGTATGTGGGGGCCAAATGCTCTCATATTATAGGAAGTATTGGGGAAGAAGTCTCTACTCTTCAAAGAGCTTAACAGCACCAGACTTTTAAAAGGTTAAATGCAGATGAGAGCTTTGGCCATCTTATATTTCAGAAATACAATCTTCAATCATTTCCTTGGGTCCAACCTGGATTATAATAGATTTTAAATTTAAAAACTGATTGAAAATATAACAATAATAACAATAATAACAGCAACAACAGCCAGTGATGTAATAATAACCCCCTGTGAGGCTTGTTACAAAGAAACAGCTAACACAAGTATCAAAAGATGCCAATACTGTGATATCAAAATATAAGATCCAGCTCACTGCAAAAAACAAACCAACTAATGTACAGCACAGCTGCAGTTATAACTGGATACCTGGGATGCAGAATCAACAAACAAGAAAAAAAGCCAAACAGTGCACCACCAAAATGGAAGATAGGTTGGAAAATAAGGTCAGCATGCTAAGATCAGATGCAAGCAAGCTAGAACAGATGAAAGAAAAGAAGCTGAAGAACAAGAAGACCAAAGAATACCTGATCAAGAAATATCACCTAGAAATAAGGAAGATCAAGGAAGCACTGGAAATAATAAAGCAGTAAACAACAGCCATAGCCAAGAAAATCAGCAGTTATGAAGCTTGAATTGCACACTACAGGCAGAATCTCCAATTTCAGTCCAATCAGAAACGTTTCTACCAATCTATCAATGAAGAGACTGCAACGAACCAGTCAACACTTGACAAAGAAGAAATAGTGCAGTTCTGAGCACAGCTATGGGACAACCCAAAGAAATACAAGAATGAAGCTTGAATAAAGGAGATAGATAAGAATAAAAAAGAAGAAATCTTTTTTGTGAAAGAACTTGTAATAACAGCAGAAATGGTAGAGAAAAGGGCAAAGAAGATCAAGAATTAGTCAACACCAGGTGAAGATGAACTGCATGGTTTTTGGTTGAAACATCTGACTACCCTGCACTCACTCACTGCCAAGCAGTTTAACAACATACTGCAAGGAGGTGAAATTGAAGATTGGTTAACTTCTGGCAAAACCTACCTGATAAGAAAGATCCAGGGGGACATGGTGGCGCAGCAGCTTAATGACACTGAAAGTTGCCGGCCAGAAATGGCTGATGCTTCAGCGGTTCGAGTCCAGCCTTCGCGTTAAACAGGGTGAGCTCCTGTATCCTCCCCAGTTCCTGTCAACCCAACAGGTCAAAAACTCACGTGAGTAGATAAATGGGTACTCTCACTCCGGTGGGAGGAAAAATGCTGGTGGCGCCTTGGAAAGGAGTCGGGAGCAGTTGCCGGTAAAATGCGAAAACCACGCTCACCCGAAAAGGGCGCGAAGCAACGGAAACCCCGCCTCCTGCGCGTGCCAGCTGGGCTCTGCTCTAGGAAGGAGGCTCTGGCAAACCACTTCCAAAACACTTGCCTTGAAAACTGCAAAGACTCGTCCAAGCAGTCACTGCAGAGTCAGTAATGACTGAGCGCAGATTAAAAAAAAAAAAAGAAAGATCCAACAAAAGGGGCAGCACCAGGCAACTACAGGCCAATTATCTGCTTACCAACAACTTTCAAATTGCCCCAACTAGGTAACATCATCAGTGTGAGTGAGTGTGGGTTTTACTCCCTGTTTATATACAGTAGCTTGCCCTGTCATTGTTGGTGGGGATGTGGTTTTCTCCTTGATAGTTCCTTGATTAGGGTACTGTTTTCTGTTTGTCTGGTGTTGATCTCTGGAGAGTGTTGGCTGCTGGAGAGGATGTGTTCTGGTCTTTTTGTTTCCTTCTTAGCTTTTTTATTGTCTGCTTTGAATGCTGTGTAAATGTGGTTTATCTCTATGTGTCTATTGAGGGCTGATTTCTTTGAATGCCAAGCTTCCAGGAATTCCCTAGTGTTTTTGGATTTGGCTTGATCTAAGATACTAACAGTTTCCCGGTTGAAATTGTGGTTGAGTCTGTCCATGTGTTATGAGATTAAGAAGTTTTCATCGTGTCGTCTTACTTCTACTTAGTATTCATGGATGCACTTTGCTAGTCTTCTGCCTGCCTGTTCTACATAGCTGTTACAGTCCTTACACTGTATATTGTAGATGACTCCTGTTTCTCTTCTTGGGCTACTGGGTCTTTTGGTTTCCTTAAGATGTTTTGGAGGGCATTAGTCAGTTTGTGTGCTATGGTGATGCTGTGTGGTTGTAACAGTCTATTGGTTGTTTCTGAGATATTTTTGATGTATGGTAGTATTATCCTTTTCATAGCTTGTGCTGGTTGTGCTGTAGTGGACTGAGTAATCAGGCGGTTTTTGATAAAGTTGCATGGGTATCCATTTTGTTGGAAGATGTTGTATAGGCTGTCTGTTTCCTTTTTCAGGTGTTCCAGATTGCTACAGTGCATTTGTGCTTGTCTGAATAATGTTCTTACACAGCTCCTCTTGTTGAGTTGTTACTTTGGTAATGGAGCACTTGGTTAGTGTGTGTTATTTCTCAGTAGACTTGGGTTTCTAATTTGCTGTCGTTTTCACTGCTGATGAGGATATCCAGGAAAGGTAGTGTGTTGTTGTTTTCTTATTCCCTTGTGAATTTTACTCCTTTGAAGATGTTGTTGATTATTTCATGTTTCTTCTCTAGTTGTATCTTTTTTATTATGACGAAGGTGTTGTCTACATACCGTATCCGTACTTTTGGTTGTATGTGTGACAGTGCTATAGTTTGTAGACACTGAATTATGGTCTCTGCTATGTGTCCTGAGAACGGTGATCCCATGGGTGTTCCTCTGATGATGATGTTGTAATGATGACATTACCTAGTTGAGTAATGAAACATCTGCAAGCAAACAACCAAGCTCACAGAGCACCGAGCACACCACAGAGTTATAATAACCTACCTGGCAACAGAAGCTTTGGGGAATTGCCAGGACCGCAACCACCATTTAGGTGACTATTTTAATTTCACATTCACACATAATGTTTTCTGGACAATTAATCGTTGTTGGAAACTAACCATTGCTTATTAAAGTTCTGTTGTCAATGGCAGATGAATTCTCAGGGGTATTGTGTTGTAGGAGGGCAAGCCATAAAGATATATTTTGTAGAAGGCATCCTGAAGCTGTAGGTTAGTCCTGGCAATAATTGTGGCTCATTCCCTTGGACGATGGCTTCTCCAAAGCAGTTTCCAGGTCCAGTATATAGGTGACTGTTCCACCATAGCTGCTCTTCAACTTTTTGATTCACAATGGCAAAATGCATGTCCCCCACCCCTCAAATCTTCTGAATTACGGCTGTTTTAAAGCAACTGGAAGTAAGGATAATGCAAAGTGATAGCACTGAACTCTCCCTTCAGTTGTGCTGGCTTTGTCCTTTGTGTTGGATTATACAACTAGAGAATGGGGCTCTGTAACTGGAATATGATTTTGTTCTTGTGACTGAAATATTCTTACTGATCAGTGTGTCACATCAAAAAGTGATGAAATATTTATCCTTTCCAAAACAAATAAAAATGACTTTTTAATTATTGTCAATATTTGATGAGTAATGCTACAGTGAACTGTAATAACATATTTATAGGCCAACTGTCATTTCTATCTGAAAGCCTCTCATAATTATAACTTCAGCACAACACTAATTCCTCCCAGTCCAACAGAGGGGAACCTAGAGTGGAAGTGCCTATATTGCCTATAATTGCTAAATCAAGAACCAGGAGTCAGTTGCTTCCGACACATCAAAGTACATGCATGTTTCCTCTCCAACCTGCCTTGGAGGTTGGAGAGCCAGGAGGTTGGCAGGATATAAAAACACTACAAATTATATATTACAGTTCATACAATTACAATGCAAACTAATATCTTTACCTATCCAAAATTCATGGCTCAACATCAGATACTGAAACATATTCTTTCAGTATCTGATGCTTCCAGTCATAGCTTTTTATTTCCTGATAAGGCTATGAAATGCTTTATGATGCAATAGAGATAATGCAGCAGATCTATAGAGGAGATGTGACAGAATAGAACAAAACAACAGAATAATTACTTGCTCTTCCCACAGCTTTTTAAGAGCATATGGGAGATTACTAGTGGATGTATGTTGGGATGATATACTTGGTTTCACATATCTAGTAATGAGATGTGAACATATGGCAAGTGTTTTGATGAAAACAATATTGATCCGGTGCAGAGTTGCTGAGAAGAAAAGGGGATCATTCAAAAATAATTTTTAAAAAATTGCTATGACTTTCTATAAATCTACAGTACAAATACACTTTAAATATTATGTACAGTTCTGATCCTCAGATCTTAAATCAAAGATCTGTAGCAAGTATAGAGAAAAACCAAATTATTGAGAAGCTGGATAAGGTCCCCTAACAGAAATCATTACAATATGTATGGTGAGAAAGATGGGAATGATATAAAGTAAAATAAAATTATGCATGCCATGAAGGTAGATATCGAATTTTTTTTCATCTTTTGAAATTCCCAGTCAATAAAATGAAACGAATTATTTGAAGATTTAGAAGAGATAAAAGCTATTATTTCACACAATGCATACTTAAACTTTGGAATGTATTATTACAAGAAACAGTAAGGACAACCACCTCAAACAGCTTTAGAAAGAGATTAGATTCATTCAGATGTGATGTCATGGAAAAGAATACATTTCCCAAATATTCACAGCCTCAGTTTAAGAAATCCTAGCCACGGTCTATTCAGACATATGGTCCTGCTTAATCTACTCTAACTTTCAAATGGTGCATCAGTCACCAGTGTTCAGGCAGAAGAATTCACATTTTCTCTGGCACAGGCATAACAGGAAGTCCTACAATTGTTCACACCTGCCAATTTCATCAAGCTTTACAAATCAGCAGAAAAGTAAAGCAGTACATCATTCATATATATGTGTATGTGTGTGTGTGTGTGTGTGTGTGTGTCCATATAGACATAAGTCTAAAACATCTTTTTTTTACAAGTAATGTAGGTTAGCAAGACAAATTCACTGCCCTAAATTAGTTATTTCCTTCCCTGTATTGATAAGTAGTACTAGAGGCAATGGGTCTGAGTTACCTATTAACTCCCACTGCTATGTTTAGCAGCACATTAAGGGGAAAAAAATACATTATCAGCCCCACAGGGGGAGAAACTGCTTTCTCCTGTTTATTTTAAAAATTTATCAGTTAAAGAAAACTTCCAGCTGCATTAAATTATCAAGCCACTTATTGTTCAGAATAATACACATTTAAGTTTCACAATATATGTGTGTGTGAGTGTGTGTGTGTGTAAAA
This sequence comes from Python bivittatus, assembly GCF_059951505.1. Taxonomy (NCBI): domain Eukaryota; kingdom Metazoa; phylum Chordata; class Lepidosauria; order Squamata; family Pythonidae; genus Python; species Python bivittatus. The sequence goes on along the minus strand of NW_028277113.1, from coordinate 22,475,547 downwards.
AAAAATCCCCTCTCACCCCATGGGTGGTATGCGTCTTCCTTAATCTCAGGTCTTCCATCAGAGACCTGGGAGTTCGAGGATTCTGCACAATAACTTAACTGTTCCTAGCACTGCACTCTTCTGGACAGAGAGATCTGATGTTCCTCCTGGGATCTGTTGGAGCCACTCTTCCAGCTTAGGAGGCATAGCCCCAAGTGCTCCTACCACCACTGAGACCACTTTGGCCTTTACTTTCCACATCTTCTCTAGTTCCTCCTTCAGGCCTGGTACTTCTCCAGCTTCTCATACACCTTCTTCCCGATGTTGCTATCACTTGACACTGCTACATCTATCACTACTGCGGTCTTCTGGTCCTTGTCTACTACCACGATGTCTGATTGATTGGGCAGTATGTCCCTGGCTATCTGGATCTGGAAATCCCACAGGTTCTTACCCTGTTATTCTCCATGACCTTCTGTGGAATCTCCCATTGGGACTTGGGAAGGTCTAACTCATACACTTTGCAGATGTTCCTGTACACAATTCCAGCTCACTGGTATATGCTGCACTTGATGGCCACTTGTGTGAGCTGTCTTAAGTTGACTTCCAGTGTTGTCCTCTACAGTCCCACTGAGTTCTTGAGGAAGGTCCATAGTGTCCTGTTGATTTTGTATAGTGCCAGGCATTCACAGATCCATGTGTGTGGCATTGAGACATAGGTTTTCCTGTAGTTAATCCAGGAGGTGCTCAGATTGGTCTGTCTAGACCTTGGATCTCAGGTGACCGCTCTATCTATGAGCAACTGGTGTTGTTTCCAATGCCCTTCTGAGTTATGCTCATGTACTGGCCCATATAGTCCTGCAGCTTGGCATCTATGAGGCCTGATAGGATTTTCCATGATGTGGGGAGGCATGTTATTGGCTGGTAGTTGGATGATGCTGTTCTCTTGTGGGGGTCTTCCATGATCAGCATTGTCCTTCTTTGTGTTAGCCTGTCTGGGTAGGAGCCTGCTCCTACCCGCTGGTTCATCTGTGCTGCTAAGTGTTCATGAATGGCTATTAGTTTCTTTAGCCAGTAGGTGTGGATCATATGTCCGGGCCAGATGCTGTCCAGCTCTTCATGTTCCTAACCCTCTGTTGGATGTGTGTTACTGTGATGGTGACTGGTTCTTGTTCTGGGAGATAGCTGTGGTCTGCTCTCAGGTCTTTTCACTGGTGATGTGTGTCTTCTCTTTCTCCCATATGTTTTTCCAGTACTGTTCAGTTTCTGTTGTTGGTGGCTCTGCTGTTACTGTGTTGTTGCACTGCAGTTGGGAGTATACTTTGGATGGTTCTTTGGAGAACAGGGTATTTATCTTCTTAGCCTCTACTTCTCTAGTGTATTTCTTTAGCCTGGTAGCCAGTGCTGTGAGCCTTTGTTAGCAGTCTCTAGGGCTTCAGATGGAATCAGGCCCTTGTATTTTTTCAGTAGCCGAGTCTTTTCCTTAATCTCCACACCCTTCTGTAGTTCCACCAGCTGACTAATTCCTCCCCGAGTTGCCTTGATCTTAGCCTCTAACCTCATTTTCCAGAGGAGGTATGTACTGCTGTTCTTCTTAATCGTGTAACCAAGCATCTCCAGGATTACAGTGTCTATAGCGTATAACAGTTCATTGATTTGAGTTATAATGGTAGTAGGGATTATCATGAGGGCTCTATTGGCATCCTCTAGGATACTTTCTGATGGTACTTCTCCACCGAGCCTTAGCAATCAGTCTTGAGTACTAGTTTATCCATGATCTTATGCCTCATGTCAGCTGCTGTGCTCTATAATGGAGGTGGTGGCAGTGACATTCCAGCTTCAGGTGTTGGCTGCACATCCAGTTGTTATTCTGGGTCTTTTTGAGTCTGGGATGTAATCTGTAATTGGTCTACATGAAGTTGTGAGAGCAACTTCCTCTTCACCATGTTGAAGCATTGGGTTTCTCAGTTATTGTGGATGTAGGTCTTCTATCCATCCATAGTTCCCTCATACATTTCATATACTGTATCCCTTCTCATTTGGTCTACTGTTGTACTAGCATTCCTCAATTCCAGTTTCTCTCGTCTCATCCATGTATGGTTTGTTCCATTAGCCCACTTATCATCAGGTTGTCCTGGTTCCCCAATGTTAGACGCAGACCTTGTTAATCTAGGTGATGTCCAAGCCAGCACAACTCTCTTAGTTCATGTCACTCTCATATCTGAGGTAGGCAGGTGAAGCATTAGGGGGTGTTTGCTATGTTTAGCAGCACATTAAGGGGGAAAAAAAAAACATTATCGACCCCACAGGGGGAAAACTGCTTTCTCCTGTTTATTTGAAAAATGTATCAGTTAAAGAAAACTTCCAGCTGCATTAAATTGAGCCACTTATTGTTCAAAATGATACATGTTTACATTTCACAATATATGTGTGTGTGAATGTGTGTGTGTGTGTATGTATGTATGTGTGTATATATATGTGTATATTTGTGTGTGTGTGTGTGTGTGTATGGTCCAGGCAGTTGACAGGAGTCAACACTAATTCAAAGGCACACACACACACAAACCCAAAATAGTATAGTATATACACAAACACCCTGCATGGTCTTCTAGTACTGTTCATTTTTTATATGACAAAAAGAAAAGAAAACGTGTTTGCAGTATATGGAGAGACTTTTATCATGTAATCCATTTAATCTATTTTGCTTTCATTGGGTCAAATTTACATTGACAATATGTTTAAAAAATTGCAGCATTCTACTGTACTTCTGTTTGTTTTTGTTTTTGTTTTTTTAATTTCCTCATAAATGTAAATGCACAATATACTGATCTGGAGAAGAATCACAGGATGCAAGATGGCCAAACATTCTTATAACAAAAGGGGATTATGTAGATCAGTGACAGACCACATGCTTTGATTGTACAGCGTTTCCTACATGCTTTTTTTTACTTTTGGGCAGGATGGGGTGGGGAGGGAAAGCCACTGTGGTAAAGAGGTTAATTGGACTAGGACAGAGGAGACCAAGTTAAAATCCACCCTAAGCCATGGAAATACACTGAGTTACTTTGAGCCAGCCATGCTATATTCGCCCAACATACCTCCCAAGGACATTGTTGGGATAAAATTAAGAGAAATCTCATGCAAGTTGCCTTGATCTCCTGGAGGAAATGTGAGATAAATATCAAATCAAATAAATATTCTCCTAGTATTTCAGTACTGTGGGACTCCACTTCCCCGCCACTAAGAAGCTTGAAATACAACTGTGGATGTTGTATACAGGTAGTCCTCAGCTTACAACCACAATTGGGACTGGAACTTCTGTCGCTAAGCGATGTGGCCATTAAGTGAGTTGTGCCCAATTTTACAACCTTTTTTCCCACAGTCTTTAAGTGAATCGCCATGGACGTTAAGCAAAACCAGCTTTTCCCATTGACTTTGCTTGATGGAAGACCCTGGGAAGGTCACAAATGGTGATCACGTGACCCCAGGACACTGCAACCATCGTAAATGCATGCTGGTTGCCAAGCGCCCAAATTCTGATCATGTAACCATGGGGATGCTGCAACAGAAGTGTGAAGACCAGTCATAAGTCACTTTTTTCAGCACCATCATAACTTTGAACAGTCGTTAAACAAATGGTTGTAAGTTGAGGACTACCTGTATATCAAATATGAGAAACCACTCACCTATCCTGCTGTTAGTAACAGTTGGTGAAATGCCAGGTGTACCATAGTTTATCATTTCTTATTCTGTACCTGGCTAGTATCTGACTAGTACCTAGCCTTATCGAGGCTTGGAAGATAAGCAGAATTGGGGCTGGTAAGGACTTGGGTGGGATTTCTAGAGGGAATATCAAAGCAGTGGCTTACAATTGGAAATTGGGGGAAAAAATCCCTAAAGAATGGAGTGGCAAATTACTTCTGTATTGTTGCCAACAAACTATACCAACATGTCTATGAGGTTATCAAGAGTTGAGCTCAACTCAAAGGAGACTTTATTTTTTATTACTTTTAAGCATCCAGAGAATTTTAACATAGGTAAAAACCAAAATAATAAGTAACTAATAGGTAAAAAGCAAAATAATAAACTCTGGAGTTTATGTAAAATATTTAAATCTATCTTATATAAAAGATAATATTAAAGAAGCCATATTGAAGAACTCCAGTAATTATATCTAGATTGTTTATAGAAGCTCTATATATCCCACATTATGATCAAATTGTTTTACGGTTACAATTTAGATCTTGATCTAACTTTTGATGTAAATTGTAGTGCATTGCAAATTGCTAGAAATAATGACCCTCTCATTGCAAACAAAGAATACATATTAAGAAAGAAAGCAAACTTTGACTAAATTGTACTTAGCAAGTATCATTGTTCTAAAGCCAAGCTTTCTGGGCCAATGTTTTAGGGAGCCTTGGAATTCCCCTGAAGCCCACCAGGAATTCCAAAGGTGATCAGTAATGTCAGACAACTTTCTCTGAAAGACATTTTCCCCTCACTTTCAAACTTATCCAGTAATATGCAGTTGCATGAGATTTTTCTGTGTTTTGTGGCATGGATGCTGAGATTTAAAGTGCATTTGATTTTATCTCTTTGCAGAAACAATAAATGAACAGCATGAAGTCCTGATCTGAAGTGAGATCCTAGCATAAAATTCGGGGTGGGAGGGTTTCGTCCTCTGTCCACTGTTCTGATCTCAGTCTGGATGGGAGGCCCTATGCCTGCAATTTGCATCACAATAAAATAAATTTAAATGTGAAAGCCATTCATTCCAGCAGGAGTTTTTTTGCCATACCATGCCATGCCATACAACCATACAACCATACAAGCATGGGGAGACCTGGCTAGGGAGAAACAGTTAACAACTCCCACTCTCATCCTTGAATCTTGATCCACTTCTTACTCTACACCTCTTGTTTGTGATTTATCAAGCAACCCAACAAAATGCTCCATAGGTTACTTGCAGATGGGGCAGAGGAGTTCTAGCTCTTTTTCTCCTGGACTTCTACTCCAAAGGCTTGCACTTTAAAGGAAAGGGTCCTGGGAAGCTTTATTCAAATTTGGGTTCAGGATAAATTTGTTTTTATGGCTTTCAGCAGAAGAGAGATTTGAAAAGATTTTAAGAGATTTATTAGTTAACAATGTTCTTCCCTTCTACATTAGGGATATAACCAGTGGTAAATAGCCTATCTTGGGTCAGCCCCAATGGCTTTGGTTTTGTTTTGTTTTTCACTTTTCAAACTATCTTGAAAGTTGGGTGATAGGAGATGAGAGGACAGTTTAAATAATGGAAGGAACAAAGATGTGTTATACCTATTTCCTTTCACAATAGCATCTGAATGCATTCTTACTGAGATCAAAACTTAAAGGCTTCTGACATAGAATTTTTACTGCAAAGGATTCATCATAATATAGCAGAAATGTGCCATAGTTTTTAGAGATTTTTAAATGATTTATAGTTAATCTTCCATTCACTTGGTCCTATAAAGTAATAATCCTGACCCAAAGTAATTCATGCATTATTTACTTAGTTGACAGAAACAATCTTTTGTTTTCCCATACACTTTCTTCAAAACAGTTCTAACTGCTTATACCTCTATATTCACAGTTTTACAGAGACTATGGCTGGTTTTATTTCTCACAGAAACTGGGGAACTAAAGAAAAGATGTGATACCTATACACAGAACACTGGACATCCCTATTGGGAAGTAAGACCTACTGAGTTCAGTGGGGCTTACTTCTACATCAGTGAGTGCAAGATTACAGTCTTGGGGATTCAAATAATACTCACATTTGTGAATATACATTTAAAGGATTATACAGAAGTAGGAGGTCAAAGTCCAAAATATAATGCCGTATTTTGAGATGTGAAGAATAGTTTTAAAGTTTCATCTCTGAAATAATAGAGAAATTATTCCTTTATAGATTTAATACACCTTTCAGCTCCTATCTTCCATACCTCCCATTTCCCCCTCCTTCTTGAAATATCCACAGCTAAAGCCTTTAACTCTAATCTCAGGTTCCTATATTCTGATTTTATAATGGAATTATGAGATTTCCCCACCCTCCCCAATTTTGATTTTCTGATATTTACTGAGGTACAGAGAAGGATCTTGTAAGCACAGTTCTTAATTTTTGCAACCTGGTCAGAAAGTATATTTTACCTGTTCCATACACACACACACGCACACACGCACACACACACATAAGCCTATTCCAACTCTTAGGCCTGTAGCACTTGCAATCTGCCTTCCATAATCAGTTTTAGCTCTTGGCACATTAACATTTACAAACCAGGTTTGCACGAAGGACCTATTTGCCTTCTGCAGTGGAAAAAAAAAAAGAACATAAATACACTAGTGCCAAATTATGAACATATTTATTTATACAACAAAGTACACCAATTTCCCTGTCTTAACTCAGAGAGACTTTTGCCAATTAAGGCAATCGTAACATTGTGAGGTTCATGTTCTATTTAGCGTTCTCTTCTTGCCTCTAAAGGCAGCATTTGGAAAGGATTGGGGAGAGTTGAAGGCTGCCCTTGAGCTTGTACATGTTTTTTACATTATTTTTCTTTATCTGTAGTCCTGTATTGGAAAAGGTTTAAGGGATATAAAACAAAATGGGGAAGAGGGCAGAAATCTAACAGGACCTGTAGGAGATAAGCTAAAGGAATGATGAAGTAGAAAAACAGGAAAACATATAATAAAGCTTATTTCTGATAAGTATGGAGTTGACTGAAGGTCACACATATCAATATCAAAAAATGTAAATGAGAAGAATGGTAGAATTTAGATGTAAACATTTTAAACTATAGAAGAAAACAATACAGAAATGTTGAGCAAAGAGTTGAGGGCTGGATTTTCAAAGGAAGCTTAAAAAATGAACTGAAATGAAAGGATGCAAAGAGAACCAGTGGGAGAAACAATTCAAAGTGAAATGGGCAAGAAAGAAAAATAAAGGGAAATGTAATACTCTTGAAATATAACAACCCAGGTATTTGGAAAGATAATTCAAGAATGAATTGAATAGAAATTAAACATCAAATCAAACAATAGAGTTATTTTAGGGTAAGGAAAAACTTCCATTTAAAAGTCAGATGTTGAGCTGGTTCTTAGATTTGTGACTTGATATTTAGGAAAAGAATGGATACCCAAAGAACATTCTCTCCACAGCCATTTGCAAGACAGATAATTTCTATAATCTAAAAGGTATTTCATATTTCAACTGCATATTCCATGTGCAGCCTTAAAAACTTTCTTGTTCAGGAATGATCACATAAATCCTATATGCCTTTCACAAATGGCATGATGTGATGGTAGGGCACATCAGCGACTTGTGATAGTAATCGATGGTGCTCCATGATGTATATTTTTGCTGTTTAACAACTAGTGAAACTGTTGTTTTAAGTCATGCACAGATTCTGGAATGAGGTATCATGAATATGCTTATGACATACAATTCAGATTATTTTTATCAGATTCAGATAAAGTTGAATCAGACTCTGGAGAGAAGAAAGAACTGGCTTCAGTCCAGTAAACTGAAATTCAGTGAACACAAGATAACATTTAGCTTACTATGCAGCACTCACAATTTACTGGATTGGGTTGCATAATACCTCATTGGCCAGGTTCAAAGCCTGAAGGTGTTCTTAAATCTGAACCTATTTTTGGAGCAACTTTCATCAGTTATGATTGAAACAGACAAAAATAACTTGTTTTATTTATCCATGGGCGGGTAATTTCCCAGTTAGATTACTACAATATGGTGTCCATAGCACTGCTTTTATGATCTGTTCAGAAAATTTAGCTGGAACAAAATATAATGCCTAGATTACTGGTTAAAATCAAATGAAGTGGATGTATTTATCAGTTTGGAAAGATGGGCTGCAAATCCATATCTTTAACATAATCCAGTCTGCCCTTTCTACGTCCTAAATGCTTTGAGACTGTATTCTTCTGTGTAAACATTTATGAACATACCAAAATATTATGATTATTTTGTAAGTCAGGGTAGATCCCCTGGTGCAATCTTGATTATCTTATTAGTCCAGTCATTTTAAATCTCCTGGTTTTTGGAGTCTGTTCTTTTTACTTTTACTCTTACTCTTACTCTTACTCTTACTCTTACTCTTACTCTTACTCTTACTCCTTCCTTCCTTCCTTCCTTCCTTCCTTCCTTCCTTCCTTCCTTCCTTCCTTCCTTCCTTCCTTCCTTCCTGCTATTTTAATAATTTTACTGATTTTATTGTTATTGCTTGGCTTTAAAAATCATTGAAACCACCTGGAAAGTTTTATAGACCATAAATCGGGAAACATAAAATGTTTCAAATAAATAAATAAAATCATAGAAGTATTTTGTGTGAGAGGCGATATAGTAGAGATTAATATTCTTGTCATTAATACAATCTCAGATGTCATTACTATTATTTTAGCAGACACTGAAGTTTTAACTATGTTTATGAAGTAGTTGTAATTGTTTTTACATATTCTAAATCTAAGCCTGCTGACTACTGCCTCTGCTGTGGGAGGGGGCCTATTAGGATGGCCTTGCCCAGGCGACTGATGGACCGTGTTGGGTCCTAGAGGGAGCTGGGGGCTTTTCCCAAGGACCTGTCAGGCAGTTCGGCCAAGGCCTTGGCTGCAGCCTGGAATAGGCACGTGACTGCTCCTAAGTGGCTTCTCTCTGTGCACCAATCCCAGGGTGTTCCTTGGTTCTCTGAAGAGCTCGGGAAGATGAAACACCAGAATTGATGCCTAGAGCACTGTTGGCAGAAGAAAAGAGAGAATATGACCAAACACGAATAACAGCTCACATTTGGGCCTACATTGTGGCAATAAGAACGGCAAAACATTGCTATTTCTCTGAACTTATTGCATCTGCCAATAGCTGCCTAGTGGCCTGTTTAGGGTGATCCACTCCCCATTCCTGGGGGGGCAGGGCTGGGCCAGAGGATCACCTCCAGGGCCATGGTGAGGAATATTCATGCTATCTGGAAAACAAAGTTGCTCACGTTTGCTTGGAGTTGGACTCCGACTGCGGAAATCCTAATGAGTTGTCTGGGGCAGTCTAGTGATGTTATCTGGACTAAGTTTGACTCTGTTAGGCCCGAGGAAGTAGACAAGGTCCTTTTTACTGTTGGTCTAGCCACTTGTTTGTTAGATCCTAGCCCCTCCTGGGTTATTAAAGCAGCCTGGGAGGTGACCACAGGATGAGTTCCTGCAGTGGTTTCAGCTTCTTTGAGAGAGAGGGTGATCCCACCAGCCTTGAAGGAAGTCCCCTCCTCAAGAGATCATCTGGACCCTTCCCAGTTGGAGAATTATTGGCCAATTTCCAATCTTTCCTTTTTGGGGAAGGTTGTGGAAAAGGTGATTGGACAAGAGCTACAGAAGATCTTAGAGAAAACAGATTATCTGAACACATTTCAGTCTGGCCTCAGGGCAGGGTACAGTACAGAGACAGCATGGGTTGCACTTCATTACCTTTGGTGGAGCTGGGATGGGGATAGCGCATCCATCCTAGTGCTCCTTGATCTCTCAGCAGCTTTCAATACTGTCAACCACAGTATCCTTCTGGAGCTGCGGGGGTTAGGAGTGGGAGGCACTGTGCTCCAGTGGTTCACCTCTTTCCCAGTGGTTCATTCCAATGAGTACTGATGTGGGGAAGAGTTTGCATCTGTGGCCCCTCAAGTGTGGGGTACCTCAGGGCTCGAAACTCTCCCCTCTCCTGTTCAACATCTACATGAAACCACTGGGTGAGGTCATCTGCCAGTTCAGGGTGCAGCATCATCAGTATGCTGATGGTATCCAATTCTACATGTCTACCCCAAAAGGCATAGGTGAAACTGTCGATGTATCAACCCAGCACCTGGAGGCTGTTTGGGTCTGGATGGGGTGCAACAGACTTCAGCTCAGTCCTAATAAGACTGAGTGGCTGTGGCTGTTTGGGACCTCTGAATCGGGGATGTTACCATCCTTGGTCTTGGATGGGCTGCACTTCCCCAGTCAAGACTGGTGCACAACTTGGGAGTCCTTCTGGACTTGCAGCTACTGCTCAAACAGCAGGTGGCAGCTGTGGCCAGGAAGGCCTTTGCACAGGTTTATCTTATGCACCAGTTGCACCCTTTCCTCAATCAAGAGGCTCTTCAGACTCATGCCCTGGTCACCCCACAATTGGATTATTGCAATGTGTTGTACATGGGGCTGCCCTTGAAGACCACCTGGAAGCTACAGCTGGTTCAAAATGCAGCAGGATGAGCAGTAACAGGCATCTTTCAGTATGCCCATGTGTCATCACTGCTATGCAAGCTGCATTGGCTGCTAGTCAGATTCCGAATGCAATTCAAGGTGCTGATTATTACCTATAAAGCCCCGTGTGGCATAGAGCTTGGCTACCTGAGGGATCACTTGTCTCCAATCATTTCTGTCTGCCCAGTACATTCCAGCAAATTAGATGCACTCCAGGTCCCCTCCATTTAACATTGTCATTTTGTGGGACCAAGGAAGTGTGCCTTCTCTGTCATGGCCCGCACCCTCTGCAACAGCATCCCCCCAGAGATAAGAATGGTGGCCCCTCTCCTGGGGTTCTGGAAAGCTTTGACAACCTGGCTTTGGACCCAGGCCTGGGGTTGATGTTTATTATTTGTTCAATGGCCCCTATTCTGTTTCATTGATTTTGTTGTTTATTAGATCATTTTAGTCTGGGCTGTCTGTTTGATTTAATGTTTTTAGACATTTTTATATTTTTTCTAGTTTTGTACACCACCCAGAATTCATTGGAGTTGGGCAGCCAATAAAATACCTTTAACACCATCAAGCAACAATATCTGCCCATCCCAGGTCCTTGGGAAGGACTCGATAGGTGGATAAAAATACCAAATCCAGTCTAAACACTTGGCTGTGCGACCAACACAGTCAATTTGATAACATCAGCAAGGGAATTATTAGATATGTTAGCAGAATGGATGGAAACGTTGGTTCTGAAACAAAGTAGTCCTTATTCTCTGGCAAAAATGCTGAATTATGAAACGTGCTGTATGAGTTATATAAACTGGCAAGTAAGTGTATATTTGGTGAATTTGGATAATTTTTTCTGCTTCTTGGTGAATAGGAAAGAGGCATCATTGCATGTTTCCCATGTTCATGAGGGCTTCCTTGATCTGCCTTTATTCTCCTGCAACAATGAACCCTAAGTCTAAATAATGAAAATGTTCAACAACTTAATACTAATTTACAGAGAATTTTAAAGTTTAAAAAATACAGTTGTGGTAGAAAGTACAAAAAAGCCAGTTTGGCATAGTGGTTAAGTACCAGAGTAGAAACCAGGAAATTGAGTTATAGTTCCACTTTAGGCACAATTCCAGCTGGGTAATCTTGGGCCAGTCACTCTCTTTCAGACCTAGGAAAGAAGCAATGGCAAACCTCTTCCAAAATCTAGTCAAGAAAACTGCAGGCACTTATCCAGACAGCCACAAGGAGTCAATACTGAATTAAAGGCACACATATATACACACACACACAAAGTACAAAAATGGAGAAAAATTGATCTGAGAGAAAACAACTACCAAAAAAAATCCATCAAGACTTATATTTCTCTAGAGGTATCTTCTCCAGAGCTGAACATCCAAAAAAAGATTTTGCATTATGCATTTTGATGCTTCAACTTTTCATATATATGTTAAAGGATTAAACTAGTCATACATTAATACTTTATTTATTGATTTTTCCTTTTCCTTTGAGTTTATTCTAATTACTATTACATATATTTTTATTGCATTGTCACTACTGGTGCATGCTATCTGTTATATTTTATAATAATCCATAATAAAGCATAACATTATTTAAAACTATTTTTTAAGAATTGCATTGCTGATATAGAAAGGTGGGAGGGCAGATGTATTATTCAATGGGAGTAGGCTCCAGTCCAGACTGAATACATTGTAAACTGATGTCAAAGTGTTTCAGTCCAGCATGAGTACAATACAGGAATGGTTTAGACAGTGAGTGTGGATATTCTTGTGAAAGTGGCTTTTCACATTCACTACAACTATAATCAAATAGGCTGAAAATTATAGCAACTCTAGACTTTGTATTGTCGAAGGCTTTCACGGCCGGAATACAATGGCTGGTGTGGGTCTTCCGGGCTGTGTGGCCGTGTTCTGGAAGTTTTGTTTCCTAACGTTTCGCCAGCCAAACCAAAACCACCAAAACAAGCAGCCACTCGTTAACCGAACCCCCCCACCCCACCCCTTTCAGGCACTCTCGCTGATCTCTGTAAATACCCACAAAAGGGTCACCTCATCCTGGGCACAGAGAGAACTGCTCCTGTCTGTGCTCCTGTTCTCTGAAGATGCCGGTCACAGATGCTGGCAAAACGTTAGGAAACAAAACTTCCAGAACACGGCCACACAGCCCGGAAGACCCACACCAGCCAGCTCTAGACTTTCTTTAACAAATCTCATTAAAACAGAAATTTCCAGCAGAGGTTCCGTACAGATACAGAACCCAGATGTGTGATGCAAAGAGACCACAAAGAAAATTTTCTCTGATTGCTTACCTCAAATATAAGGATGACAGAACAGTTTTTCTTTTTTACAGCATATATAACAAATGTAGGCAAATTGTTTTCCAAAAGAAATCAGAAAATTCTGTAGCAATTAGAATGAAATAGATTTGACCAGTTCAAAACTGTAAACAGGGTACACATTAGTTTATGGTTTTATCTGCATGACGTAATAAGCCTCAGAAAATGGTTCATGAAGACATATGTTTGCAGTAGTATTTGCAGACAAATGCAAAAGGATAATGCTACAATAACAATTAGTGCCCAATGATACAATCCCACAAATGTTATAATTATAGACTTGCATTAGGACAGCTGGTGCATGTCTATAAATCACAGCATTTGTGTTATTAGGTCATCACGTACACCATTTGTCCTTCTTTGCCTTCCTTTTACCTCCCTTGTGGAGGCCCATGGACTTTTGCTCTCCCCCCAATCAATATAACTTACTAACTAATAATGGAGGGTTATAATGTGAATCCAAAGAGGCAGCTGAATCCAGACAGGTAGTGCTTCAAGGTTCAGATTCTGGTTTCCACAAATCCGAAAGGGTGGTGAAGCTGGCTTCAATCCTGTACCAGCTAACAACACATGTAGGATAGTAAGCTAAACCTTTATGTTAAAATGATGAAGAGAATTTTGAACAACAATACTTGGGACCAACCATATATCTTTTAGTTGGAATTTAATAGGCAAGATTAACCTTTGAACTAATCCTGGCAGTGTTACAAATCTTAGTGGTAAACTTACAAATAAGGTCACTGTCAACAATTTCCTAGGTTGAATCTATACTATTAGACCTTAGTCAAAATAGCAAATTACCTACTTCTAAACAAAAGCAGCTAGTATTGAATTGGTGTAATACTATTCTGTCTAGTTTAGTAGCGGGTAATGTTTTGGTAATCAGAAGATTCACTTGGCATTACTTGAATGGTCGGAGGCTACAATGGATGGATTAATGGTGCAAAATGATTTTTCCCCTCATTTTTTGGAGAGGGAAGAGAATTTTAGCATTTTCCTTTATTTATTTTTAACAAGTAAAATCTCCTTCAAATCAAGTTCAACTCTTAGTGACCGCCCTTGTGGTTTTCTTGAAAGTAGTTTGCCATTGCCTTCTTTTGTTATTATTACAGTCTACTGTACTCTACAACCCTGAATTTTCTTGGAAAATCTAAGTACTAACCAGGTTTGAGCCTGCTAGGCTTCTCAGAATCAACCAAGGTCAGTAAAGTGCTACATTCAGCCCTGGAGTCTCAGGCTGCCATCCCTGGTTAAGCTCTAACAAGGATTTAAGCCAAGGTCTGCACTGCACTGCTAAAGTTTCCATCTTCAAAGGCAGTATCTATAACAGTACATAACACTATCCAGATTAGGAGAACAGCACAAGAAGAGTCATGCAGCATTTGAGTAGCAGTCTATTGAGCCCAGCACCCCACCATAAGAAAATAAAGGCAGTAATCTGATCCTATTGCAGTCCCTAGGAACATACAATAGGATTCTGCCTGTAATCCAGAAGTTACTATATAAGCATTAGGACATTATGACTAGTGGTAACTAATAGCTTTATCCTTCATGAAGTTACCGAATCTCCTTGTATTCATTAATTTTATTTTAATAATTGTAGAATAATTTTTATTAAAAAAAAACACCAAAATGGTGAACAACATATTTTAAAGTCACCTAAATTGATGACTATCAACTTTCTGATAACCACTGAATGTCTAAAGGCCCTGACAATAATGATTTTTACAAAATTAAAAAGTGCTTAATCTACTTTTTTCATCTTCATTTTTTATTTTTTGCAAACAGCAGGTCTCCATGATTATAGATGCAAATGAAGTTGAACATCATAAATCTAAGCACTTCAATGTGCCTCAGTTGTGGATCAACTGAAAATAAACATTTAATTCTTCTTCAAGATGATGGTGAATATTGTGGTAGAACAGAATACATTATATTGTGGATTTGGGAAACACTCTTTCTTGAACAGATAAGTTCCATTCTTTAGTTGTTTGACTTTTGCTCCATTCTGGAGCCAAGAATAACTGGAAGTAGTAGAAAAATGCCACTGCATACTGATAATCTCCATTATAAAAGATATTTTGGCCTAATCAACATATTGTTCCTGCTGGAAGATATGATACTGGAAAGCGGACAGTTTTGATGTATGCTTTCAGAATGGCAGTGTGATTATGGGAAAAAATGAAAAGGCAGGAAGTCAGGGTGCTGAAGAAAACAAAATTGCATATGAGTTAAATTCCCTAACTGCACAAGCCAAAAAGCATAATATACTTGGCTTGTCCAACTATTTACATTGGGACAGCCATGTTAGTCTTTTTTTTCTTTCAAAGATAACAAAAAATAAAGAAAAACACACAAGCAATTTTGTGCGTTCGAGTGAAATAGAAAACAGAAAAACTATAAGCAGATGACTGCTTAGAATATGTTTGCTTAGCACAGCTGCCTTAGAATAATTTCAAAGAAGCCAAGGTCAGTTTAAGATAGCTCTGTCATCATATGCCAAAGTTGTAGGCCTGGAGACCTTTGGAAAAGTGCTGAACTAGCTGAAATACATTTAAACTGACCCCAATACATTTAAATCTGTCACGCACAAACCAACAGGAGATCCAAGTAGTATTTCAGATCAAAGTAAGGCCTTAGTTATCCCACCAAGTTATGAGAAATTATTATTCCTTGGTCAGAAATCTCCAGTGGCATATGAAGGCATGTTCATGTTTAAAAAGAGCAAATACAGATATTAATAAGAAATCAGGATTGATTACTCTGAAAATGTTTCTAACCAAAGAATTTATATGGTTCAGAAGTAGTTTTTTCATAAGAATGTTGCACAAATGACTACATGCCCGATAATGGATGAATAAACTTTTACAAACTTTTCATAATAAATGTTTTAAAATATTATTTTTAATATTTATACACATCTATTTTAATATTTTAAAATATTACAATTGTAATATTCATTTTAAAATGTTAAAATAAAATATACTAACCTTTTAAAAAAATCAGCTCACAGCTAAGAGAACTAACTCATCATTCGTTTTAATGCTGATTTTAAGGGAGTCTAACTTAATCTAATACAACCCTCAGTTCGTGGCTCCTCATAATATGCATAATATAATATTATGTTTTATATACATAAAATTCAAGATGCGATGTTTTGTGGAAGACAAAACTATCACCTCCTAGACTGCAAGCCTTGGGGAAGCAAGGTTGAGAGAACCTCGAGAAAAGCTCTGCTCCAGTTACAAATACTATATGGAGATCCTCAAAAATTCATTTCATCCTAGTATCTGTTTTACTAGGTCAATGTTCATGTCTCACATGTTTTGTAAGGATATTTTTTTAAAAAATCAAATGTTTACCAGATTAAATTTTATTCATTCGTTCATTTATTTAAATAATTTCTATGGCCACTCAACCCCCTAGCTGTGACTTTGGGCAGCATACAAAGATTTAAAAACAACAGTTACAAGCAATAAACCATGATGCCCAAACTAAACAGTATGTCCTAATCATAAACGCCACATCAACAGATGGAGAGTAGATGGCAATTGCACATACTTCTTAAAATGATATGGGGTGGCCAAGGATTTTTCCAATGGCTTTTAACCATTAGGCATGGCATGTTTACAGCAAGAAGTTTCCCCCCTCCCCCCACCTTCACACTACCTTGACTGACTATCAGTGGAATGGAACAATATATAACACAATAATATATAACGCAATCTAAATGACTTCTGTTTACCTCACTATAAATTGCTCTGAGGCAAAACTCCTGAATCTAGTCCAAAGAAATTAGTGATAAAGTTTTGGTATGCTCAAGTTTTAATTCCAAAAGGCAAACTGGCTTGGTTAGAAGAAATTTCTGGGTAATCATGATACCTTATTCTGAGACAGACTTTCCATCCTAGCGTTTTCCAGAAGTCTTGGGACTACAACTTCCTAAATTTTCTTTAGTCTGAATGAGAACTCAGGGTTTTATGATTCCTGTGCACCAATGTTTTTCAAACATGGCCACTTTAAGGTGTGTGGACTTCAATTCCCAGAATTCTGGGAATTGAAGTCCACACACCTTAAAGTGGCCAAGTTTGAAAAGCACTGCTATATACCTTGCAGATTTCAGTCTGCCTGAACAGCCCTGGCTTAAAATTCGTAAGAGAGGCTTTTCTTGCAAACATTAACCTGAATCTGTTTAGAAGATTATTAATAAAATTCCTAAACAAATAAATAGAAGTGGCAAAGGAGACAGCAGAATGCAGGCAAAAGCTGTGGTAGGAAGACAAACATCTCCATGTCCTGGTTTCTGTCTTTCCTACTAGCCCCAAGTTACCATGAAGAAATCAGCAAAAACACACCAAATACTACAACATGAAAAGTAGATGACTCCTAATCATGTAAGTCCTGCTAAAATCCCTTACTGCAAGCCATGCTAAATGTATCTCTTCCCATATTACACAGGGTTAGAGTGGTAAGTTAGAGACAAACCATGTCTGTAGTGTCTGCGTTTCAGAGAGAAGAGAGTTGTTACTAATCTGAGGAAAGGTGTTAGTTCCACTGGATGGAGGTGTTTGAAATCCACTCAGAGCAACCTCCCCCAACCTTGCAAGCTCTTCTTGATATGTTGCTCTGCAATTGCAGCACTAATTTTCATAGTTAATGAGCGCTTTTCAAGCTGAGACTTAAAATGAAGAGAAAACTAAAAAGATACAACAATATGTCTTAACACAGCTCTTTTATTTCATTCAGAGCTTCTGGTCAGCTACATGCATTTTACATACTGTGTTCCTATATCTATTAGAATATTTTTGCCTTCTACTACTTCTGAAGAGATACTTTCCAATTTGAGGTTTCTATGTGCAGGAAAGATGTGGAGTGGTCACAATCCTTCTATCTTACATCTCACATTCAAGGGTCCCTTTATTCTTTAATAGCTATTCTTTATAACCTTCCAGAAATGTAGAGATAAATAAACACTGGCCTTACATAAAAATATAGTATTGCATATATTGTAGGGACAAAATGTAGTTAGAAATATAATCCTTCAGAGTAAACTGTTATGGTACTTATTTCTTCATAAAGTGGAAAGGCGATAAGGCCTGCTGTCTCTATGTGAAACCAAATGTTTACAAATACTCAAACCCATAAATTTGAAGGGGAAGCAGAATACAGAATATTCTTGTTAATGCAGAACATTTTCTGGTAATTTTATAGTCTAATTTTCAGCGGTTCCCTGCAGAATGAATGCAGTTCTGAAGGCAATTTTATAAAGTACTTTGTGGATAACTATTATCTGCTAATTATTAGAAATTGCATGTTGTTGTTAATTGCATAAATAAATTGTTTTATCTGAAAGCCATTAAAAAAAATGTTTGGCGATTGAAGCATATATGGTTTTGATGTTCCTGTATAAAACATTTAACTCTAAAATAATGACATGGTGCTTTAAACCAATGTCCTAGACTAATGCATTATAAGAGTGCTCTATTTATTTATTTTGCTTTTGTTTTACTGAGCTCTTTGTTTAACATCCCATACTCAGCATATATAGTATATGAAAATATGAAAAATAGCTTCATTGGCTTTTGAAGGCAGTAAGAACTGATTTTTTTAAAATGTATTTATATATCACCTTTTAATAGCTATTTCCAAAATAATTCTATAAAAACAGATGGACAGGTTAATTTTGCATTTCTTCCCTTTTTATGGGTACCAATGCAACATTTAAAAAACAAATCTATGGAGTGATTTTTTTTTCATAAAAATAGCTCCTTAAACTAGTATTGCACTTCACAATTTATTCAACTATTCTTATTCAATTAATGGAATCTTTTTTATTTTCTTTTTCAATATAGAAAATTTTGGTAGAATTCTTGAAAGTGTTGTATGGCTACCATTTTGTTTCTAAGTTCAGGTGAGATTCTGGTTCCTAATATTGTATCTCTAAAACTTTGCCATCTAGATATTGTAAAAGGCATTTCTCTGCCTTATTTGATGTCTTCTAGTTATGATAAAACTATAGAATTTGTTTGTATAGGTATATGTCTATGCATGTGTGTGTGCATGTATATGTATGAATTTGGAGCAAAAAAACCAACCGCTGAGGTGGGTCCAAGGCCATGAGACCATCCCATCATATCTGATTACTTTAGATCCAAATCATGTTAGAGTTGAAGATGGTTCAAATTATACCTGCAAAACAATATTTCCTTGTTTCAATTTCTTATTTTCTATTATTGTTCTTATAACTTGACTCTGGGTTCACTATTCATATTGTAAAAGTATTACATAAATACTCTGTTAACAGACCATTGTTAATATGTGTAATTTATACCTTTAATACTTTAATAAGTTCAATAATTTTAATATAGTCCATGAAATAAATCATCAAAAGAAGCTGCTTCAAATACTAAGGCACTATTTATGTGGTGTTATCAAGAAAATTCAAAATAAGAGAGAGGCCCTGATGTGCCAGTCAAGAGTGAATCTGTATGCCATTGGAGCTTTTTTCAGAATTTTACACAAAAGCTTGAGGATAAAGTAGGTGGATGCTCCTCATTCTCTCCATACATTCAGTTGGGAGATCTGAAGGAAAACTCAGGTTCACTTGAATATGTTCTGACCTCAGTGTGATCCTAGATCCTGACCAGGTTGCACGTTTTGCTATAGAAGCCAAAATGCTACATGTAAGTTTTCTTTCTGGAATTGCAGTTGATGACAAAAAGGGTGAAGTAATTTTACACCTAGCTTTACACCTAGCTTTATTTATTTAATTTAGTTATTTTTCAAATTCATATATGCTGCCCATCTCACTATACAAGTAAATGAAGACTTAATTTTCACATAATTGAATGATGATTTTTTAATAAAAGATTACGGTCTAGTACATATAGTATATCTGTGACAATATTACTTGGGATAGAAGAACCTTGGAGCCAGGCTTTAAAATGATGCTGTCTAATCAGAGCCTAGAATTGCAACAACTGGAATCTATAGAGTTCAGGAAGCAAGAGGGAGTTTATTATTTCTCCCACCCCCAGCCCCTTTCATTCTATATATACATGCGCGAACACAAACCAGACCTGGGATTTTTAGTAGAAGTGCAGAAGGTGAGGAAAGGGAAGGTTTAATTTCTCACTCCCAGACCCAAAGAAAATTCCCATCTTCTGAAGTACAATTAAAGTTGGGGGGGGGGAGGAGAGACCTTCCCATTAATCCTAATAGAAGCTTTTATTCCTAAAGTAGTTCCTGTGTGGAGACACCATTTTCTTCAAGAATGTGGCATGAGAAGAAAGGCTTTTAAGATTTTTTTATACTGTGGTCCAATCTATAACTCACCCCATGTACCTAGTATTTAAATGTTTTTAAAATGTAGTCTTATTACTAGTAACTCCATTAATGTAATGTGTAGTAGTCCCTGGATTATTCCTTGGAGCCCTTGGAGCAGTGATATATAAAAAAAACATACATTTGGTTTTCAGGTTTATTTATTTATTTATTTATTCTTAAGAGCAGTTTCTCGCAGACTGAAAATAAGAATATAATTTGGGCTACCTGGCCACTTTAAGAGGAAGTGGGGAGGGGGCGGGGTGGAAGTGTGACAAAAAATAGTCAAACATCAAAACCTATTCAAACCTCTGTGTGACACTAGGCCGATGGGGTTAAGGCATGTCAGTTTCTATAGATATATGATTCACTAGGGAGAGTTGCGGCCAGCAGTCTATCCAATGCCTTTGATTTTCTCACTTAGGTGGGTCAGGAACTCATCTGCCACTGACTGAATTGGAAACAGCTGTTTCATGGGCTTCATGGCTGTCGTACAGAGCTCTTCTCTGCTGATACTTGCAGTATCATTTTCTTCTCCTAAACAAGAAGAGGAGGCACGCTCAGGCTTATAGAGGTATTCTACGCATAGGACATGTGTTTGAGAGTGTTCTTGTCTTCCATCCACAAATACTATACTCCAGGAGACTCTGCTGGTCCTGAGTCATGACTACAGTGCCTCTTTTCATGTCACACCCACATGCAAGTCTGTTCAGTACACTTTAGGCTGTAACTGGACATTATGGCTAATCCTTTATGATGTTGAAATGCTGCTGAAAACTGCACTGTTTTGTCCCCAAACAAACAAAAGATTGAAAACAGCCATGGAAAAGAGGCACAGAGTCTACAAGCCCTACTAGGAAGGGAAGGAGGAAGAAAACTACAAGGAGTTTCCAAAAACATATCTCGCTTGTGCTGTTATGTTTTGTAGTGATAAAACACCAAAGATGTAACAGAAACGTGGTGCAGCAGCATTCTTAAGACTGGATATTTTTGGGGAAACCCTACCTTTTTTTATAATTTGACCACTTCATATTGTATGTCAGGAAAAGGGTCCCAAATTTTAGAATAAGAACATGGAAAAGTGCCTTAATCGAAATCAAACCATTGGTCCATCTAGCTCAGTGTCTCCCAACCTTGGCAACTTTAAGACGTTACCAAGGTTTAACTCCCCAAATTGTTTCAGGCTGGAGTCTTTTCCCATCCATACTTGGAAAGGGCAAAGTTTCAGTCTGGGCCTTGTGCATGGAAAGCAGTGCCTGAGTCACTGGGCTTCAGCCTTTCCTTTCAGCAGAGAGTAGCAGTGAGGTTTGTACAGAATGCCATTTTGCTAAGTGTGGGGACATGAATGTATGTGGCCCAGGTGCGGATTTCACTTTACTTTCCCATTCTTGATTTGCCTATTTTTTTTATTTCCCCCATTACTTTGCTCTGGTATTACAGATCAGTAGGGCATTAACCAGCAGCAGGGAACAGGCCCAGCAGTCTGGGTCATTTTGGTGACTCAGCTGTTTAAAAAGGTTTATACTGGAGAAATGGTTGCTTGACTAAAATTAGACGGAGGTTCTCCTAATTGGTCAAAAGGCAGGTGAAGGAATTGGTACCTGCTTTAAATGCCATGTTTAAGTCAAAGAAATGTTATACAATTAATACAAGGTTTCCTCATTACTGGTATTTGTATCGGTATTTCCAATTAATACAAGATTTCCTTGAAATGTTATATAATTAATTCAAGGTTTCCTTGAAGTATGTAATGTCATTTGGTCTAGTTTATAGCCCACCCTTAGACTTTGCTCTGTAGGTAACACCCAAGAAATTTAGATGATCTTCCCTTTGGGCTTGTTTACTATATATAGGGAAAAAATGCTATATTAACAAAGTAACAAAGGGCATCTGAATGGGAAGTCAAAAAAGCCAAGATGGTAGCTTCAATCGAAGTCTCAAGCTTTTGTTACGTGCATCACGAGTTGAATGCAAATTAAAAACATGGGGATTTGATTATGCAGTCTTGGACACCATCTTAACTGTTTTGACCTCCTGCAACCAATACTGCCTCAGAGTAAAACTTGCCTAAGAGAGGAGATGTCACACACACACACACACACACACAGACACACACACCGCCAGGTGGCAAAAGAAAAGAAAATTTGCAATCTTGGATAAATTTGACATAAACACACACCAGAAATTCCTTAACCTATAACTTGCTATTACAATTTCACTACGCACAAACACCCACACTCCCATACAATATTGCCCCTAAATAACAACAAAAATAATAATAATAAACATTCTAGAAGGCTGGATAAGAACCCTGAGCTGCTCTGCAGAATTGCATGGGAGAGCATGGGAGATACCCTTTCTCTCTCTCTGACCTCATTTCCACTTTTTTCCAAAGGAGGAAACAGCTAATCCAGGGTTCTGAACTGATCTTGAACTTGAAGAAGAGTTTTGATATTATGTGGTGAGCCAAATGAAATTGAACTAAGGGCCTGCCAATCCCTGATTGGTCCAACCTGGCACCTGGATAGAATACCATATTTTGAATAGATGCTTTATTCCATTAATCACTGCATGATATACAAATTAACTAAGCACAGAGCCTCTGTAAATAAATAAAGGAGCAAGGTTGTATAGGTCAACCTCTTGCATGGATTCCTCCCCCAAATAAAATACTACTGGGGGTGGTGGATCCCTCTCTGATTCATTTGAAAATTGGAAGGAAGGAAGGAAGGAAGGAAGGAAGGAAGGAAGGAAGGAAGGAAGGAAGGAAGGAAGGAAGGAAGGAAGGAAGGAAGGAAGGAAGGAAGGAAGGAAGGAAGGAAGGAAGGTTTCCAAAACAGTGGAAAGGTAGGTTTATTTCTGATCCATAGTTGTACAGTGTGTGCGTATAAGAAAAAGAGAGAGAGAGAAAGACCTAGTTTTTCTGATTTATAAATTAATAGCTCCTTAGTTTTTCATCCAAGCAATGTTATTTGGACAAGCTGTCTGTTGCCAGATTATATACTGTGTTGTGGTGTTTCTTCCAGCTTTGGCTGGAAGGTGCTAAAAAATTTAATATGTGCTGCTATATAATCTTTACTCGGTATCTGCTTGCTTTCAATAGTACAATGATCTCCTGTTTCCTGCCTGGAACCTTCTAATTTTGCACCTGGCTTGTGAAACAGATTCCTTGACAGTCTTAATTATTTAACAAAAACAACGAGTTGGTGTTTTGCAACATCAGGGACTTTTGTTAAATAAAATGCAAGCAGGCAAACATCTCTCATTCTTTCCTCTTTCTTGCCCCTGCTTTCCGCTGTAGCTCCCCTATGACAGGCTGAGAAAAAGAACTTGGCACATCTTGTTTCCTTACTTTAATCATGACACAGTTTGTTTTTGTCTGTTCTTTCTGTCTGTTGAATTGATTCTTACAAAATATGAGGGAGACTGAGAATCCAGTAGGATGGGGCCTCTTGTTCATTCTGGGCATTGAAAGTAAATGCAGTGCCGTTCTATTTTCCAGAATAAGAATTACCTCAATAAGGCATTTCAACAGATTTTATTATGGTGGGTTTCAGTGCAAAAGCTAGTGCAGAATGTGGAAGATTGATTCAGTGCAGATACAAGCAGAATGCGCCAGAACCTGGACTCCATCATCAAGATGGCAGCTTTTCACTCACAGGATCCTATTCATTTAAGAGTTATACAACATGTAGAAGTTTAGCCATTTCTCCAACACCACAAAAGAATGACAGATACTGTAATTTAAAGTGATATATGCTGGTAAGAGCATAAGGGGAACATGAATTAAAAATACTACCACTAAAGATGTACATTGCATTGGGCAAAATCCCAGAATCTGAGCTGAACTGAGACACTTTGGAGCAATGTTGTGATCTTTGAGACAAAACAGAATTTCCTTCAGAAAGCCTTATGTGTGATCCAATATTACCAAATCCTACTCAAAGACAATATTCTGCAAATAAATAAACATATTCATATATGCTTTTACTTTTCTATATATGGTAAGTGCCAGGATAGTGAGAGAAGGGGGAAAGAACTGAGTGATTTACCATGTAGTCAGAGGAAATATTGCTGATCTATCAAATCATTTAACTTTTTATTTATTTTACTTTGTCTGGGGATGACAATACAATTCATACAATACAGTTAATATATCAGGAAGAATCCATCAGATACACTTATAACTGCTGGTATAGAAATTATCTTTAGATATCAGAATTTGGATATCATATGTTAGAACTGCATAAGAACATAAGACGAGTCCTGCTGGATTGGGCCATAAACCCATCTAAGCCAATATTCTGTGTCACAGGGCCAACTGGATGTATTTGGGAAACTCACAAATCTGAGCTGGAAAGTGCTAATCATTTTCAGTGACGCTTCCCAGCAACTAGTATAAGGTGTGGTATCTTAAATCTTTAGTCTATAACACGCTTGTTTTCTAAAGAAGATAATAACAATAAAATTCAAGTCTTTAAAACCTGCCCAATGATCTCACACTTACCAGGAAATATTTACTAAGTTTATAATGTAAATGTCACATCTGAATCATTTTTTCCACATCACTTTTGAGATTGAATGTTGTGAATCATATAGGGGATGTCAGATTTTCCTTCTGGACAGGAAATAATTGATCCAAAGAATAAATTTCTCAAAGCTTGGATTAGTAATATTTGTTAGAAGGCAGGTTAAGGTTAGAGCACAAGAATTCCAGCAAGTACTTTCAAATGAGGCACCAATATATAGACAATATATGATGGCAAAATTCTAATCCATTTTTCTCACATTTTTAGGGTAGAGAGATCTGGAAGCATGTCACTTTGGTGAAGGCAAGACTGTCTCCATTTGTTTATTATTTTAATACTGCTACTAGACTTGTAGAAATAGCTCTCACATATAAGATGTATCTCAAGATTATGAACATGGTAGCTTTGATTTTGTTCTGAATTTACACTGGGCCATAATTTTCAGCATAGGCCAGAAAAAGTCCTATTCTTAGTAATTTTGAATCTATGGCTGCTTCACGTGAAGAAATTACATGATTAAATGTCACCCACCACCCCTCTTCAAAATATAATGTCTCAGGATGAAGTTTTTAACTTACATTTCTATCCAAGAGGTAAATGTCTGTGCATTTCCCCATAAAATATCTATTTTATACCTTTTGGTAGATTTTCACACATCTAATCTGCATTATTTGTACTTTATATATTTTTGAACATTTGAAAGCCAAAATATAAAGATGAAGACTTCCTTGAGTTCAACTCAACCTGGTGTTTACATGGCCACATCTATATAGTTTCTTGGTCATAATACAATAGCCTTATTCAATGGCATTTTTTACTTCCCAGTTTAGTCTACAGTTCTGGGATTTTCTAGTGATCTCCCATCAAACTAATACAATTCTATAGGTGCAAATGTATTGGTATTCTAGATGTGAATTATAATTTCTAATTAAATTCTCAGGCATTCTCTCTTTAAAAATATATATTAAAACATCTACAATGGAGGTTGGTAAAGGTGACAGAATTTGCAGAGATGGCAAAATTGAATTGTTTAATTAGAGAAAAGACAATAATTACATTTGCCAGTGACTGGATACCTTTTATGGACTTTTTGCTGAAAATGGGAAAAATGTACTTGTGATTTATGGATTTGATGATTAGAAAGGGTAGATTATGGAAAGAAGGGAGCTATGATGTAACATTAGAGAGAGGATAGAATTCAAATGCATTTATAACTGCTGTGAAGGAGATTAGAAGCCATTTCTTTATATTTTGTCTTCCTTTTCTCTTTTATTCCTATTTCTATCCTTTCTCTTTTATTGCTTTATTCTTTTCTCACCATTTTTCTTTTACTTTCCTTTATTTACTTTTTCCTTTAAATGTTTTTATTCTGTAATTTTTTTCAATAAAAATTAATTTATATATTATTAATTAAAACATAGATACATAGGAATTTGTCTTACTGTAAATGATTGGATTAACCAGAATCCTTGAGTGAATAGATACAGGTAATTTCAAAGGTAGTGTTGGAAACTTCAGCTTTCATGCTAAAGTCACCTGGACAGCTGCAGTTCTGGATCTCGTGATTTCCTTGGCTTCCATGGGCTTCATTCAGATTGTATCCTTGATTTGGTTTTCATCCTGCTGAAGAGTGATCTTTATAAGGTCTTCTAATTCATGTTCTTTCCATGAACTGACAACTATCTATTGAAGATTGGACAGCTATGGTCCTTTCACCCATTTGCAGCAGTGAAAAACAGTTTAGATTCTTCTGCCCCAGAGTCTGATGGATCCTGTTGGATTCTAGATAGCTTTTGGGAGTGTTTTTTTAACTTGTTAACCACCCTATCAGTGAACTACAATGAAGTCTGCTGGGCTCCTGAATGCCTCCTCTGCTCCATGTTGGAGCTTGTAGTGCTCCAAGGCACATGGATTTTAATTGCAACAATAAAATGTAAATACAGTATAGTGACTTTACTTGAGTGACTATGACCAGACATAATAGGAACAACACCATAAGTGCACAATTAGGGAGAAGAAAAAGGGATGGATTTCTTCCCTGGCTCTGCTTATAGGGAACATTCCAAAGGTGGTCCACCAGCATAAGTTGTGAGTGATACCTTCTTCAGATTCCTTATTATCTCTACAGTGAAACAGCTTAATTGGCTGATGAGTGCCTTCTGAATCCAATTCAGGATCCTCATGATGGAATTAGAGGTTCAAAATACCTATAGTGCCAGCTTTTCAGGTACAATATATCTTGCTTTCTTAAAGCATCAATAGGTATTTTTACAGTTCCTGGCACAAGTATGTTTGCCATCCAGAAGCAATTAAGTTTTCTTCATGAAGGACATATACTACGAAATAAATTTCCATTGAAATTGAGGGAAACCTCCTTTTTACTACAGAATAAAAGGGGCTCAAAATATATTCATTTTCACAGGCTTTTAAATGCTACATGATTTTTAATATTATGTTTTAACACTGTTTTATTAACATTCTTGTCATTCCTTGCTGAGAAAGTAGAGGCATAAACATTTTCTCAGTAAATAGATCATAAATGGCATAGGTTCAAGCACCCCTTTCTTTGGGAAGAATATATCTAACTGCTTAAATCAAACTTATAAATTGGGCAGTTAAAAGTTTAACAAGGAATACAATAATAATACTGCATACAAAGAACAGCTTTTCATTTAGCAATCTATTGTTTATATTATGTTATAATCTCTACTAATAGATTTCCCCAAGCAAACTGAGATATATTTAGGGTTTGGAGAGTTGTTTCATGTAGATCATTATACTGATTCAGCAATCACATACATAAACACAAACCAGGGTCCATGGAGCTTTTTTCTTTTTGTATATTTGAGATATTATTGTATATGAAGCAGTATGGAAATATTGTAAATAATTAACATTTCGCTGCTAAATGGACACCAAATTAGGATCTCCAATGTCTAAATCAAGCACATGTTTAGTTGTGCTATCTGAGTAGCTTTATTCGGGATTAAAACACACAATGATCACTATTTTTCTTTGACAAGAGAGTCCCTTTCAGGGTAAGGGATTAATGTTTCATTAACAGAAGTGTTTGTGTATGAGTAGGCTGTCGTTACACTACTATAGCCTAATGGAAGCAACCAAAAACTATTCCGTAATAACAAGATAGCTTTCATTCATTCATGAAACTATTATATCTCTAAGTAACAAGTCACATTATATACAGTAGGACAGCAGTTGTGGTACCACGCACTGAAATAAGCTACCATGACTGTTCCTTCTACTTATTTCCATGAAAGACAAACTACTAAAAGCAATCAGTCCAAGTTTTTGAACAGGAAGGTAGCTCACTTAGAGAATAATGGCAAGGGAGAACTGCAACACAGAAACAAAATAAAACAAAATAGAAAAAACAAAATAGACCAAAAATAGGTAGGGAAATCTTTTTATTCATTTGGCTCTTCCTGCATTCTACTCTTCTACTCAAGCTTAGCCATAGTACTGCATATGTATGTGTGCACACCATTTTATCTACAAAATAATTTAAGCCCAACCACTGCTGTCTTGCTAATAACCTCTGTCTCTCTAATATTGTTTTCTGTTCCTCCCTTGGTATTAACACAACACATCTTTCTTTTTTTCTCTTCCTCCTCCTTCCTGCAAGATCATACCCACTCATCC
Organism: Python bivittatus; assembly: GCF_059951505.1. Classification (NCBI taxonomy): domain Eukaryota; kingdom Metazoa; phylum Chordata; class Lepidosauria; order Squamata; family Pythonidae; genus Python; species Python bivittatus. The sequence continues at coordinate 22,447,470 of NW_028277113.1, read as the reverse complement.
ACCCTACCAAGAGCAGACTTCTGTAAAACAGACAGACATGACAACCACAAGCTTCCTGTGGCTCATAGCATGGTGTGTCCACGTGGGAGTGGAGAAGAAATCCATATGAATGGTGTTCTGCTCCTGCTATACAACCACAAGCTAAGAAGGTTTATAAGTATACTATGAGACAGTGATTTTTTTCAAGAGTGTATGCCCGCTATAGCAACTAGTTACTCAAATGAGAGATGAACAAACTTCCTTGGTTACTTCATGCTGGTCAGAAATAAGCCATGCTATATTAATTCTCCTGCCATGAGGAGAAACTCAGTTTCTTTAAAAAAAATCATGCCACATTTCATTTTCTTTGCCTCCTCCCCCTGCTCTATCCACCCATACAGACATATCCTTCCCACTAACTGATTTCCCATCCTTTTATTCCAAATCTGGGTTGAATTGGTAGTTATGTTCTAATATTGGGGGGGGGGATCATTAAAACTCAGAAAGAGACAAGGTTTGGGAGGGAGGAAAGATAATATTGTAGGATCAGAAAGAAATCAGTGATCATGGTAAACTTATTCAAGGTAAGGATAACAAATCTGATGACTGGTGTGGGTCTTCCGGGCTGTGTGGCTGTGTTCTGGAAGTTTTGTTTCCTAACGTTTCGCCAGCACCTGTGACCGGCATCTTCAGAGTGCAGGAGCACAGACAGGAGCAGTTCTCTCTGTGCCCAGGGTGATGTGACCCTTTTGTGGGTATTTATAGAGATCTGGGGGGGGAGGGGGGGATTGGGGGTGTGGGGAGGGTTGGGTTACTGAGTGGCTGCTTGTTTTGGTGTCAGAATCTGTGTGTATCTTCCTGGGGATTAGGCAGGGTTTTTTCTTTTATTGAATTGTTAACAAGGGGCTGCTGGGGGTGATTAGCAAGTTCATTGTGTGAACTGTTCACATGTCCTGGTGGTTCCCCCCCTCAGATCTCTATAAATACCCACAAAAGGGTCACATCACCCTGGACACAGAGAGAACTGCTCCTGTCTGTGCTCCTGCACTCTGAAGATGCCGGTCACAGGTGCTGGCGAAACGTTAGGAAACAAAACTTCCAGAACACGGCCACATAGCCTGGAAGACCCACACCAGTCATCGTATGCCGGCCGTGAAAGCCTTCGATGATAACAAATCTCTTAAACTCATATTTCTGAACATGAAAGTGCATATATCAATGACATAATCAAAGTAAGTAATGATAATAACTGACAGCATAAATAATAGAAAAACAACACTAAAAAAAGTAGAATTACAAACAGCTGTTCAGTATAATTTAATCACAGTGTCTCAAGTAGGTGAAAAAATGTTGCATAACAAAGCAATCATTCATGAGAAACTTATACACAAGTCAGGAAGCCACAGTACAGACAGAACACATTGAAATAGACTGGCTCCAGGTTGACAAGGCTGCATATTCTCCCCTTATTTATTCATCTTATATGCTGAATACAGTATATATTAAGGGAAGTTGGATTGGAAGAAGACAAGCATGGCTTTAAAGTTGGAGAAAGAAACATCAATAACCTACGCTACGCTGATGACAGTACCCCGATAGCTGAAAATGCAAAGGGTCTACACCCTCTAATAATAAAAGTCAAGGAGCACAATGAAAAAATGGGACTAAAATTAAATATAAAGAAGACCAAAATAATGACAACAGGTAGAACAACCAGCCTTAGAATTGACAATGAAGATATTGAAGTGGTGGATAGCTTCTGCCTTTGAGGATCAACCATCAAGAGTAAAGGAACAAGCAGTGAACAAGTATGTTCAGACTAACATTTGGTAGGGCAGCCATGAAGGCTCTGGAAGAGATATTCAAATGCCACAATGTGGCTATACCTGCAAAAATCAGAATAGTGCGAGCTATGGTATTCTCTGTGCCACTCTATGAAAGCAAAAGTTGGACTTTGAAGAAACAGGATAGGAAGAGTATTAATGTTTTTGAACTTTGGTGCTGGAGAAGACTCCTGAGAATACTATGGACAACCAAGAAAACAAACCAATGGATCTTTGAACAAATCAACCCAGAGTTCTCACTTGAGGCCCAAGTGACCAGGCTCAAATTATTCTACTTCAGACACATTATCCAAAGACAGCTCTCTGGAGAAGGCTCTAATGCTGGAAAAGGTGAAAGGAAAGAGAAGAAGAGGATGATCAGCAGCAGGGTGGATGGACTTGGTTACAGTGGCGATGAGTGCATTGTTGGAAGACCTGAAACCAGATTAGGGCAGATCGTCATGGAGAAAATCTTTTTCATGTTATCGCTATGAGTTAATGACTTGATGGCACATAATCAGTTATATTTGTTGAATTTGTACAGAAAATATTAGAGTAGCAGGACTGGAAGAGATGAAAACTGGAATAAGAATTTGAGGCCAAAACACGAACAATTTGAAAATGGCAGACAATACTTTGTTGCAGAATTTTTTTAAAAAAATGTAGAAGTGCTAATTACGAAAGTGAAAAGTGGTAGGTAAAAATCCAGATTAATGTTATGTCAGCCAGCATGGTTAGTGAATTGTTGTGACCAAAACCTGACTCACCTAAAGCAACCAAATCACTTTGAAGATATAACATAATTTTATTTATTTATTTATTTGTTTGTTTGTTTGTTTGTTTTATTGGATTTCTCCGCCGCCCATCTCCCCCACAATAGGGGACTCTGGGCGACTTACAAAAAACATTAAAACTATAAATACATCTAAAACACATAAAACATCCAAAATTTAAAACAATACTAAAGAAAGGAAGATCCAAGCAGATGGAAAATCAGGCTGCAGAGAGCTGGCCACTACGGGGCTAGCCGTCCCCCAGCTTGAAGTATTCCCTCCCCATCCCAGGCCAAGTGGCAGAACCAGGTCTTCAAGGCCCTTCGGAAGGCCAGGAGTGAGTGAATTATTAACGTGAATCCAGTATATACTGGGATATTCAGCTTTGTTGGGAGACCAGTATATACTGTATGCATGTTAATTTACAACTGAGGGTGAAAAAGCAAGGGCAAGATTGGAAGATAGTTTTGTTTTGGGGGCTCAAGAACAGGTACATCTGGACAGTGACCTGAAGAAATAAAGTGATTAATCCTAGGCAGGAAAGCAGTGACAAAACTTAGAGAAGATCATGAAAATTGAGCATATTTCTATGACTGTGAAGATCAGACTACTGTAGTTAAAACAATCTTTATAGTCATATAATGTGTGGTTGTGAAATGTGGAAACTGAGAAAGAAAATAAATGCCTTTGAAAATAAATGTACATGGACTACAAGAACCAGTCACTACTGGACTGCATACAGGAAAGTCTGATATACCATTGAAGCAATGATCAGCAAACAGGAACTAACGTACATTGAGCATGTGATGTGAGTGCATGATGAACTAGAAAAAAATGTCTATGTTTGACATCCTAAGTAGAAGAAAAGGAAGACAGCAGATAAGGCTTTATATTGCAGCCTTAATATACATCTTGCAAGGGCCCCATTGGAAATACTGTCAGACTTTTGTCTCGTGCTGGAGACTGTTGGGATCTGGATGGGACAAAACAAGCTTAAATTGAAGCCAGACAAGATGGAGTTATTGTTGGTTCATTTGTGGTGCTTAAAGTTATCCAAGTTGAGGAACACTGGAGTAGGGGAATCCAACAGATGAAAGAGTCCTGGAACTATATGTACTACAGTGCTTTAGATACAAATATGGAAGAATGAAGTACAGCTTATTCTCAGTGAATCTTGATGATAAAGAACACATGTGAACATATATGTGTTACTCCAAAAGCAGTTGCTTGACCTAGATGCCAAAGTTATGTTGTCAACAAGTAAGCTCCAAAATCAATTGGCACAATATGATAACTATGGAAATAACTTTGATAAATATAACAAAGCCAGACCCTTTGTACAAGGACCTTCAGAAATGGGGCTGGTGAATTATCGAATCGATTGAGCCTCCCTGCTCTGTGCCACTTGGTAGATTGTAGCAGATCAGAAGGGATTTGCTGAAAGAATGTTGAGATTTCTGACCTGCATAAAACACTCCAGTTACTGACTTACTAAAAATGTTGATAAGATCAACCTTATATTCCTCTCTTTTAGGGCAAGTCTCTTGAGAGATTGTTAAATTGAAGTAGAAATAATGACAGATGTTTCTCCCATTGCAGTTGTGAAGTTAAGGATTAAAAATAATATTCAAGTACTTAAAGAAAGTCAGATAAATGTAATGTGAGGGTTATATAAATCCTTCTTTTAAGGAAAGTTTCCTTGGGTAAAACTAGAAAAGGGAATAAGCTACATTTCTTGTTAAAATAGACCGTAACCAAGTTCTTACTGGCAGCTATTGCCGTAAGAAGGCTTAAGGTGTCCTAATCTTAGAACAATGTCACAAGGAAGTCCTTTTATTCTTTTATCTTTTTTAAAAAAATTATCTATTTTGTTTTGCTTTGTTTTATTTCGTTCTCTTTTGTTTACTTCTAATACCTGTAAATTTTAATTGGCAGGTCTATATAGTGGTTTTATTACTCTTATTGTATTTGACCCTGCTTTTATGTGTTGTTTTAGTGTTGCAGCTACTTTGCTGGTCATTGACTACAAATAAATAAATAAGTAAACAAACAAATAAATAAGACTGGGAATGAAGATGGCTTTTTACAAATCAAGTGGAAGACCACAGCTTAGCTAACCTCGTATTTACCTCTGGCAAGCTTCTTTTTAATTATCTACAAATATTACACTTAAAGGAAGGTTGGTAATCCTGGTATAGGAATAATTAAACAATCACAGTTAATGAATCAAGTCTGATTCAATCAGCCAGCAAGCAAATATAAGATTATAAGAAGACATAAAATTCTGCTGTACAAACAAAACAAAACAGATGATAGCAGCCCATTAAATATAGCAAGCTGTCTCCATAGTCCTGAAAATATTCATTTGGACAGTCTTTCTCTAAAAGCACTGCAGTTTGAGATTCATGAAAACAAGAACACACAGTCATACTAACTACTTCTCTTCCAATTTTCCTGGACATACAGGGGTCTCTAAATGTTTTCAAACACTGAGCATTAAAATGCACAGGGAGTGAATACTGTGATATGTAGGTGTTTTAAATAGGACTCCTGCCAGTATTTCCATTTGTGGCAAAGTTTGTAAATGTATTCAATTGAACACATGTCCAACCCCTTTATATAAGCTAACATTTAACACACAAATAAAAATGTTGGGAATGAGGCTTGTATGCGTGGTTTCACCCCTGCAACTATTTAATACCTGTTTATTTCGCTTTTTTAAGTTTATTGGATTTATATTCCACCTTTCTGCTGCGGTGAGCACTGTGGCACATAGGTGTCATTGTAGGCTGAATGGCTGCCGACAGTGTGTGAAGAAGGGGAACTATGAGTAGAAACTTTTCCTTGACATAAAAAGATAATCAGAAAAGATTGGGAGAGAAAATACATTACTTAGGAACTCATTAGCATTGCATCATAATAAACTTTATTTTTATGTTTTATTTTTTAATCTTCATTTTTTTCTTTTATTGAATTTATTGTAATTTCTTTGATTGTTGTGAACTGCCAAGTCATTGAGAGTCAGACAGTATACAAGTTTAATATATTATTATTATTATTATTATTATTATTATTATTATTATTATTAAATTAGTAGTAATAGTTAGTATTGGCTGAAATTCTAAATACGCTCTGTTGGAATGAAACCCCAATGAAGTCCATAAGAATCACTTTCAGGTAAAGCAGGAGGGACCACCCATTTTTCCCTAGGCTAAATATGAAGCCCTCCGATATCTCTGATTTGCAAGTGTCAGAGTCGGGCAGGGCTGAAAATTTAAGCTGATTTTCCCCCAGATGGGGCAGTTAAAGCCCAAAATAGGTCCCTTAAACCTCTGCAAATCATCATATTCATCCTTTAACACACACACACACACAAAAGAAAGTACAGGAAAAAGGGTCCAGTTTGGAGCTAACCCACTCTAGTGATGTGACAAGGGTTAAAAACATGTCCACCAACCTAGAAAAAAAGTTTGTCTGCACCTGACATAAAATAACAGAATCGCTTTATTTTTATGCTGTGCCCAGAATTTTATTTCCTGCCAAATCTGATATTCCCTCACTAAACCCTGGGTACCTTATACAGCATATTTTCCTTCCTTTCACATAGGATGACAGCAGCGCTTCCTTTTACAGACTAACAAAAATACCAATAAAAATTATGTCATCCACAACAAGAAAAAAAAAATGACCTTTTGTGTCAGGTACGTTGCTGGGGTTTTTTGGAATGAGAAACGTTCTCAGGGAAGTTATTGTATTGTTTAGCAGGGAGGGTTGCCCCCGTTAAATAAATAGGAAGGAAGATATTGGAGTTCTGAAACAAAGTTGTAAATTTAATCCAAGCTTTTTCAGTAATGAATTGTCAGTTACTTATTGATTTATTTTTGTGCCCCCTTCAGTAAACATTTCAGATAAGTGCGCCTTGTCATGCTGCTCCATCTCTCAATGGCAACTGAAGCAAAACTGTGACATCCCCAATGGTTCCTTTTGAGGTTTTGCTCTTAGGCAGCCTCCCACTTGCCACAGAATGCAGAAGAAAAACTAGGAAGGCTGCAAATGGTTTCCACTATGGTTAATTCCATTATCTGATGATTCTTTGGAGTCCTTTTTGCTGTCTTCCTCCACTCTCTACCCAAGAGGTCAGGGTGTGAAAGGCACGTATATAGGATAAACATAGCTGTGAAATAGCTAATTTGCCACAGTGGCAGGAGTCCTCCTGCCTTCTCCTCTCCTTCCTTTTTCTTTCAGCCATTTGACAGCACTTCCTCTGCCTGCCCCCTTCTGACCCAATTCAGGAACACTACGTGGGATTGTTTGTTCATCAATTAGGTAACATCAGCAGGATGGAGGGAGAAATTGAGCACCACCACCACCACCATTTTCTTTCGGTGAAAGAACAAACTGGCCACAAAAGAGGAAGGGAGAGAGGAGGAAACTACAATTTGCATACGTAGTTTTGTCGGAAATCAGTCAAGCTGGAACCCAAAAAGAGAAGAAGAAGGAAAAGAAGAAGAAGGTTTGTAGAGAGCACAGCTCTCTGGTGATGGGATTGTTCTTGAATGTGATGTGTAAGAACTCTGTTAAGCAGAGACTGGCTGCCAGTTCATAGCCCTCTAGTGCCTGAGTTTTGTCACATCCACTTTTTTCCCTCTTTTTTCCCCCTTCTTAAGCTTTTATGTGACACCTCTTCCTCTCTCCTCCCTACCCTCAGCTCATAATATTCCACATGCTGAGTGTCAGCTGAGTCCAAACAAAGAGACCTTTCTCCTTTGGCAGAAATTCGTTAAAGTCTCCAAGCATCAGAATTTATGGCAGCTCTCTTTTGAAATGCTTGACATTTCCTCACAATTTCTTAGATATACTTGGTGGATAGAGTGCGTCATCTTTGTTTGAATTTATCACACATAATAAGCCATTTTCTCCCCGTTTAATGTCATCCCCTCGGTAACCAGGAGGCCAGAGGCAACAACGCAAAAACAGCAAATTTGTCAATGGAATGTGTAAAGCTTAGTATAAATTTATCTTGTCTTAATCCTTTGGCCTCTTTTCATACCATGATTTTTTTTCATATGCATATGAGAATTTTCAGAGTATTAGTTTCTCACACATTTCACTGCTTACAGATGGAACTGAAATGCAGCCCTGAGCTGTCAACTTCCATCAGGACAATTAAAAAAAAAAATTTCCATACAGTAAGCAATAGTTTGTCTCACCAACTTTTCACTCTGAAACTGAAATACATACATACATGCGTACACACATACTTACACACATGCACACACACACCCAAACACACACAGAGTACACTTCTATAGAACTCAAACCTGTGAAGATATTTTAAGAATCAAAGACCAAATCTTTGTTTTATAACTTACAAATTTAAGACAATATTGTTGTAAAGAAGTGAAAGAAACTTGGCTAATGACAAATGTGATGCAGAGATTTTAGGTTATAGCAGAATTCATAAAACAACCTCTTCCTGAGCTCACTAGGGGTTACTTTTAAGAATGAAATGCCTTGTTTGCCTTGGGGGTAATCAAAGTATGTATGAAATAACTATGAAAGGTTGGTTTTGCAAAGTTTTTTCCCATAGAAATTGTGGAGAGGTCAAGACTTTGTAAAGCTCATATTTAATAAAGTTTATTGTAACTGGAACTTAAAAGTTTTATCATGGAAGCTTTCCTAATGGGTATTCAGTTTTATTTATTAGAATCTTGATATAAAGTTCAGGATCTAGATGTAGCTACCTTTACTAGAATAAAATATAATGTAGATGCTTTGTATGTGTATATTGTTATCTGTATATCTGTATGTATATATACATACATACATACAGATATAATTTAACATTTTCTACTATTGCCATTTATCTTAAAACATTTAAAGATTCTGCTGGCTGTGTCAAGAATCAGTTGAACCACCTTAAAAGAATCCAGAAATCAAAGGACAACTATTCTATTATCTGATGCTGTTAGTATAGTTGTAATAACTTACAGATCTGGCATTTTATCGCTGCCATAATCTAGGTGGTTATAATTCCTAAAACAGATTGTCATTTTGCCAGTCTCAACCAGCAAGGTTGATTGGAAAGGTTGCCCTTCAGTTAGAGCTGAAAAAATTCTCAGAAGAACATTTTTCTCAAACATTGAGGAAAATGTTTCTTTTCTACACGATAGCAAAAGATTCTTTGAATCCTTTGTGATAGTAGCTGCCATTTCTCCCCTCTACACACAGACATGCAAGTGCACATACACAAACACAAATGCCTTCTACCAACATTATATATCCTGCAAACTATCAACATGGTTGCTAATGATATTTGTCATTTTTCATCCTCTGTTGGCCCCATATAGCATTGAAGTGGAAACTATGCTCTTTCCCAATTCTTCTCCTTAAGCTCAGAGCTTGGCAGAATGTTTATCTAATAAACTAGCAACTACAGTTTATTTATCTTTCCATTAACTGTCCTCCACTGTCCTTTTTACCTCTGCATTTAAATTTATTCCTGTTTTGGAGGAGTATGTTTGACATCCCTCCATACCACCTCTCTGATTCTTTTACCCCCTTCCTTTACCCTACTCTCCTTCCTCTTTTCCAATCCTATATCATCCACCTGATGAATTGTTTTTTCATCCACTGGTAGTTTCCCAAATTCTTTTAAGCATACTGTTGTCTTTCATTGAAAGAACCTTCCTTGGATCCCTCTTGGTGTTCAGGTTACCAGCCTATATCTCTGCTTTTTTTTAAAAAAAGAAAAAAAACCCGTTAAGTTCTTGAGAGGTTGTCCTTCACATTTGATCCCTTATTTCTATTCCCAGTAGCCTCTCAATCCATACCTATCAGGATTTGATCACATCTTTACCCAACTATTTGATTGGCTCAAGTCTTTTTTGTCTTTCCATTCCTTTACAGTATTATACATAGATTACAGTCCTGGGAATTTCCTCTTATAGCAGTTGTCCTTTGGATCAGCTCTGGGTCTTATTTTGTTGTTTATCATTCATTTACCTCTTCCCTTGGGTGTCCTTGTTGATGTTCAAGGTTTTCAATAAGACTTTTATGCTAATGATGCTCAGATCTATTGGTTGATGATGATGCATGGCCAACCATGATGTAATCTCTCATTGATGTTTTGTCTTGAATATTCTCTCATTTCCTCAAGTTGAATATGGTATGACACAGATTGTCATGTGTGTTGCCCTGATTTTCCTTCCCTTCTTGGTTGTGTTTCCTCTTATTTGTGTCTAGGGATCCCAGATTGGCCTTGTTTCCTCTGCCTTCAGTCTTGGGGTTTTCACTGATGATCAGTTGACTTTACACCTGTTTACTAATCCTATAGAAAAGGTCACAAATTTTCATTTGACGAGTATTCATAAGATGGCAATAGGAGGATTAACGAAGAAAGATTGCAGCTTTATTGGTGCCTGCAAAGATTACTGCAATAGCCACCTCACAGGACTCTTCATTGGCTCCCTATCTGAGCCATAGCCCAGTTCAAACTATTGACACTTGATTTTAGACCCCTCCAGTCACATACACCGAGAATGTACCTGCTCTTATTTCTGCCCCAAACCCTAATAATTCCTTATGTTCTTCTGGGCAAAATTTTCTTTCAGTTCTCCCTTCCAGAGTCATTCCCTCCTTTTAAATGTTCTGGGCTTCAGAAGGCCTGGTCCTACAGCCCCAGTCATTTCCCTCCTCTTTGAAAGTCGTATGGCCTTTAAAAGTAGTTTAAAGTCTTCTTTTTGCCTAGCAGTTTAGTGCTAGGTCTGGTTATTCTTACTTTACTCTCATTAAGATCAGTAGTTTTCAGGTTAGTATTCTATTTGTATTAGCTATGGATACATTTGTGCTCTGCAGTATCATAGGACATTCCTTTAAATAGATATAGTTGCATTTGATTTGTTTTAGTTATAAATACTGGCATTACTGGGTTGATTATTAAGTTGTAAACTAATTTTATTGAACTTTGAACTTTGTAAGGATTGTGTTTTTCTTCTGATGTGTACCACTCTATAGCAAAGGCATGTAATAAATATTGTTATCAATAGTAATAATGCAGATTCTTCTGAGATATATATAGATATAGATATATAGTTTGAACTGGGCTATGGCTCAGATAGGGAGCCAATGAAGAGTCCTGAGTTAAAAATTTATATATAAATATATAAATTTTTAACTCATCTATACGTAATACGTCTGGTCTTCAGCACTTACAGAAGACCCTGACGCAATGCACGGTAGGAGTATTTCGGTTAAAACAAAATGGTGGCATCTATTAACATGGTACAGTTCTCAATACAACATAGTGTTCACTAAGATCTCTTTTATTCCTGGCTCACAATTTCATGCAAAACAGTGTAGGAAAGGTACATTTTAAAAAGCAGATGTTTGGAGAAGTTGCACATAAAAAAACCCTGTGATGTTACTTGATTGAAGGACCCAGAGTATGCCAATCCTATCAGATCAAACCAGCCAGGCTGACACCACAAGAGATAAACAATACTTCAAGTAACCAGGCCTTATGTCATGTACGGCTTTATAGATGATAACCGGCAGCTTGAATCATACCTGAAAGCAAATGGCCACCAGTGCAGCTTATTACCCCTTCATGGATCACTGCCTTGTCGTGGCGAAGGGGCTTGCGTAACTCAGTGAAGCCATGAGCTATACCGTGCAGGGCCACCCAAGACGGACAGGTCATGACAGAGAGTTCTGACAAAATGTGGTCCACTGGAGAAGGAAATGGCAACCCACTCCAGTATCCTTGCCAAGAAAACCCCATGGACAATGTTAAAAGGCTAAAAGATATGACGCCGGAAGATGAGCCCCTCAGGTCGGAAGGTGTCCAATATGCTACTGGGGAAGAGCGGAGGGCAATTCCAAGTAGCTCCAGAAAGAGTGAAGCGGCTGGGCCAAACCCGAAAGGACGTTCAGCTGTGGATGTATCTGGAAGCGAAAAGAAGGTCCGATGCTGTAAAGAACAATATTGTATAGGTACCTGGAATGTAAGATCTATGAACCAAGGCAAGCTGGATGTGGTCAAACATGAGATGACAAGACTGAACATCGACATCTTGGGAATCAGCGAACTGAAATGGATGGGAATGGGTGAATTTAATTCGGGTGACCATTATATCTACTACTGTGGGCAAGAAACCCTTAGAAGAAATGGAGTTGCACTCATAGTCAATAAGAGAGTGGGAAAGGCAGTAATGGGGTACAACCTCAAAAACGACAGAATGATCTCAGTGCGTATCCAAGGCAAACCATTCAACATCACAGTAATCCAAGTCTATGCCCCAACCACTGATGCCGAAGAAGCTGAAGTTGACCGCTTCTATGAAGACCTACAACACCTTCTAGAACTAGCACCAAAAAAGATGTCCTTTTCATCATAGGGGATTGGAATGCTAAAGTAGGAGGTCAAGGAGTAATCGGAATAACAGGCAAGTTTGGCCTTGGAGTACAAAATGAAGCAGGGCAAAGGCTAATAGAGTTCTGTCAAGAGAACAAGCTAGTCATAGCAAACACTCTTTTCCAACAACACAAGAGACGACTCTACACATGGACATCACCAGATGGTCAATACCGAAACCAGATTGATTATATACTTTGCAGCCAAAGATGGAGAAGCTCTATACAGACAGCAAAAACAAGACCAGGAGCTGACTGTGGCTCAGATCATGAGCTTCTTACTGCAAAATTTAGGCTTAAATTGAAGAATGTAGGGAAAACCACTAGACCACTCAGGTATGACTTAGATCATATTCCTTGTGAGTACACAGTGAAGGTGATGAATAGATTTAGAGGATTAGATTTGGTAGACAGAGTGCCTGAAGAACTATGGACGGAGGTCCGTAACATTGTACAGGAGGCAGCAACTAAAACCATCCCAAAGAAAAAGAAATGCAAGAAAGCAAAATGGCTGTCTGATGAGGCTTTACAAATAGCTGTGGAAAGAAGGAATGCGAAAAGCAAGGGTAAAAGGGAAAGATATAAGCAACTGAATGCAGATTTCCAGAGAATAGCAAGGAGAGATAAGAAGGCCTTCTTAAATGAACAATGCAAAGAAATTGAGGAAAACAATAGAATGGGGAAGACTAGAGATCTCTACAAGAAAATTGGAGATATGAAAGGAACGTTTAGTGCAAAGATGGGCATGATAAAGGACAAAAAAGGCAGGGACCTAACAGAAGCAGAAGAGATTAAGAAGAGGTGGCAAGAATACACAGAAGAACTATACAAGAAAGATCTTAATGTCCCTGATGTCCACGCTGGTGTGATCACTGACCTTGAGCCAGACATCCTAGAGAGTGAAGTCAAGTGGGCCTTAGGAAGCATTGCTAACAACAAAGCTAGTGGAGATGACAGTATTCCAGCTGAGTTATTTAAAATACTAAAAGATGATGGTGTTAAAGTGCTGCACTCAATATGCCAGCAAGTTTGGAAAACGCAACAGTGGCCACGGGATTGGAAAAGGTCAGTTTATGTTCCAATTCCAAAGAAGGGCAACGCCAAAGAATGCTCAAACTATCGCACAATTGCACTCATTTCACATGCTAGCAAGGTTATGCTCAAAATCCTACAAGCTAGGCTTCAGCAATACATGAACCGAGAACTACCGGATGTACAAGCTGGGTTTCGAAGAGGCAGAGGAACTAGAGATCAAATTGCCAACATTCGCTGGATCATGGAGAAAGCACGAGAGTTCCAGAAAAATATCTACTTCTGCTTCATTGACTATGCAAAAGCCTTTGATTGTGTGGATCACAACAAACTGTGGCAAATTCTTAAAGAGATGGGAGTACCAGACCACCTTACCTGTCTCCTGAGCAATCTGTATGCGGGCCAAGAAGCAACAGTTAGAGCCGGTCATGGAACAACCGATTGGTTCAAAATAGGGAAAGGTGTACGACAAGACTGTATACTGTTACCCTGCTTATTTAACCTATATGCAGAGTACATCATGAGAAATGCCAGGCTGGAAGAATCACAAGCCGGAATTAAGATTGCAGGGAGAATCATCAACAACCTCAGATATGCGGACGATACCACCCTAATGGCAGAAAGTGAAGAAGAACTAAAGAGCCTCTTGATGAGGGTGAAAGAGGAGAGTGCAAAAGCTGGCTTGAAACTCAACATTAAAAAAACTAAGATCATGGCATCTGGACCCATCAATTCCTGGCAAATAGAAGGGGTAGAAATGGAAGCAGTAACAGACTTCATTTATTTGGGCTCCAAGATCACCGCAGATGGAGACTGCAGCCATGAAATTAAAAGACGCTTGCTCCTTGGGAGGAAAGCTATGGCAAGCCTAGATAGCATATTAAAAAGCAGAGACGTCACCTTGCCGACAAAGATCCGCATAGTCAAAGCTATGGTTTTTCCAGTAGTAATGTATGGCTGTGAGAGCTGGACCATAAAGAAGGCCGAGCGCCGAAGAATTGATGCCTTTGAACTGTGGTGCTGGAGAAGACTCTTGAGAGTCCCCTGGACTGCTAGGAGGTCAAACCAGTCAATCTTAAAGGAAATCAACCATGATTGCTCATTGGAAGGATCGATAATGAAGCTCAGGCTCAGATATTTTGGTCACCTAATGCGAAGAGAGATCTCTTTGGAGAAGACCCTGATGCTGGGAAAGATTGAAGGCAAAAGGAGAAGAGGACGGCAGAGGATGAGATGGTTAGATAGCATCACTGAAGCAATGAGCATGAAACTGAGCAAACTCAGGGAGGCAGTGAAGGACAGGAAGGCCTGGCGCAATATGGTTCATGGGGTCATGAAGAGTCGGACACGACTTAACGACTAAACAACAACAAAGCAGCTTATTAAGCATGTACTGTATGTCACATGGGCATACCCAAGGCTGTATCACTGGCTGTGCTGCTGCATTTTGGACCTGTTGAACTTCTGAGTGGTCTTCAAGGGTAGTCCCTTGTAGAGCACATTGCAATAGTCGAGCTGTTAGGTGACTAGGGTTTGAGTGATTGTCTGAAGGGCCTCCCAATCTAGAAAAATGCACAACTAGTGCACCAAATAAAACTGTGAAAAGGCCTTCCTGACCATAGCTGGCATGTGCTCATCAAACAGGAGCTGTGAGATCAGAAGACTCTCCAGATTGTGCTCCACTCTAAAATGGGGAAGTGTTATCCCATCCAAGGTTAAAGATGGAATATCCTCAGATCTAGGTGGCCCTAACATCCACAGTTACTTGGTTTTGGTACCATATAATGGAACTTATTATTTATTTATATTTCAAATTTGTCACCGCCCATCTCACTGTGGAGTGACTCTAGCTGGTTTACAATAACAATACTTACTTACTGCATGTACTAGTTTCAGAGCTTGGATCATTTCTCAAGCTAAATGCTGTTCTCATATGCAAGGAGCTCTAACACCGGCCTCTATGTGCATTTTCTGTTCTAAGTCTTTAATTTTTATTAATGTTCAGTTCAACAAAGAACCTGAACACTATTTTTATCAATTGGAATTCCAAAGTGGGCTTTGTAGAGAAGTAGGGCAGAAGAAATTGGGGCACAAAACAAGCATGATAAGTGAGATAATATTATGTCAGTCTTCAAAACAAGCACCAACTTTTTGACAATATTGTGTTGAGATAGCAAGAACTGATTATTCAAAATGCATTATGAATGCTCAACAGCCATCTTATCAATATGAGTCTTGACATATTGCAAACATATTTTCTTTCATAAAATATGAGTTTTGATAATGTTCACAGCTAAGACAGAAACAACAACAATTGTTCATAAGAGAGAAAGATGTTAATTTAAGCTAATAAAAATTAAGCATTTTAAACCTAAGAATCTTTGGTTATCTTGTTGTTTAAGCAAATTGTGATTTTATATTGTGGAATTGGACAATTTCTCTTTCTGCCTATGTAACACAGTATGAGACTAAAATGACATTCAGTTATGTTAAAGGGATATTAAATTTAAAACCAGTGAAAGGAAGCATTTCTTTATGTAGAATATAGCCATAGATGCAATTACCATGGCTGGCATTAGAATAGGCTTGGATAATTGTAACCACTAAGAACATTTGTAGCTATATAATCAAAGCTAATAATATGATCATCAGATGTAATGTTGCAGGGTATTTAATTTCCCATTGAGGTCAGAAATTAATTTATTATCATTTTCTGCATGACATATGAATGTTTCCTCTTTTATTTTGTTTTGTTCTGTAGAACCGATGAGACTGACCATTGCTAGAAGCAGAATATGATAAGGTGGAGGAGGGAATATTGTTTAAATTTTTATACCAGAGTTACAAATGAAAATATGAAGGATTATGACTTTATTGACAGGGTCTCTTCCATTCAGCGCTTGTGACATCCACACATTGGACATCATGATCACACAGAGACTTATGTAAGTAGATTCCCCAATATTTCAGTGGGATGATTTGTATATTGTAAAATACAGCTGTACAGATTATTTATTTCCATCCTATGACTTCTGGAAACTAAATAAGCAGACTCCAATCCATGTGACATTTAGTGTGTAGATAGCTGAGTCAGAAAGACTCAGAAAGACTTTATACAATCATCAGCCCATCCTAGTTTCAAATAGAATATTGGTGTAGGACTGCAAATACACCATTTAGGTATTATTCTCCTATGTATTCTTTTAAACAGGGATGTCCAGACATTCCATCACATTTTATGGAATTAAAATAAAGAAAAAAACTCGCATTTATTACTGATTAGTTCCCAACTTACGTTCTGGGATTCAGTGGTAGTCCATGAAAGTAGTGGAGGTGATCCCGGATATACCACCAAAATTAGACACACACATACATACATAAACACACACACATACACCCACATATTAAATGACCAGAAGTTTTGTAAGATTTTGTGATTATCTAATGTAATCTTGCACAATTTTGACATTCTTGTCAAAAAGTGTGTAAGATTTCTGGTGAGAATCCCAGGAATTTCTTAATTTGGTAAGCAAAGAACATTTCAGCTATTTTTTTAAAACATTTAAAACATTATTTAAACATTTAAAAATATATTTAAATGTGATCCTTTAGACACCATATGTGCTATAATACCATGTTGAAAATCCATACCTTAGGTGATGGTTTTCAAAAGCTTCTGAAGATGTTATATATATATCCACATTTTAAAAGTTGGAAACTGCTCCATTGCGGTATTTAACCCTACCTAAAAACTGTCCACTACTTTTAATGCAGCTACACCTAATATCTGCTTTTTTGAATGTAACTTTCTATATGCTTTTTTTACACATCATTCCACACAATACATTTTTAAATGAAACATAATTGCTTTTCTCCCAGATAGAAAGTTTTATAGCTGAGAATGATGGAAGCTAGCTAGCTAGCTAACACCATGCATTTCTGCCCTCCTTGCCACAATAGAGGATTTCTTTTACATTACTACTACTAAAGATGGAAAGGGAAGGTTTTTGAAGCAGAAAGCTTTTCAGAGCAAATCTAAAACTCTGCAAAGAATGAGCTAACCATGTGATTCTTGGGAATTCCATAAGTATGTCCTTACAAAATAGGGGAATAATCATAGAAAAAGCCTTATCACTGGTGTCAACCAAACAACAAACAGGATAAAAGACTGATATTAAGGCATGGGCATGCTTATATTGGTGCTCAATACCTCTTTAAACAGCTTTTGATGGTATTAAAAGTCTTGCCAGCATCTTAAACTAGCCCCAGATGAACAGGTAGCCACTGTAGCTGGTGGAAAATCAGTAGAACATGGTACAAATGAACTCAGCAAGCATGTGAGTAGTTAGGTTCCTTTTCAGCTTTAAAGGCAAACTCACCTAAAGCCTATTATGCTGATCAGGTCAGGAGATATCCGGAGCATAAGAACCCTAAAGCCATGTCTGTTTTTTACAGAATTGCAAGTGCTATGTCAGCCTAAGTGATCATTTAGTTCACTGTAACTTTATGCTCAGAATATGTGGTTGTTAAGGAATAGAATCAACCAGTAGAAAACATATCAAAAGTTTATTACTCCATTTTGCTGACCTATTCGAAGAAAGCAGCTTGAAAGTTTAATGTATTCTATAAGCACTCTAACTAAATTGGTTATGTTTGACAGTTTTCCTTGTTTTCCTTGCTTCATTATTCTCCCTTTTTGAAATATAAAAATGAAGTTAAAATGAAAGTTCAAAAAGTAAATATTCCATCTGCTAGTGCTATGCAAATCATTTGGAAATGTTTTGGTTCTTATGTGAACATACAACATCTTTCTTTGATTCATTAAAGGATGCACACCCTTCCAGGATTTTGATGGTCCTCAAAAAGACACTGCTGCTTTAAAAATTGCCTTAAGTTTAATGAGCAAATTCCTTAAATCAGCAACATCTTTTTTTCCCCCAGACTTGCATGGAAGCTCAAAAAAGGTCAAGTTTCTTTCATGAGGAGCAGAGAGGTTCTGTGTATTGTGCTAACATGAAATCCAAAGTCTTTCTTCCAAGTCATTTTTGAAACATTTACAGCCATAATATGTACATTCTTTCATCCATAATATAACTAAATATGCTCTCCTGTCTTTCAGAAATGTGTACTTGTGTTTACCAGATATTTCCTTGCATGCTGAAAACTGCAATTTGACTCCCTACACTATCTTGGAAATGGCACAAGTGTTCTGTAAAAATTGTATTTAAAAAAAATATTTTATGGGACATTTTACATAGTAAATATGCTTTGATTTCCTCGTGTGATCTAAGTCCATTCTGAAAGTACTTCTAGAAAGAATACATAGAGTATAATTATGGAAGATTTTGTATGATTGCCTCCAAAGTCCTATGCTTTGACTTTATGACAACAACTTTGTTCCAAATTCAAGTTCAGATTCCAAGATGCAAATGTTGAAGTGTTGATAATACCTTTAATTAATATCTCTGATAATTCTTAGATGATACAGGGCTTACAATCTGAAAAATATTTGGAAACAGCAGTGATGAATATTCATTTCAATATATTTATAATATGTATACAAATCAGAGGAAATGTACATAGGACTATTGCCTGCTTCTATACTTTTAACAAATTAAATCCCCTTCATTTTGTGGTGTGTGTGTGTATGCGTGAAGCTTAAGGTGATCCTCAGTTTCAGGCCTATTTGAAGTTGGAATTTTTCTTAAGCAAGTTACTGAAGGATGTGCAGTTCTAAACTCATTGGCTCATCATGTACTCAAGCAAGGTCTTAAATCTGTGCCAGTTACATTAGAATTGATTTTCCAGTAAAGACAAGGGTTGTGGTATTCCACACACATAGAAGAGAGATGGGAGAGATTTTCTACATAAAGTGGGAATGTGCTGCCTCTGCAAGACAATGTATTTACCTGCTAACTTGCTTCTTGCAGCAGCTAGAGAGAAAATAACCACCTAACTCAGATTTACCAGCTAAATCGCCTTAAGTATTTCACTTGTGATCAATCCATTCACATTTCTTTTCCCAAACACGGACTGCCTTTAGAAGAAACCATTTTTTCCCAGAAAAGAGAAATAGAAGGAATACGGGTCTCTTCTCAATATTTTTTAAGTGGAAAGAAAGATAGAGTACATATTTTTTAAAAATAAATGATGTGAGAATTTTATAATTTAGAGTGTATGATTTCTCTGAACTATACTCTCAGCTTCTTGCCAAAAATGCATTTTATTACAGGATTCACCCTGGTGGTACATCGCTTAAAACATTTGTTTTGGGAGACTTAATAGATTGAATATCTCAATGGTATATTAGTCCATATGCGTACTTATGGAATTCATTGGCACTGGGGAAAGAGGAATGAGAACCACTAGGCATGGAATGCCAATCATTCTTGGGTATCAGTCAAGGCTGGCTGGTGGGAAAGAAATCAAGAATGTTTATGCAGTAACTGTTCTTCTACCAAATGTCTCAAGTAGCAGGTAGCCATCTCTAGGGTGACTTCCCCTAAAACACTAATAATTCAAGTATTAAAAGAAAATGTGGAAAGTAATCAGGAGTTTTTATACAACTAACTCTGTGATTTCATTATTAACTTTCTTTTGATCAACATTCTAAATGTGTTGGCCTACAACTCTGTGATTAGTTAAGCTAGCTAAGGAACTGTGAGATTTAGATCCTACCATCTGGACGGTACCAGGTCTAGTCCTTCAAAATCTTCCATATTTTGGGGGGGGAGGGGGAGTGGTTTTAATTAGATGGTCAGTGATGTGAATAATAACCCTTACTGGTAAAGGTTTAGCTCAATGCATTGAGGAAAGACAGTGGTTGCTTGTTAAAGAATCCTTAATTACATAATAAAACCTGATTTTCTAAGTCATGCACATAGGTGGTCCCAGTGGAAGCAATAAACCATATACAGTATGGCAAATGGCTGGACTGGATATATCTGTAACTTTGAATTGTTTTAGCTCAGAGCTCATTTCCAAGCAAGGTAACTCACAAATAACAAATGGCAACATTGGGGTACACACAGCAGCAGCAAGCTCTCCAGGTTAATTCACTGGCAATTCTTTAGGGAACTCATCTGGAGTAGGCATGATTTCTGCCATTTCTCAGTGCAGTCTAATACAGCAGGTCTCCATAATCAACTCTATCTGCACATAGATTAAGTGGACCAAATCAAGGCAATTTCCATAGGAAAGCCACTTCAGCATCTGAAAAAGTAGGAGCCATATCTTAGCAGAGATGGCCTTTTTAACTGTGCTTCAAAAGAAATCTTTGAGGAAAATGTGACCACTTGAACTTTTATGATCTCAGTCCAATTGGGCCTGAAATCACAGTGATTCTTTCCCTTCCCCCCACACTTTTTTTAACTATTTGTCATAAAATGGCATGGCTTAAGTGCCAGTGAAGGACTGCTTGTACCTTATGTCAATGTCCCCCTCCTAAAACACTTTCCCCCAGAGTCAGCATCTGATGTGTGAACCTTTTTTCAGCCTTGACACACAAGATATATCAGAGACAGTTTGATGTATATGCAATAAAAAGGAGTAGCAACATGCTTGGAAAACAGCTAAATTTACTGTTGTGAAAATGATGGCATTTTGATCCCATGCAAGCCTCTGGCCCCAGCCCCCTTCATCCCATAGTGCAGAAAAAATGACTATATAAAGTTTATTGAGCCTTCAGGAAGTAGTGCCTGTTTCTAGGCTCAACTCATTTTGGGTAAGTCTGCAATGGTGTGTTAACTTATAAACTGCACTCCTTGTAAAGCATTTCTATGACAGCTGCACCCCAAGGGAAATGCAACCTGGATCAGTGAGACCCACTTTTTAACATAGCAAAAGGTCAGCTGAATAAAGTACTAGATTTACCACAAAACATTATTTGTGAATCCTTTTGTGTTGGTGTATTTGTCTTTTTAAAGAATAAATTGCCAATTCATTCGATCATGGAAAAAAATTGAGACAATATAGATAAAGGTTGATGCTCCAGATGAGCCAGATGCCAATTTAATGGTTGTCAGATGAGGTAGATAAGGCAGGGCTTTATTTGGGTCTTGGTTTCAGGCAAACTGACTTAATTTGTCCTCCTAGATACGTGTATAGGAATATATGCCCATGTCATGGAAATATATTTGTACAATTGGTATTTTATGGAGCCATGCATGATAATAAATAGGCTTGAGCTTTTTAAAAAGTTTCAGAACAATGTGGAAAGTAGCTTGACTTCTGACCTAATATACATCATACCAGATTATACATTCAGTTTGAGAGAGGACAGTAGGCTGCATAAAGGCTTTTACTACTCTTTCTTGGCTTTTTCATGTTTCTAACTTCACAGGTTTCCTTCCTTCCTTCCTTCCTTCCTTCCTTCCTTCCTTCCTTCCTTCCTTCCTTCCTTCCTTCCTTCCTTCCTTCCTTCCTTCCTTCCTTTTTACCTTTGATAGATTCAGTTCACAAGTGAATATAGCCATTATTCCCCCATTGCATGAGGAAAATTAATTCAGTTGGACAGTATGGAAGAAACTGGGGGAAGATGACAGTTAGGAAGATCTTCAAAAGAGCCGTTTGCTCTGCCAAGGCTTGAACAAAGCCTCCTTTTGACACAAAACCCAAAGCAGTTCCCTACTTCTAAACAGCACAGCAGTTAAGTCATTTAGTTTTACTGGATCATAGAGACACCTGAGCATGTGCTACATACGCACAGAAGCCCCTGACTTTAAAGCAAAACATCGAGACAGATCTGCTCTGCTTTGACTTTTGTCAAGATGAAGCCGCAGATCTCTACAAGGCAAAGCACCTATATATGGATATAAGCTAAGCCACACAAGCCTAAAAGATACATAACCACAATTATATTTTTCCAGGTGCAACAGTCTAAAATTGCCTGCAGCTATCTCATGATAAATTTAAAATTTGCTCAGTGGTGTCCATTGTACCAGTTATGATTTGTTTGGTTGGTCTGGTGTTTTTAGGAGGAAAGAGTTAAGTCATCCTCCTTTGTGTCTGAAATGGCTTTTTAAATCATTTTGAAGTGGGAAGTGTTTTCCCAGGGTGTTCTGTATAATACCTAACATAGGTAGGTTCAGGAATTTAACTGTTTCCTTCTTCTCTAGATCCTAAAATATTATTTTATTTTTAACCACAGCTTCCTGGTGCTTTAAAAATAATTAGGCAAAGGAACTTGAACTAAAAAATGAGACAATTTGAACTGACAGCTGAAACTTCTAAGGCAGTTTTCCTCAACCTTGTGCTGGGCATCAGGTCCCCCAAATCTTAAGAGACCTGTGGGAGCGTCTTAAGTCCAACATATTTGCAAGATGTCAAGACAAATAATGCTTCTGTAAAGCAGTGCAGGTACTCCTCATTTAAAGATGCTAATTGGGACTGGAAACTCCATTGCTAAGCAATGTGGTCATAAATTGAAAAACCACGTGACCACACCACTTAGCAACAGCAGTTCCAGTGGTTCTGGTTGCCTTCGTTAAATAAGGACTGTGTGAGTCATTAAGTGAGGACCTCATGTGACCATGACTTCCAACTTCCTGCCGGCTTCCCTATTGACTTTGCTTGGGGAAGCTGGCAGGTAAGGTCACAAATCACATTCACATGACCACAGGGATGGTGCACCAGCCATAAGTACAAATTCCAGTCATAACTACCACTTGTTCAGCACCATCATAAGTTTGAACAGTCGCTGAATGAGTGGTTGTTAAACAAGGACTATCTTTATGATGAAATACAGGCATCATTAAATTTAGATAAGTGTTTTGAATAACAATGTATATTTCAGAAGGGAGGGAGCTTCATTAGTAATAATAAATTCAAAAAGAAGTCCCCCCCCAATAAAACAACATCCACAAAAGAAAAATATATGGAAACCCCTGATGATGCTTCAGCTATTCATTTGATCATCAGCTGGTCCAATTTCTACTATGGAAATTTTTGTTGCCTTAGTAGCGTGACTACTTCTGAACATATATTTTTAACTTGAACTAATCAGCTTCTAAATTTTACAGAAAAATTCCTAACCGCCCAACCTACTTTTAATGGAATAGTAACAAAAGAGACTGCAACTCCTAGGATCCTACCTCCGTGCAGAGAGGGAAAGGAGCAGGGCAAAAGGGTCAAAAGTCATCACACGGTCATGATCTCACTGCACAAATGATGTGAATTATGTAATATCCATCATTTGGGTGATATTTCCATGAAACACAGAATTTTCATGGTTTAAACTAGATGTCTATGGATCATACAGATTCCCTGATACTAATTTCTCATTTACTTCAGTCCAAAAGGAACAATTTGAGAATCAAAACATGAAAAAATGAGGGGTTGTTTGGGATATTTTAAAAGAAGGTGATGCATATATTTCCAAAAGCATTTCTTTTTCTATACATCAAATCCATTTCTTTCTTTCTTTCTTTCTTTCTTTCTTTCTTTCTTTCTTTCTTTCTTTCTTTCTTTCTTTCTTTCTTTTTCCCCTTCTTTGATTTTTTTCCATTTTCTTAGACATCATTAAAAGAATCCTGTAACCAAACAGGCATAAACATATATGGAGCAGGATTTTTTTTTAATTGTTGTTGTTTTTAAGACTGCAGATTCTATCAGTGCCCCTAACAAAGACATATCTGTCTACTTCAATTATTCCTTACTGAATATGAATGAGAAGCCTTTTAATGAGGTACGGTAATTAGCTCTAGCTGCCCCCCATTCCCACCCCCTGTCAGCAGCTTCTCAGGCAAATAGGCACTGAATCAGATGATTGACAAACCAGACAGTGGACATGTACTGTAGCTGATGAAAAACAAAGAATAGAGGCCACAGCACTGGATGCTTATTGCATTTCAGATGGATTCAAGAGCTCTGGGCTTGCAGGTTCTAAAATCTCAAGTTCATTGTCTGTAATCTCCCACAACCATTTCAAATACTCTATCAGTGCTCCAGAAGATTTTGCTTTTGAGTTTATTTGGGGGTGACTGACTTAGGGCTGATTTTTAAAACATTTCTATGCATCAAAGTTCAACATACTGGAAGTTTATAGATTATTGGGATTACAATTCTCAGTCTCCCCAGACATTAGACTGTAGAAAGGTGATGTGTATTATTTAATGTGTTTTCACTATAGGAACATATGCAGAACTAGTTTGGTTCAGGTCTCTGAGAGGCCCCAAAGAGGACACTGTTGGTCCTCTGCTACTAGTATTCCCTGTAACCTAGATGTTGGTAGGTTGTCAGGACTAGTAGACATGGTTGTGTAGCCATCTTCCATAGGTCTGTCTCATCTTTTTTTAAGCCTTTCTAACCTAGGGGTCATCACCATACCTTGAAGTAGTAAACTCCGTAGAGAATGCTAGGTGTGAAGAATTATTTTTGTTTTGTTTGTCCTCCTAGATATAGGGTTATGCAATTTGAGCTGATAATTCACAACTGAATATCTATCTATTGAAAAGTAGTGTTGAAGCTCAGGAGAGATAAAGTATGGTCTGCTGCTCTGGTATATTTCACATACCAAGTGATCACTTGATATTCATGGATCTATACTTATAAATGGGTGGTTTGTAAGGACTATGACAGTCCCATGCTTGTTTCTCTTAACAGGAATAACAGACAAGGATTGCAAGATCTAGGGCTACCATATCTGGACTGCAAAAATCCAGACAATCACTAGGTGGCAACAGAGAAACTTGTGATCATCAGGGTTTTTTTAGACCAGATCCAAGAATCCTATAGTAACAAATTCTAGCAATGTGCAAAACCTTTGGAGGCATGACCTGCCAGTTCTAGCCTGTGTGTAGCCTAAGAATAACAGCAGCAACAGCTTAGTTGTCTTCTTGTGCCTTTATCAATAGTTTGATGATCTGAAGAAATTGGCAGGTGGAGTTATCAACCTTTCAGAGCTATGAATGAAATGGGTTTTACCCAGAAAAAGTTGTTGATATTTACTGGCTTCCTAAGAACTTGTTTAACTTGTTTAAGCAATCCTCAGTTGTTGGGCTTTGTCTCCTAACTCCTTTGAATGGCTAAAAGTCTTGCTATAGGAAGGATGCAGAAATCTGATTCCTCCAGATGTAGTTCTCAGATAATTGTATTTCAACAAACTATGGAAAACACAAGATTCCCCATCTCTGCCTAAGATGATTTATTCTGCATGTCGGCCAAATTTCTATTTAAGATGTTGCTAGGAAAGTGGGTAAACATGGCTCCTTACTTCTGCTTCAATTATATACTTTCACCCTATGAGGCAGTGCCTCTAGGAGAGTCTAAACTCTGTGGAAGATCAGAACAATGGAGGCTTCTGCCCCACAGCAATTCCTACCATAGGAACATTCAGTGGAGAAGTTTTGGGAACACAGAACAAAGTTCATAGTCTGAATAAGGATTAGAGTGAGTGCTGGGTCATTCATATGGCAATCTGGGAAGTTAAAGTCTGTCAAAGAGGTGATCCATATGACCATACTAATCATTTCTTGGGTGCAGCAATATACAATGTTGTCTTCTAGGAAATCAAACTCTGCCTATTTTTTCCTGCCACAGGTCAAAAGGATGGTTTTCCAACTCAAGCAGTGCTGTCCAAAGCACTTAGAAAACTGTTCTTGTCGGTAACTCTCCAGATAAGTTAAATTTACTTTCTATACGAAGGCTGCATTAATTGCCCCAATTTTGGAATCCCTTCACACCAGGCAAAAGCCATTTTCTTCCTCAAGACATTCTAAGTACTGATTCTGGTCTTTTCTCTGCTGCTTGTATTTATGAGTGGCTTTTGTATTCTATTGTTGCTTTTCAGTTTTACTTTTGTCCTTATATTGTATTATATTATATTATTACAATAAATAAATAAATAAATAAAATTGCAGCAATCCTACTAGTAGCGGTGACAAGCACTTTTCAGAGCATAGGCTGCCACATTTTACCAAGCGTAGAAAAATAAACGCACACTGTTATGCAGAAACACATACATATATATACATGTGCACACACATGCCCTTTATATGTATAAGATACAGCAAACTGAATATGCTTTATAATATTAAGATACTTATAGTATGAAGATAGATCCTGGCATGTAATCTGACTTTTCATTATTTTACATTTCAGTAGTGTTACCTATCAAAGTCCCTTAAAAGGTTCAAGTTTAATAACTCCTCCACTTCCATCCTTTTCTTTCCTTCTTAAGAGGAAGAGAAATTCCAGCACCACTATTAAAAACCCAGTTAAATATTACTTTGTTGAGTTTAATGCTTAATTACAATTTGTGCATAATGACCCCGTTCTAGTAATATCATCTGATTTAGTAAGGAAACTGGAACCTACCATATGTTCACCAATAACGGCTTAGAAATTCTTCTTGTTAATTTTCCAGCCAACTGCTACCAAGGATACTGATTTGTCCTGGAACTGTATTGTTTTAGAACACTATGCTCATTAACATGGCTCATTTTACAATACTCCTTCTATCAGCAAGCAGGCCAAGAATTCACAGCTTGTCCTTTGTGTCTGACACAAATAGATGCAGTCGGCAAACAAAGCTGGAGCACCATTTATAGCACATAAGAGGAAGATAACCTGCACTCCTTCAACGGAGAATTTCATCTCTACCATCTATTTACAGGGTATCAATATCACTGAATAATCAACTTTGCCTTTAGATAGTTGCTTCCTCTCTGGGTGCTTCCACACAAGGTGTTCAAAGGGGAATTGTTCACTTTTTGGTCAGTGATTTAGCAATAAAAGTTGTTCTATCTTTGTCATGTGATCCTACCATCATTTTTAAGAGCTGATAAAAACGGACTTTTTAGATGGAACAGGAGGAAAATCACCTCAGCTGAAGTGCTGTCTTTTTAAAAAAAGTGTAAGTTTAATTTGTTTGACTGGGCCTTAATATAGCTACATATTTATATGAGCTGTCTATGTACAAAAATACTGTCCTTTGAGTAAGAAGAATGAGGAAGGGAGAAGATACTTGCACAATGATACTTATAGTGCTAGTTTAACACTGATTTAAGCAGTTAAACCACATGCTCAATATACCATCATTTCTTTGCCTACATTAGGCATTAACCTGGATGGCAGACAGGTTACTCACTTGTAATTGTGATTTTCAAATGGCCATTTATGCTTCTACAGGCAGTGGCCTCCACAAGAGGGATTAGAATAAGGAAAATAGCATAGTAGTTTCGTAATGTTAACCTCGCCCCCTTTCTTTGTGCCCCATGACACACTTATATATAAAAGAGACAAAACTTGTGGTACAACATCACAATACTGCTTTTGCTATTCTAAAGAAAGCAGCATGCTCCTGAGGATGTCCATGTTCACAGGGAGATATGCCTGTGCAGAACCAGTGCCAAAACTGGGCAACTGTGCCAAAACTTTTATGAGAAACTACCTTCCAGTATGCATCCTCCCATTCACTAGAATGCCACAGCCCCAACCCCCCCCCCCAAAAAAAAAACCCAGGAGGACCAGGCATCTGCAGAAGATTTGGTGGGGCGGGATTGTGTGAATGTATCAGTGACCAAGGAAGACCACTTGCAACCTGATTTTTCTTGGTAGCTCTGGATCATATATGGATTATTACAAGTTTACTTCAATGGAGGTGAGCCAAGTACCCCTAGGTAGGAATATGTGGTAGCAGCATCTTGCAAAAGAAGACATCTGCTGGAAATCCTATAGAGAGTAAAGAGGATGATCTAGATGGAGAAACGGAAGATCCTTTACCAAGGCAACAAGCAGATAAACATTGCAGAAGCTCTGGCAAGGGGTGGGAGGGGCACAAAATCATCTCAGATAGACACCCTCCCAAATTCACACAAAAGAGGGAGGAGGAAGAGCAATTCAGATTTACAAGATTCTGTTACTATAGCCAATCTTAATAAAAGTAGTTTTAGGCACAGGTGGCATCTGTTTCCTGGTCTGGTCTACCTTGTGGGCTGACAGAGTCTCATAATAATGCTTCAGGAGCAAGTCATAACCCTGTAAAGTCAGGAAGGGACACCCACTGGCAGGACTGAAGATGGCTCAGAAATACTACCTGCAATGACATATGGAATGGACAAACTTCCCACAAGTTCAAACACAAAAGTGGAGCAACCTATTCTTATAGGTATATGCAGGGGTGTGCTGGCAAATGTTTAGAACTGGCTCTGCTGATTCCATTGCCACTGCAACACTGCTAACAGTGGAACAGCTGATTGGTCCCCTAGGCACAGTGGCTCAGCTCTGCTCTCAAAAGGCTTGCAAAATTCTAGAAAATTTAACAATCAGTTCCTGTATGCCAGTGCAAACCAGCCCCAGCACACCACTGGGTATATGGCTACCTAGGTTAAAGTTGATGTAATGAGAGGATATTCCAGAAGGATCCCAAAATGGAATGTCAAACCTTATTGCCATCTTAGTGAGGAAATAGGATAAATACAGGGAGTCCTTGCTTAATGAACCTAATTGGGACTGGCAACTCTGCCACTAAGTGAAGCGGTCACTAAGTGGGAAATCATGTGACTGCAACCATGCTTTCCGGCTGGAAAGAGACAAGACTGGTCAGTTTGACATCTTTGGCTTTTCTTTGCCTCCTAACCACTCCCCCACCATTTGGAAAGCTTGAGTGCTGCTTACTGTCTTGTACATATTGAGCCCAGGAGTGGGAGCTATGGACATGCCACACAACCAGCTTACTCTCTTGAAATCCCTTCTTCTCCAATCTGCCACTCTACAAAGTCCAGGGGGGGGGGGGGGGAGAAAAAAAACAAGGGATTTCTGTAGCCAACCTCTCCTTTTCCTGACCCCTTCTTGCTGCCAGTGCGATCGCATTTCTCTCAATGTGTACAAGAGCAAACAGCTTACTCTCTTTTAATCTCTTTCTTTCCAATCTCTCTGCTCTGCTGGGAGTGGGGGGGGGGGGCAAAGGGTCAGGCAAAGAAGAGATTGTCTACAGAAATCACTTGTTTTTTTTCTCCCCTCTCCCCCTCGCAGAGAGTAGAGATTAGAGAGAGAGAGATTTCAAGAGAGTATTGTAAGCTGGTTGCATAGCACACCTGCGGCTCCTAGCCCCAGGCTGCCGGCATGATCACATTGCTTTCAATGTGTAAAAGAGCAAACATCTTACTTTCTTGCAATCCCTTTCTCTACAATCAATCTGCTCTGCAAGGGGGGGGGGGATGAAAAAACCACGGGTCAGGCATAGGACAATACGTACTGACTGTAATGGTGATAACATGACTGAGGGATGCTGCAAAGGTCGTAAGTGGTCATAAATGGACCATAAAGTTATTTTTTCAGCACCATCGTAATTTTGAATGGTCGCTGAATGAATGGTCAGTAAGCAAGGACTACCTGTAAGTCATTCACAAAACGATTGTGAACCATGGTTATCTCAGCCACTAAGAGGTGATCAGAATGCATGGCACAATGATCAACAGCGACAAATTGAGTATATCAGTTATAGGATGGGAGAGGGAAGTAGAATCCCAAGCATGGAGAAAGATATCCTAAAGCTATCCTAAGCTCTGTCCTGCTTAGCTACTTAGCAGTGGGTGTTCTCTGATATGCAAACCATCATTGAGAAAAAAAGGCCAAACAATTGAGAAAATATGTGACAGTTTAATCCAAACCAGTCTCCTATTTGTTGATACACCAGCAATTCAGTTGCACAACACAATCTAAATTGCCTGTTATGATTTGGAAGATGGCTAAGAGGTCCAGATAATTGATCTTTACGTTTTCAAAATGTGAGCACTGGCTGCATCTGGAAGGTGTGACATTGGGTGTTCTACCTCATGGTAGGCATTAGTAGTGACTGTGATGCTAGGTAGTCTTGATGAAAACAGGAATTCCTCTGCCAGAATTACAAGGACATTCAATATCCACCAGATAAGGAAAGTGTTAGTTGTATGAAGCAAATGAAGCTATATCCATTGAGAAAAGTCCTGGGAATAAGTGGAGATCGGTCAGTACAAGAAGTTTGCAAGTGGCTCACAAAAGGGATCACCGAAGTAGTGCTGTCAGACATTCTCTGGACAGTTTTTGGCATGGATCCATCCATGGATCCCACTGAACCATTTTGTTAATGTGATCCAGAAGGGAGCATAAATTTGGATGCCTGGGAGATGAAGGTGGGCCACCACAGTGCTATCTCTTAGAAAAAACTCCCAGTGCAGAGGACAGAATACAGGCTGAACACAAGACTTAAATTTCTCCTGATGACAAAATGGAAATATATCCTTTGTTATGGAGGTGTATACTTTGTTGTTGCCTGATGGCAATGAAGAAATGTGTATTTTGAACACTGATGGAAACAAATCAACCTCCTGGACAGTGTCTGGGAAGAATATTATGAAGGGTCACTATACCAAATATTTTCGCAAGGATGAAAAATTTAGGTCTCTTAGATCCAAGATACTGTAGTCCTGAAGGAGTCATGAATAGTTCACAAAGTGGCTTCAAGAGGAACTCAATAGTATACCTTAAGTGGACAGTGCTTAAGGACCCAGGAAAACAGGAAAACTCTCTCCAAGACAGGTGCAGTTAATGAAATGCCCATCAGTAGGAGCAATTTACTACCACAGTTAATGGGCTCTTGTTGCCATATACCTTCCAGACAGGGAAGAATAAAACCACCTCTACCCACCAAATCCTCATACACAGAACTCATAATGGAGAAAAATACAAGGATCTAATTCAAATGAAGAAATATTCTCTGTATCACTAAATTATGTCAGAAGAATCCTAATGCTGTGGCTACTGTAGTAATCAAAAGAAAACAGAGGGAACCATGGTCAGGAGCATGTATAGTAGAGGGTACCTAACTGCCAAAATGTTTTCTCCAAGTTCTGATACCATATGCATGATGTGCAAAGACCATTACAAGCGCTCAGTCTGGAAGCAACCTCCATGTGTTTTGCCTCTCTTATTGGAGCATTGACACTTCTGAATTACCAACTGATGCAGGAGAGACAGTTTGGTATAGTGGTTAACAGCACTGGGCTAGACACTGAGAGACCTTGAATTCTAAACCTGCCTTAGCTGCAAAGCCGGCTGAGTGACTTTGGGCCAGTCATTCTTTCTAGCCCTAGGAAGAAGGCAATGGCAAACCACTTCTGAAAAATTTTACCAAGAAAGCTGCATGGACTTGTCCAGGGAGATGCCAGGAGTCAAGAGTGACTTAAAGCCAAAAAAAAAAAAATCAAAATAGATGTCAACTAAATGACTCAGTTTGAAAAGTTGAGCCAACAATTGATTCAATTCAAATTATTCTATTTATAGGCTCAAATATTTTGCACAGAAAAAAATCACAATTCACCAGGAATAAACTGCAGGTCATGACCCATAAGCCACCCAAATACTTCTGTCAAATGTATTCACACCTCTGCAACAGAGGACAAAGCACAGATTCTTTTGTTTTTTTTAAGACAGAAAGGACACCCTGACACAAAAATGCCAAAAGTTGCATTATACAACCAGTCTGAAAGTGGCTGTTCTGAACAGAATGCCATCCTGACCCACATGTTCTTTATTTAATATCTGTGCCATATGAGAGTATGGGAAGAGTTTATGGTCTAAATATATCACAACAAGTACATATATATATAAAAAACAGATGGGGAAAACACAAGGTAATGGCATGATTAGCATAGAAACATCTGTCACCATTCACAAGCTGCCCAGTTATATTCAAAGTTTTTGCAGGCACCGCAGTAGAGGTGAATTTTAAGGAAGGCCTTGAAAACAAATAATGTTGTGCTTTTCCAGTTTTTAAGGAAGCTCATATTAACCAACTATAGTAGGTGTATAGATGGATTTTTAAATGTGTGGTTTCTCCTTTCCCCTTTCTCTTTAATTACACATGGAATATTTCAAATTTCAGCTCAGTTATGGTATTCAATTCTTGCAACCCAATTTGTATTTTAATATATCAGAAACTCTTGACTATAATTCGTTTTCAAAAAAATGTTTTCTCTAGTTTTGTATGCCACCCAGAGTTCACTGGAATTGGGTGGACAATAGATATAAATAAATAAAGAATAATGTTGAGCTATTTTTTTTTAATTTACTTTCATTGATGACATGAGTAAATTCTCCTACATTCACAGTGGGATAAGTAAGCTAAATTAGCTTCATGTGGACAAATTTTCTTTTTGGTAAATTTGCTGAATTGGATCTAGACTTATTCATTTTTATAGATCCATTGAAATCAGAATTATTTTATTTTATTTAATTTAAACTTAAATTATAACTAGTTTAAATCCCATCAGTTTCAGTGGCAGCAAAACAAAGATTTAACTCTGGATCTAGCCTTCTTCTTCATTCTCCTGACATGAATTATTATCCATTTCCTGAACACACAACTTTATCCCCAATGGTTGGAGAAGACAGGAACTAAAATCCTACATATCTGATAGCCACCAGTTTCTGAAAGACTGCAGAACAACATTGGTGGGGATGAATCCCTCTATTGCAGTTTTGCATGTGTTCACTCAGTGAATTCCACCACATTTCCGCACTGATCTATGGGGGGTTTTTTAAATCACCAAATTGTATCTTTAAATGCATATTTTATCAGCTTCATCAAAATATCTTTATTTATTTTCTTTTTAGATCTGTTGCTTCTCTAAATACACCTTTTAAAGCTCTTGCTAAATCTATAGAGAGGAGGTGGGAAGAAACCAGCAGGCAATATTTCATGCAGCTCATTCCCAGTGACCACATTGTCTGTCCCAGATGATGAGGCCATTGGTGATCACTTCTACTCTGACATCACTAGTAGAGTGGCAGGAGCCATCTTGTGTCCTCACTGCTCTTCCTCACCCTCCACCACCCAAAAGGGTGGCTTGTTACTCTTTTGAAGATATTTTAGTGTATTTATGAGTCAAGAGCAGCATCATAATATAAACTGAACATGCTGATATGCCAATGATACTGGCATTTTAACATGTATGCAATCTGGGACACATGCAAGCCAAGGTGTAGGAGATTTCTGAGTGACCTTCTCAAGCATTCCCTCAGCAGAAAAAAAACTAGACATGTAGCTTTTTAATTTCAGCAGGTTTCTGAAACATCTGAAGTCCCTTGTTTAAATTTGCCCACCTTGCAAAAGCCTAGAAACTACAACAGTTAGACACTCTAATCCAGTAATTGGTTACAGAGTAATGGAGCTCCAATGTACATATAGAGTTCCCATGCCTCAAGGAATGCTCTACACAGATGTTCCTTAGTATATTTAGATTCCCCACCCCCCATTAAAGAAATCAGATATTACAGACTTACTAAAACTTTATAATTCCATCTAATCACATGCCAAG
Source organism: Python bivittatus (assembly GCF_059951505.1). Taxonomy (NCBI): domain Eukaryota; kingdom Metazoa; phylum Chordata; class Lepidosauria; order Squamata; family Pythonidae; genus Python; species Python bivittatus. The sequence goes on along the minus strand of NW_028277113.1, from coordinate 22,414,152 downwards.
CTCCAAACTGGAGAAATAATGTATGGAAAGGTGAAAAGGACAGCAGACAAATGAATTTTGCATCCTCAAAACTCACAGGTTTCTTCTAGTATCAGGAGATCCTAATATAAGGACTAGGCTAAAATGTTATGTCATTTCTCCTGGTACCTTTTCTGTGCTACATCAGGAGCTGGACACGTAGTAGCCAGTTGCAGCAAATGATCTCTACAATTAATTTAGTTTAATTTAATTATTATTTATTTTAGGACTAGTGACAATGGCTTGCTTAGGCATAATGAAAAACTTGAGGCTGGAGGATGGGCTGTATCCAATGACGTTACTTGTTTATCTAGTACCTTAGTGCAAGCGGTTTTTCTTTTTCTATTTCACTGCGGTCTCTTATTGCAATTTGCCTGAAGTGGATTCTTTAGAATGAGAAACTTAATATCTGAGCTTCAGCATCAGGCAGCAGCTCTTTTATTATGTTTTGTTTTGTTTTGTTTTGTTTTGTTTTGTTTTGTTTTGTTTTGTTTTGTTTTGTTTTGTTTTGTTTTTCCCCCTCTTCTGGTTAGAAAGTATTATCAGCCGAGCAATCCTATGGTGTAGTTGGGGAACTCATATATATCAACATCTCTACAGGCTCCAGCATAATGGTCAGAAGGGAGGATTGCACATACATTTCTCCATCTTTTTTTTTTTTAAGAGCCCTTCCATTGCAAACAATACAAAGAAAAAGGGTTATACTAACAAATGGCTGGTTAAAGTTCCCTACTAGTGAGGGACATAGCAGGAGTAGGAAGGTTTAGGCTACTTTGGAGTCCCATGTATTTCAGCAGGTAATATTTAGGACTTTCTCAGGTTAAGATCGCTTGATCTCAGAAAGTAACATCCGTGGTAACTTACAGTCAGAATCCAGTGTGGCTTGTTCCTTCTGAGTTCAGTGCTGAACTGAGAAAGGGAGAAACTGAACAAACCTATGGCCATTACAGAGATCTGGACTGCCATTACTGTACCAAGATAATCTGATTATACCTTTCTTGCATACTTTGCTTGACTTTCTTGTATTTCTTCCTTCTTACTTATTTACAGCTTATGTTAAATATTTGGGCAATGTTGGATATGCCTACTTGAATGAACAACCTATATAGAGTACAAGTATTTCTCACTCTTTAAGATGTAAGATATTTCGGTCTCAAATTTAAGTATTATCTATCATAAATAAAGAAAAAGAATGTCTTTCTCACCACGTTCTTTTCTTTATTTATGTTAGATAATACTTTGATTTAAGTTTGAAATATATTCCAACAGCCTCTCCACTCCTTTTCTCCCTCTTCTTTTTAGTTATACTAGAAATTATACTGAAAAACGTGTAGTTTATATATTGAACATCTCCCATCACCCATTATTCCACGAACACGATTTAACGCTGCTGTATAAAATCTGTCCATAGGTTTTGTTAATATTATCACTAACTTTTCTATGAGCCTTTGCTCTCTTCTTTATGAAATGGATTTCATGAAGCTGATGTCTATAGTAGCATGTTTGGCAGTTTTATCTTGAAAAGAGGCCCAAGTTTCTTAAAAAGTACTTCAGAAATTAATAAATCAGATCTTCATCAGTCCCAGGTCTCTTGACATTGTAATAACTCTGTTTTCCCCCCCCCTAATTCCACTTCTAACTCTATAGGAACTGCTGCTTTCTCTCTCTCTCTCTCTCGCTCTTTCGCTCTTTTACTTCTAAACCAGTAAACTATGATGTATGTGTCTCTCCCTGAATAACGTTATTATATGATGCTGCTGGAGCTCTGAATAGCTTGGCTGTGGACTGCTGAACCCTTTGAATGTAATTGTTTTAACACCATGAAATGAAGTAATGCATAAAATTGATAATAAACGGATATCTCTCTGCCTGTGCATGCAAATGAGCACTTAGCACCAGGGCACAGATGCCACCATTGTTTTCCCCCTTGAAAATGACAAAGTAAGAGAAAATATCTACCAAGAGCTTACAAAGTACGGTAGCTGCATTTTCATTATTTTTGAGATTTTCACAGAGTTGGAAAACCAGGCAGTTGTGCCAACATTTAGAAAAAGGGGGCATGAGGGAAATTGGAGAATGCTTCCCTGTAATACACTGGAACATACTTGACAAGGTTGGGGCGGGGGGAGAGGACTTTTTTTTTTATTTTTGTCACTTTGGCTTTCATTGCTTCTTTTTATAAAAAACAAAACAAAACAAAACTGAAGGATTTATTTCTTGGATGGCTTGTTTCTGTGCTGTCTTGCTGGCTTTCTTAATTTATTCCAAAGAAAGAAAGTTTCATTTTTGTCTGACTTCCTATAAAGTCAAGCTAGAATTGATGCAGAATAAGAAATGGTCTGGAGAGTGTCCTAAAGCATGTTTGTTAAGAAGCCTTGAACTGGGCTAAAGACAGGCATTTCCTGCTGATTCTTCTTTTTAAAGCCGAGGTACGCAAGCTCTAATAATAACTGATGACATTCAACTAAACACAAGGCTTGCCCCAATTTATTATTGCATGGCTTTCATTTTTTTATTTAATGCACATTTTAAACATTTCGCATCTACAGCATCTGCAAAAGGCACAGCTGGAAATCCTTTCAGCTTCTGAGTGCTTATATTAAAATCTGTTCTGGATGATATGGCTTCAATTTTCAGGAAAAGTAAATGTTGCATTATCCCCAGGACTCTTCCACTATAAGTGGGTGCATTCTGATCCACCTTCTGTTCTATTGCATTTCTCCTCGCCCTGAATTGTCATATATCCTGTGCAGCTGTTAAGCCTGGATAATTAAGCTAGTGTAAAGGGCAAGAAATCATGCATGATGACTCTGACATAATGGCTTCAAAACTTGTCACATTGAGCAGCTAACCCTGCACTGTTGCCTTGAACATTAAAATTCTTCATGTGATTAGAGACTATGATTCAAGGGTCTCAGTCACATGGACAGTTGCGCACACTGTTCTTGTTGGAAACAGCATAAACATGCATGTATGTATGTATGAGAAGAACAGCTAGCTCATTCCTTGGTACAGAATTCTAAAGTTATAGGGTTGGGAGGGACCTTGGAGGTCTTCAATCCCCTGTCTGCGGCAAGAATCCTCAGACCACTTTAGAGCAGTGTTTCTCAACCTTAGCCACTTTCAGATGTGTGGACTTCAACTCCCAGAATTCCTCAGCCAGCACAGCTGGCTGGGGAATTCTGGGAGTTGAAGTCCACACATCTTAAAGTGGCTAAGGTTGAGAAACACTGCTCTAGACAAATGGCTGTTCAACCATTTTGAAAATGGTTGAAAATCTCTAGTGATGGCGTACCCATGACTCCAGGGGGTTCCACTGCTTAATAGCTCTCAAAGTCAGGAAATTTTGCCTTCTTTCATAGTTGGATCCCTCTCTGTCATGCTTCCACCATTCCAGTGGTTTATCATTATGTTCTCCCACACAGTATGAAATGATGCCTTTGCCATTGCTACTAAAGTGATCTTCCACTTCCGGCATCTTTTTACATTGCTGTTGCCCCATATAGATGCCTGCTTGGCACAGCTGGGATGACCTTGGTGGGATTATATATTGGCATATATATCCAGAGTTCTTCACTCATTCCTCCCAAGAACACTCCCCACCACGATGAGGCAGCATGTGCTTGTGTTGTTAAAGCTAGGATTGACAGACAAGCTCATCTTCTGCATTTCCTGGGATGCTGGCCCAAGGAACACATGAAAATAACGGCAGATCCTAAAATAGATTTAATATAATTTATAAAACAAAGAAAAAAAAATCAAACCAAAGGTGGAAAGATTGGCTCTGCCTAAATGCATGGCACAGACTCACCTGTTTTGCATTATTACCCTGCCCAGGGTGGCCTTCAATTACTCCTTCCCCAGTGTTTAAGTGCAGATTTTGATCATCAAAATTTTGCCTACCCCAATTAAGAGAATATATATCCCCAAAATAATAATAAAATGTTCTTAGCATTATTTAGAGCTTGCTGCTTAACAAATATAACTTTGTCCGGTACTATAGCACTAACAACTTTTAGTGCTACTGTCCACCTGCATAAATACTTCATTTGCTTAGTCATTATGCAAGAAAAAGACATTCCTGGTCAAATACGTATAAGTGATGAGCAAAAATCTTCCCACAGAAGATTAGAAATTCTCTTGGTTAAAATATGCTTCGCCCTGTATTTAGTCATCCAAAGGTATCATAAATCATTTTATTACATAATGTTCCAAAAGAAGGGTAGAAATTGCTTTGCTTTTAGAAGCATGCTATGAATTCTGTTTTCGGTAGAGTGATTTGCCTCATGAGAAATTTATAGGCAATTATAATTACAGCTCCCAATAAGATCAGATTTCCAAAACCATTCAATTCCAAGATCCACTGATCAAAGGAAGGGTGATCAACCTGTTAATCAAGCACTTTCACTGGATAATGATTAACATCAAGAACCTCCTGACTTCTGATGAGAAGTTATATTAATAAGGGATCTTGTTAAGGTGCCAAAGATTTTTTTTTCCAGGCATACTTGGATGTTAAAGAAGAAATACTAATATACAGAGATTCTGTTAAATAAGTAATGCTCACATATTTCATTTACTCTTTAAGAAAATGTCCTGATTCAGACTTCTCTGATTAATATATGATTAATCAGTATTATTTTTAGTGTCTGCCTTCTGCACTGGATAAGCAACATTTTCTATATCAGTTAAAAGTCTATGCATTGGATTGTACAGTTCGGTGTTACTAAAGGTAAGAAGGTTCGATTTAACCTGATTCAACTGAGGACACACACGTAAGATGGAAAAGCAGAGTTGCCTTCCCTTATTAATACATGCTATCTCTCTCATTATTCCTCAGATGCAATGAACTATTTTCTATATAGAAATTATTATTACAGTGTCCTAAAATTAAGAGAGCCAATCTGGTGTAGCAGTTAAAAGCATTGGGCTAGAAACCAGATTATGAGTTCTAGTCCTGCCTTAGTCACTCTCTCTCAGCTTTGAGAGAGTACTCTAAGGCACAATGAATATATAACGAACTATTTTATTATGAAATGAATCAGATTCAGTAATATATCAGACTTTTTTTTTTCTTTTTTGCCAGTACTGGGGCATGTTGCCATATGGAATGAAACTGGCTGATGATTTAAAACTTCATTGTTCTACTACTGAACAATCAACCTTTGGAACCAAGATTTGAATGCTACATTGAAGAATATATAGCTGTCAAATCCATATGCTTTCCAGGTTATTTTTCACTTTACTCTTTAACATTAATATAAAGCCTCCTTCAGGTCAAGCTTAACTTCTGGTACCTTCATGAACATGTCCATATAGTTTTCTTGGTAAGCAGTTTGCCATTTCCTTTTCCTGGATGTTTTTTGACTTACCAGTCTAGCCCACAACCTAATATTCCCTTACAATCTCCCATCAAGGTACTAATACACCCTGCTTAGCTTTCAGTTCTAGACAACATCAGTCAGATGCTGCTACCTGTTCTTTGAGAAGCATAGAATGGCTTTACTAAAACTGATGTCCCCCGGATATGTTAGCGTGTAATTCAGGATCATGTATGTTATAGTTCAACAAAAGAACTAGACTCTTCTTGTAACAACCATTCTTTATAAAGTGCTACTCTTGCTGGAAGGAAGGAAGGAAGGAAGGAAGGAAGGAAGGAAGGAAGGAAGGAAGGAAGGAAGGAAGGAAGGAAGGAAGGAAGGAAGGCAGGCAGGCAGGCAGGCAGGCAGGCAAGCAAGCAAGCACTTGAGATAAGGCTTAAAGAAACTTTTAAAAAATGTGTTCCTAGAATGAATGCATTTGTCAGATCCAAAAGAGAACACAGTAATATCCTTCATTCCCTGTACGGCTGGTTTTTGGGAAATTGGAGGATATAACCAAAATTTCAATATATCCATCTTACTGATGCTATGTAAATAGCAATGCAAGAATACACTGCTGAAACCTTCAGATAGGAATGCTGTTGCCTATACTATTCAAGTTATACAAGGAAGAAATGAAAGCAATGAATAAATAATTCAGAAAAAAATGATGTATTCAGAAGACTAGAATCAAAATTCAGTTTTAAAGTGTCCTAAACCACAAGCTTTAAAAATGTTCAGTAGCACTCATTTATCAACTTGAAATAGTGTATTTAGAAGAACCAAAGAAGACATGCATTCTTGTTGGAAGTACTGTTGGTAAGCTGTTGAGGAAGGATTATAATGAAATGACACAGTCATGCTTGGTATTTCAATATGAAAACTCCATATTGGTTCCCTGCCATCTGCTGGTTAAATGTTAATGATAAAGGGAACAGATAGCATATTATCAGACAACTACGGTCAGTCAGAATTCCAACAAGGAATATATAAGGCAAAACAAAAATTACAAATTTATTAATGAAAGATGATTACAGGCAGTCCTCATGTAGTGACTGCAGTTGGTTCTGGCAAAATGGTCACCTAGCAATATGGTCAGTTAGAGAAAGATGCTACGAAGATCACTGGTTGCTGCCATCTCGTTCAGATAAAGTTCTCTTGTACAGTGCCTGACCTTTTTTTCCCCTTCTTTTGCTCCCTTACAGGGTGGAGAGATTGCTTAAACAAGCGATCTCTCCCTGAGCTGCTTTTCTCTGCAGAGCAGTGAGTCCCTAAAAAGTGCTAACCACTAGTTAACAAGCTCAGCCCTTTGACCTTAATTAGTTGATTACAACCCTCAGGCAGGCTGATAGCTGCTGCCTGAAACTGACTAGACCTTAATCAGTTTCACACAGGAGGCTTTTGTTGTAAATGCAGCATTGGTCAGAAAATGATTTTTTTTATTACCATTTATTACCATCATATTTGCAAACAGTCGCTATCTGAGGCACTTGTTAAATGAGAACTACCTGTAATGCAATTACACTCTGTATATTTTTGCAACTGCCCATTAAATATTATGTTTCCTTGGAACTTTTGGAGGGCCCACTTGGCCCTGGGAGATCAGGTCATGCCCAAGCTTTTGGAGAGCTCGCATGTCATGGGAGGAGGGGAAAGAGTGCACTCATGCCTCTTAATAAATATTTAACTCTTTTTCATATTTGGCAAAAGTGGTTCCAGTGACCATACCACCTAGCCAATTGTGGCATTCAGTAGGGATTATCCTGTCAATGAGCATTTGACCTTTACAAAAAAATGCTTACTATATGGGATTTGCTACCACAACATGCTGAGCTGTTCTCCAGATTAAATAGCTTTAGAACTGATTTAGATAATTCAGACAAAATAAGGTTTCCCAATGGCTCCCAGTCATACTGGTTATGTAAAACTTCTCAGTTCAGAGGCAGCAGCAGGCTACTGAACACCAAATGTGCACTGAATAGCATATTTATATCAATTTTTTTATCTTCCCTAAAAGAACCCTTGTGGAAGGACCTGCTGGCTAGGAAATGTATTAAAGAAATAGGTTGAGAAGACTTCTCTGGAGGATTCAGTATGACAGGGACAAAAATGCCTGCCTTTATTTCTTACGAATGCACCTTTGCATGTTCCATCCAAAATTATGATTGAATTGTATTGTGAGCTTCGTGGAGCTCCTTTTTAACAAAGTCCTATTTGCACTTACTTTTTCCACTGCAAGGAAGAATCAGCCCTGGTTTCTCCTAAAGTGGCGTTCAAAGCGAATGTGGAAGTTCATTGTAAGGCAAAACACTGGGGACAATTTTGAAGGAAATTAAAAGAATTTCAATGACCGGCAACATTATCCTGCATATCCTTAATACAAAATGAGTCCCCTGTTGGACTCATTTCCATTTAGTTGCTTGTGCAGCTTTCAATTTTATTTGTAATTAGCTCTGTACCTGAGAAGCATTCTTCTATATTTCTCACTAGCCTCTTTTCAGAAAACATTGAAAGACAATGGAGATCTGGAGGCCTATTTCTCCAGACTCCCTCCATTAAATCATATCTTAACCGCATCTCACGAATGCTCACACACTCTGCACGTGTCTCATATCTAAGACCTAAAGAGTGTTTGAGTTATACCTGTGCGTGTTACTGCTTTCCTTTGCCCATTTTTCCTTCTTTTCCTTCATTTTCACAATATCTTAAGCAATAATTAAGAGCTAATGTGTCTAGATTAGGGCATTTCCTGAAGATTAGCAACCAGCTGGGAAGGAGATGATGTCCTGAGGAGCAGCCTTGGGCTGTAAACCTCCAGCTGGCCATTAATTCAGAGGAAGTACTCTGTATTCTGCTTACTAGTGGTCCAACATGATTCCTGGAACCATTTTCCTATTGAGATGTGCCTTTCCACAGGCTGAAAAGCATGCTGCTACTGTTTCTTTATTGAGTCCAGAGCATGCTCATATTAATCCTCAAAATGTATAGGGCATCCCATTCTCTCTACAGTAAAATATCCTAGTTGTTTTTGCAAAATCATTTGCATCTATAATTATTTGCTTCAATGGTGGGGAAAGTGCTTTTCTGTGGTTTTTCTTCCAAAATGTTTGACGTTAGAACAGATGAAATATTAAAGCCATTTTCATGGCTTTGCTTTAAAATTGCTTCTATTGCTTCTCTGTTGTATTAAAAATAGTATTTATTTATTTATCTATTGCTTTATACATCACCTTTCTGCTCTGATGAACATTCAAGGCACCTAACAAAATTTATATTTAAAAATACAGATTAAAATTTACAGTAAACAGATGCTGAAATTATCTAACAATTACTAGCCTGACAAAAGGGATACATCTTTTCAGATTTCCTAAACACAAGAATAGGACAAAATACAACTCCCACGGGAACAATGCAGGAGAAGGCCTGCCCACATCCTAGAAAAACAAGCCTCTGACAGCAGGTGAGGATTTAAGAGGTCTTTAACAACTGTGTTCTGTACATTCATAAGAGGAAGGGTTGTCCCTTAGACTGCTAGGCCTTAGCTGCTTAGACATTTAGCAGTTAATATCAAAACTTTAAATTGTATACAGTAGACAACTGGCAAGCAGTATAGATCTTTCAGTATCCAGGTCCTGAGTCTTGTAAGGTTTTAAGCTGCCTGCTAAAGTCATCCAGCAGGGTGATCAATGCAATTTCCATTCCATAACCAGGCCTAAATCCTGACTGATGGGGATCCAGGTCATCTGTTTTATCTAGGAATCTAGGCTGATGACCTTCTCAACAACCTCCCTAAAAAGAGAAAGTTGGGAACAGGTCAATACTTGTCTAAAATAATCAGATCCAAGTGGTAGCTTCTTGAGGAGGGGGGAGAGAGGAGGAGGTTATCATCAGCTCTTTCAAGAACGGAGGTAAATGCCCTTCCCTCAAGGTAAGTTTCACCAGCCAAGTAAAGCAAGGATCCAATCAACAAGTGGCCACATTAAAAGCACATTGGATCCTTGTAGATTCCTCAGGATCTGCAAGTATAAATTGATCCCAGATAATCTCACAAGATGAGGCCATTATCATCTCAGCTAGAATTTATTTATTTACTTAATACATTTATGTAGCCATCGAAATTGAACACTGGGGGTCTGAGTAGCATACAATAAACCAAGGAACAGATAAGCAATTCCAGAAGGTAGGCACCTCAGTGGAAAAGGTATGCCTCCTAGGTCCTGTTAGATGGCATTGTTTTAAGGAAAGGACCCAAAGCATGCTCACCCTATTAGAGCATGTAGGACGGATGGATGGATACCCAGCTACATCAAACTCCAAACAACTATGTCTGTTTTGATTTTCCAGATGCTGCACAAATTTTTTGCAATGGTGCAGAAGCCCATCTTCTGGCCCAGATTTCCTCAGCAAAATCAGGTAACCTTAAACAAGTACTGGGTGGCTATTGGAGGATCCAATACAAGCCAAGAAGAAAGCCTGCTTCACCACTTTTACTACCATGGTGTGGACTTGAATTTTAGCTCTTACTTGCGTCCACTCATGCTAAATGTTTTGCTTAAGCAAGTATTATTTTAGACATTTCTTCTACTTCACTCCTGGAGTTTCTCAGTAAAAAGGAGCTCCCTTGGATTGGTGAGCAGGGAGAGGTGGCTCAGGAGTAATCCTGTCATGTGCTGCCATCAACCATTTATTTCAATGGTTCACCAGACACGTCACAGAATTACCTGCCAAAGCTTCAGACAATTCTGCAAGCACTTTTTGGGAAACCCAAGGGATCCATTTGATACCTGGGTAGACCATTCAAGTAGATCTTTCTCCATGCAAAGAGTTAGGCCATTGGAAAACCCTAAGGAGACCTGATCTGACCATGACAAAGCACTGACAAATATGATCTCTAGTCTCAGATCATGTCTAATCTGATCAGGTCTAATGTGTGGTCTAATGTGTGGCTCCAGCCCTGGATCACTTGGGACAAAAGTGATTGTCATGGTTGCTGTGAATTCATGAGCCACATTTACCTATAAGGAAAGTAAGTTGAAGCCCCCCAAAACCAAAGGTTCAGGGCCCTCCAACATCTCCCAGTGGAGAAGTGTAGTAACTTGGGCAGGTGTGCAGCTGAACAGCAGAGAGGCAGGAGAACCAGCAGCACCTTCAATTTGGGCCTGAAATCCAATCTCACATAGCCTCAGAGCTGGCAATCTGTGGAAAAGAAATTATTGTAAAATATATGCAGTCATGTCTGAGAGAGACAGATACTGAAAAAGATTCACAATGATCAGAATGGGTTGCCAGCTTTCAAACTGAAGAACTAAACTCTTACTTTTACCAGTTTTTTTGCATACTCGAATTAGTTGATAATAAAGCTTATTGCCATGCATAGAAAAATGAACTTGCTGTAATTCCTATATCTCAAACCACTATTAAAAGCCAAGAACTGCATGACCCACTTTTGCTGTTATTTTACTGTGCATTTATTTATTTATTTATTTATTTATTTATGTATGTATGTGCCTTCGAGTCAGTCTTGACTCCTGGTGACTGCCTGGACTAGTCCCTGCGGTTTTCTTGGCAAGATTTCAGAAGTGGTTTGCCATTGCCTCCTTCCTAGGGCTGAGAGAGAACAACTGGCCCAAGGTCACCCAGCTGGCTTTGTGCCTAAGGCAGGACTGGAACTAGCCTGATACCTTAATCATTACACCAAAGTTGCCGTTGCCATTAATAATTAGGCCCAGTATATTATCAGACTATACCTTTCACAGTGCAAACCAAAAAGAAACATCATCAACCCCTTAAAGATAACACTGAGAACTTTCAAAATGAGCAGTCTTCGAGACAGTAAGCTTTGGAAATCCAGTACAACAGGAAAATATGCTATCACGGTCATATCCTGTTTGTGGGCTTTCCCCGGCACCTATCCGGATAGTGCCAGGAAAAAAAAATGGAACGCTGGATTAACTAGGCCTTCAGCCTGAAACAGCATGGTTCTTTTTCCATTCTTAAGCACCCAACGGTCAGTGTCAATATGTATTAGTATTAACTCTCTAGATTTAGACATTTTTCGCTAGATGTGTGGTGGATTAATAACTTTCCTTATGGTTGTCTCCCCTCTGGAAGCATTTGCTGTTGTTTACCCATTCACTTCTAAGAACTTGGAAAAAGTGGAAGAAACAAAGCCAGGAAGGCCAGAAATAAAAAATATAAAGACTTCTTTCACCCATAGGTTAACAACTTTTTCCCCCTCGGGTTGTTGTGTTCATGTGTGTTCTTGTGATAAAGCTGTGAAGTTTTGGCTGCCCTTTTCTGGCTTCAGTTGTCTTCGGAGGGCACAGTGGGATAGATAGTTTGTGCTGTGACAGGACATGCCAACAAATTGCATCGCTTCTGCCTCGGTGGCTGAGGACAATGACATGCCATATGCCAATGGCAAGAAATGAATGGGTCTCATTTACACTGGCACTGGGTGCCTTCAGCCTGACAGTCTTCAGAGGCTGTCCATAGCAAATTGGAAAGTAGCACTAGACTGGAGGCAGCAGCGTGAAGGGACAAGGCATGAAAATCTTCAGCATTCATAACTTTATGAGTGGCATGTCGTTTTCAAAAGGAGGGGGGTTCAGATAGACTCCATTGTAACCAAATTATCTCATGCTCTGTGAGTTGACTTTATATTGTGGGAGGAAAAAAGCAACATATCTTCCCTCGGGAGAGGGACAGAGAGAGAGAGAGAGAAATGTGTGTGTGTATATATGTCTTAGAGTAAATTCCATCTGCAAAGAGAAAACAAAAACACAGTAGGTGTCATGCTTCATGCATTGAAAAACTCCTTCTGTGCTCAGATGGAAACCGGCGCAAAGAATTGCCCCAAAGTTGACCTTACTGCCTTTAGCCCATGTTCCAGCAACAACAACACTCATATTTGACCTCTGACCTTCTGGGCAACATATCATTTGTTTCCATGAGATGAAGCAAGGAATGGTGGGTGATGATTAAAGAGGAATGGTTTTGCTGACCTGAGACACTAATGAGGATGAAATGAGAAGGTCAGTGATCATTCTCACGTGGCAAACCACGGCAAGTAGCTAATCTGTTGTTAATTGTCCCTTACATTTGTTTTAAGGGCAGTGATAGAGAGTAGTAGCAATTATAGTCTTACATCTTTTTAATCACTGTAATTAGCACCATGATATGAATGATGAGGCATCTAAAACCTGCCTAGCAGGCAGGGTCTTATTATATAAGTTTTTTTTTTTAAAGCTATCCATATAGCTTTGTAAAAGAAATGGAAATAACATGACAATAATTCATATTCTAAACTAAAGCCTGATATTTTGTGATACTAGTTTGGAGTCACGTCTGTGCTGTATTTTGGACTTCACAATGATAACTGAACATCGGTGCTTTTCAAGCCATTTGGCACCCAGGTTCTGTCTTCAAATAAATGTTGCCTGTCACAGGACAGGTCCGTAGATGTAGGAAAGTCTGTTTATATATGACCTTGAAGTATCAGCACTACTGACTACAGCCTATTCTGCAATGAATATTTGGCAAGTGAATGTTTGATTAAAATGTGGGTAGAGTTATACTATACCAGTGTTGTCCAAACTTGGCCACTTTAAGATGAGTGGACTTCAACTCCCAGAATTCCCCAGCCAGCCATGGCTGCAGCATGCTGGCTGGGGAATTCTGGGAGTTGAAGTCCACTCATCTTAAAGTGGCCAAGTTTGGACAACACTGTACTATACCAACTGTTAATGATCTGGCTGGCTTTATGCTAGGCTTCTTCAGAAAAATTCCTAATGTACTGAGTGCCTACATAAAGAAGAAGAAACAATGTTAGACAACTATGGCCCAAACAACATCATGTCCTTTTGTTTTGTCTCCTTACTAACTAATGACCAACAAGTTGAAATGACAGACCAATCAAGAATCAACATGAATGCTATACTGTAACACAGGCCTATTTGTCCTTCAATCACCTTTTCAAACTAAGACTAGTCAATAGACTTGCACAGGAAGCACAATATTACTGGCCACATGACAGGTATTAGCTAATTTAATTGAAAGCAAGGCATTTAGGAATATTTTACCATTGTTGAGGCGAGTCTCTGCAGATCCTTTGTACTTCTTCCTATATGCGATACAACTGTGCTGTGCTCCTTGTAGCAAATTTGGGCTGCATTTAGCCTAAAGAACTACATAGCAGAGGTCATGTAGGGCACAGGAAGGCCTCCCTAAGAGGCAAATGAACAAAATCAAGTGCTTCTAAGGGCTCTTCAGTCAATAGGCCTAGCAGCAAGACAAGGGGAGGGATGAATCAGTGAGAGCTCTTTTTCACCCACTAATTTCCCTAATTACTTTCCTTTTAATTGATACAAGCTAATGTGGGAGGAGAAATAGGCCAAACTTTCCCACAAATTGCATGAAACAGAATTAGATGCTCTCAGAGAAGATCCTTTAATAAAGTCTTGGCTCTTATTTAACAAATCAATGTACGCTGTGCTCCTTGGACACCAACATACTTCCTTTAAAAAAAACAGCATTCATTTGAAATCCTAGAACTGAGCTGTTCTGGGCATGACTTCACATTTTGGCTTCATCCTCCCACTGAAGATAGTTTGGAAGCTGCCATTCATTCAGAAATTGGCTGATAGACTTCTGGAGTAGGTAGAGTTATACTATACCAATTGTTAATGATCTGGCTGACTATTCGCTTTCAAATCCAATGGCTTAAAGGTAAGCCATTTACAGTAAGCTGCCCTAGCATTTTCCAGATAAAGGGCAGTTTATAACTTCTTAAAGTAACTAAAATTAATACAAGCAGACTATCTTTGTAAATTCAGCATTATTTCCAGTAGCATAACAGAAGGAAAAGTCAGTTAGAAACATACTATTTCTAAAGTAAATTTCAGAGCTGGCTGATTGGGGCAGCCTTATAAATGGAAATTATAAATAAATAAATTATGAATAAATACATAAACTTCTGTACTGTATACTAAGGATGAATGCATCTGACAATATCACTTTCTCCCACAGTTTTTTTTAAAGAATGTCACACTCTTTCCATCCCGTTTATAAACTGATTTGCAAATTTTGATGAATTTTAATTAAAAAGTGAATAAAACCAATTTTTTTTACCAGTATACATCAACCAAATTCAATTAGTGACATTTAATAATAGCACAGAGAGAGTTATGTTCTATCTGCCTTCTGTATGGCTATTAAAGATGTGGATCTTGCCCCAGGAAAAACAAATGGCAACTTTTAGTACCACAAACATGGCCGAATACACAAAGAATCAAATCCAGTCCTCCAAAGATCTGAGCCTTCAGCCTCCATAGACAAATCTGTGAAGACACATCCTCGATATACAGTAGATACTGTATAATGCATATTATCAAACAATAAGTTATCAAAATGAATTGAATGAAATTATTACATGCTGCTACTATGAATATTGGTTTGTTTTTCACTACCCAAAAGTGTTATGTTTTCTCACTGCCAGAAATCTGATTTTAGAAATTTGCCCATGAGAAATGAGTCTGCTATCTAAGTACCACTGAATTGGTTAGTTATCTTGGGAGTTTTCAAGTACTTGCCCATTGCAGAGCTTACATCTATTCCAATTGTGCCACACTTGTTTATTGCTGATTTGAATTAAGTCAGACAAATCATGTTGACAATTTATGCCTATCAATATTCTTTCCCTGCCAATTCGAATAAAAACAGACTCAGTAGATGCAATCTCTTTTTCTACCTCTACATTACAATCTGTTCTTCTTGACATATATATGATTAACTGCCATCAAGTTGGTTTTGACTCTTAGTGACCACACAGATAGAGTTTCTTCAAAAAAGTGCACTTCCCAGCCACCCAAAATTGGCCCATCCCTGCCATAAGTTAGCCATCCTCTCAGTAGCATTGAACTGGGCACTGTTTTTGGGGATAGATTTTCCATAAATGGCAATATAAGTGCTTGCAATATACAGAGGCAGATGAATTCATGTATTACATTCCACAGAAATGGCTCCAGAAGAATCTGCATCTATTTGACTTTTGTAATCATCAGCAAATGGCAAGACAAAAGTTCTGTGATCCACAAAGAAGTTTTGCATACTTTTAAGAAGTGATTACTTGCAGAAATCAATTAATTAATTTAATTGAAAATTAAAATCATTTCCTGCAGGTTTCATTGAGAAGTTGCTCACATAGGTTCTCCTGGGCATAAGGGGAAGAAATAGGGACTATACATTTAAATGATGAGTTTGGGATTGGCAAACGTAAATATTTATTTATTTATTGCATTATTTGTTTCCAAATTTTAATGCACAAAATGATATACTCAAAATCTAGGCCCTATTTTCTGCCACCTCTTTCCAAGGAAATTATAGCTTCATGTCTCCAACCAAAAGCAGAGACTTGTCAGAAACACATAAAAAAGTAATGTGCTTATTTTCTTTGACATAAATCAATTTGATCTTCAAAAACTCAAAGTGCAGAATATTTTTTTTCATTTTGCACTTTTATCTGACAAGAAGCAAGGTCACAAAATGTTATACTTATTGTAGGAAAATCTAAATATTAAAGGCTTTTGCATTTCATTGAATTTGATCCCTAGAAAATGTCTATTGCTGAAATGCTTCCACCAATCATTACAGACATTTTTCATAATGTACTATTAATTTGTAACATGAATTCAGACTGTCATCAATCTGCCATCCACTGTATGACAGTGACATGAGAATTAGTGTCTCTTGCACCCCTTTGATATTCAGAGACATTCAGTGTTAAATATGGATTTGGTAATGCCTATACAGTCAACTAGGTGGCTCTGCATGGTATTTTGAAAACAATGCTAACCATGGAAATATTGTAAAATACATATTTTTCTTCAATAAAAAAATCAATTTTATTCTATATATATTATTTATGTTTTAAACTACTTCAATCCAACAGAACTCTAATTTTGAACTTTTGTTCAGTTGTAACTGGAATAGACTGAACTTTTAAAAACAGTGTTCTGTGGAGTCCTTGGTAGACTCCATTCTCTTCTATTGGAAACAGCATTCTTCCCAGTGTCAAGGAAACTAAATTTTGAGTCTTCAACATGATTTATCTCATTACAGACTTATACTTTTCTGAGAGTTTCCTTATTATAATCTATTAAAAGCAATATATTTTGTACTAATCTACAAGTCATTCCATACTGAGGTGCTCCTACTTGAAATAGTCTGGATTTCCTAAAAGACATTTATCAACAGAAATTCAGATTATCTTCTTTTTGTGTGTAAAGGAAAAAGAACTGTTTCAAAATTCCATAATTTAATAATTGTTATGCAAAATGGATTGTATTTAATTTTATGCATATTGAGTTGTGTTTTCCATTCTTCCAATGGATATTTAGATTCTTGCCAAGTCCCTCAAGTTTGGCATAGTAAACATCCTGGATTAGTTTTTAGAGCTACTTTTACATTTTTCTATTCTCCATGCAAGCTCTAGTTTTATTCTCATCTTTAACTGTATGAATAAAAACAGCCACCTATAAAATTTAAGATTATGTTCTAATGCTTAATTAAAACCCTCAAACTATCTCCTTACAAAAGAAATAATCTGGGCATTTAGACTTGTTGAGAAAGTCTTTCTTTAAATCCTAGTATAGTCCTTGTATAAGAAATCAGACTCATGGTCTCATCAAAACTTTGGAATTCTCACTTTCAAGGGAAAATCAGCTTTTCCCTCTTTAGTGAGCTTTTGACAATTTGTAAATATATTTTTATCATTGCAACCATTGGATTTCCTCATTTTTTAATTTTTTTTTTTACCCTCAAATATTCTATTAGTTTTAGCATTTTAAGAATTATTGTATTTTCATCTAATACTTAACTGTCATATGCATTTCTAGTCCACACTTTCTTTTAAAACATCAAAACAGAATAGAGTGGGTGGGGAGTATCATTCAATGAGTTCCATGGCAAAGTGGGGAGGGCTTGAAATAAGATCTCCTTGGTCTAAATCCAACACTTTAAATAGTACCCCAAAGTGTTCTACTTTTTCTCTACTCTGCTTTTATTAAAACCAAGGTGAAACTACTAAATGGAAAATAAAGGGCAGGGTGGCAGTCACAAAATTTGCTTATCACTTATTATTTATTTACAGTGGGGCAAAAAAGTATTTAGTCAGCCACCAATTGTGCAAGTTCTCCCACTTAAAAAGATGAGAGAGGCCTGTAATTTTCATCATAGGTATACCTCAACTATGAGAGACAAAATGGGGAAAAAAATCCAGAAAATCACATTGTCTGATTTTTAAAGAATTTATTTGCAAATCATGGTAGAAAATAAGTATTTGGTCCTACAAACAAGCAAGATGTCTGGCTCTCACAGACCTGTAACTACTTCTTTAAGAGGCTCCTCTGTCCTCCACTTGTTACCTGTAGTAATGGCACCTGTTTGACCTTGTTATCAGTATAAAAGACACCTGTCCACAACCTCAAACAGTCATACTCCAAACTCCACTATGGTCAGGACCAAAGAGCTGTTGAAGGACACCAGAAACAAAATTGTAGACCTGCACCAGGCTGGGAAGACTGAATCTGCAATAGGCAAGCAGCTTGGTGTGAAGAAATCAACTGTGGGAACAATAATTAGAAAATGGAAGATATACAAGACCACTGATAAGCTCCCTCGATCTGGGGCTCCACGCAAGATCTCAACCTGTGGGGTCAAAATGATCACAAGAACGGTGAGCAAAAATCCCAGAACCACACGGGGGGACCTAGTGAATGACCTGCAGAGAGCTGGGACCAAAGTAACAAAGACTACCATCAGTAACACACTACAATGCCAGGGACTCAAATCCTGCAGTGCCAGCTGTGTCCCCCTGCTTAAGCCAGTACATGTCTGGGCCCGTCTGAAGTTTGCTAGAGAGCATTTGGATGATCCAGAAGAGGACTGGGAGAATGTCATATGGTCAGATGAAACCAAAGTAGAACATTTTGGTCTCAACTCGTCGTGTTTGGAGGAGAGAGAATGCTGAGTTGCATCCAAAGAACACCATACCTACTGTGAAGCATGGGGGTGGAAACATCATGCTTTGGGGCCTTTTTTCTGCAAAGGGACCAGGACGACTGATGTGTAAAGGAAAGAATGAATGGGGCCATGTATCGTGAGATTTTGAGTGAACACCTCCTTCCATCAGCAAGGACATTGAAGATGAAAGGTGGCTGGGTCTTTCAGCATGACAATGATCCCAAACACACCGCCTGGGCAACGAAGGAGTGGCTTCGTAAGAAGCATTTCAAGGTCCTGGAGTGGCCTAGCCAGTCTCCAGATCTCAACCCCATGGAAAACCTTTGGAGGGAGTTGAAAGTCCGTGTTGCCCAGCGACAGCCCCAAAACATCACTGCTCTAGAGGAGATCTGCATGGAGGAATGGGCCAAAATACCAGCAACAGTGTGTGAAAACCTTGTGAAGACTTACAGAAAACGTTTGACCTCTGTCATTGCCAACAAAGGATATATAACAAAGTATTGAGATGAACTTTTGATATTGACCAAATACTTATTTTCCACCATGATTTGCAAATAAATTCTTTAAAAATCAGACAATGTGATTTTCTGGATTTTTTCCCCCATTTTGTCTCTCATAGTTGAGGTATACCTATGATGAAAATTACAGGCCTCTCTCATCTTTTTAAGTGGGAGAACTTGCACAATTGGTGGCTGACTAAATACTTTTTTGCCCCACTGTATGTG
The DNA here is from genome assembly GCF_059951505.1 of Python bivittatus. NCBI lineage: Eukaryota > Metazoa > Chordata > Lepidosauria > Squamata > Pythonidae > Python > Python bivittatus. Next base: position 22,395,029 of record NW_028277113.1, on the reverse strand, counting down.
TATTTTTGTTCTTGGTATCTAACTATTTCTAAAATTCTTCCCCCATCCCCAAATACTGGTCATTGTTTTACCTACAACAATAGCTAAAATTAGTGAAAGCTTTATATGGACAGAAGCTATTCCAGACCCTGTGCTGATCTGACCCATAGTGAGTAACCTGACCTCTCCTCAAGTCTTCTTGAAATAGCACAAGGAAGCTCATTCAGTATTTTAAAGACCAGAGATTTAATCCTCTAAATGTGCATTAAATAACTATTTGCATCTAGTGGGAGACCATTGTACAAGTCTGAAAAGTATGGTTACAAATTAAGTAATAACAGCATTGATAAGACACTTAAAACATCTAAAGATGTTTTCCAAAAGCTCAGTGTGTTCTACAGGTTGAACCACTGCATTCAGCTCAATGGATCTTACACTCAGGTAACATATATATGTGTGTGTGTGTGTGTGTGTAGGATTGTAGCCATGGCCCATAAGCACACATAAGATTTTATTAGAAGTAAGGTTCTCTGTGGTTTGAGACCTACTGGGGTATTTGAGGGAGGCAAATATTTTTGGATTCACTCACACTCTGGTCTGTCTAAGCAGCTGGAAACAGACTGGAGGAGGGAAGGGAGGTAGACATCCCATTGGTCTAGTGGTTTGTAACTTATTCCCTTTACTAGATGACTGATTTCCTTAACTAAATTGCTCAAATGGATGCCTGACCTCAGTCTGGCTACCTATTATCAAATATCTCCTACCTGGGGAAAGACTAACCCCATGCTTATATTAATTCCCATGTCCTAAGACACATAGTTCAATCTCAGAGCAAGCCTCTTGCCCCACTTCTCCTTTGATATTTTCCCAATATCAAAACAGGTACACAGCTCCAAGTGGCCCCCAAATAATATCACTTAGTGAAATGAGGAGGGGACAGAGTGTAAGAAATGGAACTTTGTCTTTGCTCAGTGGCTACATTGATTTCATCTCCTAAATCAGAAATAAGCTTACTCTATTTCCATTCTGCTCTGTAAACACACACACATACAATACCAGATATCCCATTTACAATCGGATACAAGGGTATCCTAACTAGAACTATCTGGACTACAAAAATCCTGAAAACAACCAGTAATTATAGTAAAGAGTTAATTTTCTATGTATCTTTGCTACCATCTAATGATCACATGGATTTTTATACCCTGAATCTGGCGGTTATAGTTCTCACAAATCTGTTAAGAACTGGCCTGTCAGCAGTGCTTGCCATTGTCAGAAGAGATCTTGTTTGGCTTTCAAACTTCAGGTAATGTTTTTATGACCATTTGTGCCCTCTTTTTCATTTCCTTTCCTTTCATCTGGAAATTGCTGAAACAGTTCAAGGAAGGAACATTATTAATGATGGTAGTTGTTTACCTTTGGTTGGCATAGGACAATGGCAGTAGGACAAGCCATAATTCTTATTGTTCATAGTATCCCCTTAGTTTGTGCTTCTGGGAAGACCAGATTCTTCCAAAGTGGTAAGCAAAATTATTAATCTGAAGCAAGTCCCACGGGGGCTTTGGGAAGGGCCTTTGCAGGCAGGGTGGTAATGGTTCAAAGCAGGTTTGAATGATCCTTGCTCCACTGCACTGCATTCATGTCTTCTGCTTGGTATGAACAGATATATCCCACATGGTCTCACACCCATGGCCAAGACAGTATTGTTTGGAAGTTATTAGTCTTGACACAAGAGATCTGAGCTTCCCCTGGGGCTTCTTGATTTGTTTCTCCCCAGGCAAGAAATCTGCCAGAACTCAACCCTTTCTGCTTGGTGAAGCCAGCAGGCAATTTACCCAAGCAAAGCCTGGAGCATGTACTGACAGGCTCCAGCTTTGCCTGTTGTAGGTTGCAAATCTAAAGCTGAACTGCTGTTAGAACTTGCTCCCATTCTATCTGGGCAAAATGGTAGGCAGCTTGCCTAAGCAAAGCAGAAAGCAAAGCCCGAGCACATTCTGATGGCAGCAAGCTCATCCTTCCTATGAAAAAATACAGTTCTAATTTTATTCACATTATTTGTTTCCAGTGAAAGCCATTTCTTTTATAGGACTGCAAGCTTATATCATTTTTATTTGATATATGGATTAAAAGTTAACTATTTAACGTGGTATGTTTATTGCCCAACCCTAACCCCAGTAGAATCATTAGGTATTCACTGGGGAGGTTACACCAATTCATTTATCAGTTTAGGGAGACATGGCAAAATTTTGAGAACGCCTATATGAGACATCCTGGAATTGAGGCCCTCTGTATTTTATAGTGGAGATTTTAACCAGAGTTTTTTCATTTCTAAATAAAAGATAGCAATAAACATGCATTTACACTTAAAGACATGACAACAGTTTCTGTTTGGTGATTTAGCTGTGGGGACTGTCATGATTAAGTCCTGCATTTCCAAGTTTACCCATGCACCATTGATTATTAACTAGCATCTGCCTGGTGCCGGGTTTGAGACCTGCTGAGAGCCTATCCTCACATCTCCGTGGAGAGAACTATGAGCCACACTACCTTTAATCATCTCCTATTAAAAAGTCCTACACTGAATATCATTTTCCATTTGTAGCCCAAGGGGGGGAAATACTAGGATTGCTATTGAAAGGACAATGAGCATTTCAAGGGGGAGCATGAGTTTGTTAAATTTCTGAAAGAGAAGTAACAATGGATGTTTATATTGTTTCCATCCCAATTTTCCTGAAGTAAATCCTCTTGATTTTAATGGGCTCAGCTTCCAATGAAGCATGCCTGAGTGAGTCACCTTACTTTAATCTTCCAATTATGCTTTAGATTTTATTTCTATTGTGAAAAGTGTTTTTTCTTCAAATAACCAGAAAGTTACTGCAACACAGGAACAAGCTACATAACTTTAGAGGAGTATCCTCCATATCATATTATCTAGGTCATTTTCCCACTACACCAAAATCCTGAATCTATATTACCGACCTTTGCAAAAATAATACAAGAAATAGCCTGTCATTCACATCATTCCAGGATTTTAAATGTTGCTAGTGCTAATTAAATATTTTTAATATAATATTTTCATTTTCATAAAAATACCTTTAATTTTACAGGGTTTATACTCAAGAAAATATATTTAGGATAATTCATTGTGTCAGCCTCATTGAGGGATAAATATACTTTTTGGGATCAGGTTTGGAGGGTTTTTTGCCCATATAATATTTTGAGATGCAAAAAAGCCTAACAGGATCAGGATTTGAAATCATGAGAGATTTTTAAGTAGCTGTCATGTCATTTTCTCATATTTGTTTGCATTTAATACCTGTGGACTGATGTGCAAGTTTCAGGCTTCAAGGCTAGACTAACTTGTAGTTTATTATCCCTTTGTACTTTTTCTCTTCTCACAGTTTTAGAAGGTGCTTCACACGCCTGCTTTTTCACATACAGAATGAGACTCGCCTAATGTTTCCTCCACAAAACTGTGTACCATGTACCATTAACCAGGCCATCCAATCAGAAGGCAGCAATTAGCATAATGTACAGACACACTTAATCAGGACTACTGTGTAGTTAATACTTTATTAGATATTTGAAGGAGGGAGAAGAGAATTTAGCCATTTAGACTTGTAGTGTAACATTCCAATGGCATGATTGCTACACTATTTACTTTTCCTGTTCTGTTATTTTTCTGTTCTGTCAAGCCTCACTCTTATATCAGTTAATAGTAAACATGTATTTTAAAACCATGACCTGCCCTATATATTAAGGAATCTTCTTAATTTTAGGAAAGGTGGGTAGGAATCAAACTGAAGGGGGGACTCATAAGTAGGAATCTGTGATTTATTATTCACCATAAATTGATTCAAAGTAAGAAATGTCCAAGTGTAAACCTTTTTTGGCTATCTGGTCATTGAATGTTTGCATGCAGTCCAGACTATCAGTGGTGAATGGTGAAGGCTTGTGTGACAGAAAAAAGATTGACTGAGAAAGAGGAGGGAAAAGGATGAGAGAAACAGGGAAAAAATGAGGCTGCCAGCAGTTAATTGACCATACAGATCCTAACGTGACAAGCACTGCCCTCTCGATGAAGGATGATACTTTTTAGAACGCATCTTCCTTTATTACTGTTGTAAGACTAGCAGACTATTGTTGGGAAAAAATCTTCAGTATGTGGAAAACAAGGGAGGAGTTTATTTCACAGTCACATACTACATATCATCAAGTAATTTCATACTGAAGTTTTTAAAGTGTCAATAAGAGAATGCAGTTTATTGACAATAACATCTGCCAATAGGCTGAATCTGATCAATAAAGTGTTCGTCAGAGAAGTCAGAGTTTTTTCACCTACTGTATATCCCAAAAGTAAACCAGGCCTGTTTATTTTATAGTCACCAAACAATGAGGTTCCATTAGACAAAAGTTCCTTTGGTTTGCACTGCCTGGATTCCTCTGCCTTCAGATTACTGTTAATGAGTTGAGCATTTAAGAAAGAGGAAAAATTAAAAAACAAGATGTGGAATGTGTAACTTGGTGTGTGTGGAGAGGAAGAGGCTTGTTTTACATTTTCCTTAAAGACAGACATGATGAAAAGATAAAAATGATGCTGATCTCTTTGGAAACCCACTGATATTTGGATTTGTACAGGGAAAGACTGAGATCTGTGTGTAAAATGACAGGACTTTGTTACTCCCAGGCCTGTACATGCTCCGACCTTCCTAACCTCCATGGGATTTCCTTTATGAAAATTCCAAGCCAGATGGCCAATCTATCAAAGCTTGGGATTGGTGGTTAAAAATTCTGTTTAACCACCTCACAGCTCCTTCCAATACAAAAAGTGTGAGTGGAAGTGTAAGGAAAACTAGCTTTTAAAAGTAGTGTAAATAGAAACCAAGGCAGAAATGGAACTGTCTGGGGGAGTCTTACATAATAAAATATTATATCTGCTACTTCTTGTGGTCAAAGGTAACAAAGAGCATGCCCACAGCATATTACTTTTAACAATGCCAATGAAGGTAATATTAATGCTCACATAGGTTTAAAAAAATACAAAATGAAAAGCAGTGCCCTGTTAAAAACTATGATATGTCATAGTCATTAATAATGTGTTTATGGGTCTGATATTTTGCAACTAGAGTTAGATCTTTAAGCCAGTCCCCACCCCCACCCTAATAAACCCAGAGAGCAGCAGAAGATGGGTCAATGGCATAGATATCTGACATCAGCAAATGGTCCAGTAGCAAATGGATATGCCAGACTCTATTAGATGACAATATTTGTCACAGTCAGACATGTTTGCAGATGTTCGCCTTCATATTTATACTTGTGCCCATTTCTACATACATACATGCATCAGGACAGCAGAAACGATTCCTGTTGTCATGATTTCTATGATTTGAGTGAGTTTAAAATTTTAAACCCTCTTTGCTCAAATAACTTATTTATTTCTGTCAGTATTGGCATTGCTCTCCTGACCCTCAAAAAAGTATCTGGAAAATAGAAAGAGCAACAAAGCATGCAATGATGTGAGTGTGGGGGAGAAGGGAACATTGGTGATGTACTTTACAACTGAAACGTCTCTAACCAAAAAGAAAAGAAGTCCAGTTGCCATGACTCAACCTCCAGACAATTCCACCTGGATGACTGAGAATCTTCATAAACAAGAAATTAAAAAACAGCCCTGGACATTTATTAACACCTATGTTTAAAATTATTTAGCTACCCCACCAAACATTACACAAAGTTAGGCACACTTAAGCTCATTGATAATGCACCAGATTCAAAACATGAATAAATTTCAGGTATCTTCTTAGAATTAGTTTTGGCAGCTTTGAAGAGACCACAAGAATTCAGCCACTGCACAGATGGCTGAACAATCAAATTTATACTGGGGGCCTTCATATATGCCATTCAGGACTTTTTATTTGATGTTACAATTGTCACTACTCAGAGATTTGTGAATACTGTAATGATTTTACTAATTTCTACCATTTTATCTTACAGTATAAAAGGTGACAAAGTACACTTGGTTGTCTATGGCACTCTAAGTGGGGGCATGGCACTAAGTCAAAGATGACCAAAATTACACCTGGAAGAACACACCAGACTACATTTAAAGTGACCTTGTTAACTTTATGAGAATTACCTCAAGTTTCTCCCTGCATTCCATGAAAACAACCTCTCTTATGGAAGTCAATTTTCTAGTGATCTTTCCATTGCAGAGTTAACTCGGTCACTCATTTCTGGATTTGAGGGTTACACTTTTTCAATTAAGGAGCACACGGTGAACAGAAAAACCTGTAAAACTGGAACGTTTCAGAGACATGTTATAACAATTCTTTGATGTACAGAGCTAATTTTAGAGCCTTTAAAATCAATTCCTATCACCAGCAGGTAAAGTCAAAAATAGAAGACCCATGAATCTGGGTGAGGTCAGACTCCTTTACAGGTTCAGGTTGATTGGTTTGCAATAAAACCACTGAGATCTGCTAGTTTTTAATGAGCTTTTCTCTCAAGAAGTGAACTTGTATTTTCAACAAGGATTGTTCAGGAAGGGTATGCTCCTAAACAAAAACTCCCACCAAAACTCCTTGTGTGATCTGGAATTTAGTTCACTTGTTTGTTGGGTTGTTTTAAAAGATACTCGTGAGAAGTGGTCAATTGTTATTTCTTTTAGTGCAAAATAATTAAGCATGGTTAACAATGAGAATAGCTTAGAGGATGAAGAGAACAACGTTCCTGAATGGAAAACTAGATCATGTTATAATAGATGTTGTGGCAAAGTTGCATAAGCAAACAGTCAGCAGAGAAAAGGATTACTATTTAGGATTTGTTTTTAGTTGAATAAGTTGGGTGTATATTTAAAGTTTAAATGTCCAAATGTTGCACTAAGTGCTTCAGGGTGCTCTCCAAGATGTACAGTACACCGTTATTGTTCTAGTTAAGATATAATTTAATTTCTTCACATTTTAGCAAGATTCTGATCTAGCTGACAGATTGCTTGGAGCCCAATTCTTATGGAAATAATACACTTCCACTATTTTCAATACGGTGCCTATGGCTACCAATGTGTTTGCAAATTTCTCCTCTCTTCTTTCCTACTTGACTGTTTAAAATTTTTAATTTTTTAAAAAATCGGAAGCAACACAGTACAAGTGCCACAAAGAGCCACAAAATAATGTTGAGAGAAAGACAGGCTTATACCATTTCTGTTGGCTAATATTACTGAATAACCCTCTATGCATAAAATCCCTTCCCCATAAAAACCAAACTCCTCCCTAGTATTTGTAGGAAATAATCTGGGAGTGAATTATAGATTTTCCCTATAGATAACATCTCCAAGTCACCTTCTGCTTTGATGCCAGCTGGAAAAGAACTAGAGTTGAAACTGGACAATAGGAATGTCCAGGTACCCTCAGAGAAGTCCACCAAATCTGTAACAGCAAAGGAAAATCCCCCTTGTCCCTTAAAAGATCATTTCTGTTCCCTAGATATTTAGAAAAATTGTAGAGATATACCTCTTTCATCAAGCTTTTAAATGTTAAATGATGTTAATATTCATTTTAATATACATTTTTAGATTCTGGGGATTTTTAAATTTTATTTTATACCTCTCTTGAGTAAATACTACTTTAAGAAAAAAAATGTTCACATATTACTTGCATTAAAGTGAGATAATGCATTTACTAGAAAGTGATCTAGTGGAGATCTGGCCTCTAGCATCCAGCATGCTTCCTGGCTTTTCTCCCAAACATGTGTGTATGCAGAATAGCTTGAAATCTGATCAGTACAGAGTCTATGGGAGAATATTTGTTGGGTAGAGTTCTTTATAGGGGTATCTGTCATGAGGGTTTCCAAGGGTGTCCCAAGCAGACAAACACCAACTTCAACCCAGCTTTCTGCTAATTGTATAACATTCTTTGTGTGTGAGTGACTCATGAAAGCAGGCTGTTAAGCAGGAGTAAGTTATTGGCAGCCCCCAAGATCCAAATCCTTTGTAGCTTCTGTATCTCTTTCCACTGGCACTTCCGAATTTCAATTTCTCAGTATCCTAAAGCAAGAAACCCTCAGAAATGTAGTAAAAGCCCCAAACAGGCTTAACAAGTTTTCTTTAAAACAAAAAACAAAAAAAACCTACCTCTCTAATGTCATTCCCCATTGCTCCGTCCCCCAAACCCAGAAGGAAACACAGAATCCTAATACCACCCATATATACAAAGCTCACTTTTGGTCGTTGTCCTACTCGGGAACCCCTCACCCCCCCCAAAAATCACATAAACACCAAAAGGTTGCCAACAACATTATTGTTATTATTTCTTTATTATTTCAGTTAATTTAAAAAGAGCACTCCTCTTCTTTTTTGCTATTATAGCCCCTAGGGTAATGTATGCAAAGTACTGGAAACAAAATAGATCCCTGTGTTAACCGAATAGCTAATAAAATTATATAATACTGTAATAGTGACTAAAGGGATGAACTACCTTACTTGTCAGAGTAAAAGGAGAAAGACAGTGTGTAAAGAGGAGCATAAGGAGAGCTCACTGAGGCATAAAGGAAATCTCTCAGACCAGATGTCCCACCTCAACATCAGTCATCAGTTGAAAAGCTGAATTAAAGGGAGCAGTCCCTCCCCAGTGCTTGCATTCACACATCCCTCATGGCGAGGAATGGCACCAGTGGAAGCTGAGCAGACCAATGTCAGCAGGTTGCATCAGTCAGAGTGTGCCAGACCAGGGCTGCAAACCTCCAGGTGACCACTAGACAGCAACAACAAGTTATTGATTCCTGTATGTCTTGCTGCTATCTATTGGCTGCTATAATCAAAATGTGACTCAGGCTGTTTGCCATGCTCACGCCCATCTCCCTTGCCACCCTAGGCAAATACCTAGGTTCCTCTAGGTGTACACCTGGCCCTGCAGCAGGCCTAAATTGGGTTTGGGCTTTTTTAAGGATTGAAAGCAGATCTGGGTTCCCAGGTGTCTGTGAGCCCCAGGGCAGCCACCTCCACCCCCAGTCTTGACTCTGTTTACAACACAGGGTGTAAAACTCCATGAAAAAAAATCAAACGGCTTCAACACCTTTGCAAATGTTTCAGAATTACTGAAAATAATTATTCCTGTTAATGTGAACTTGAAGGCTACCTCTCTCAGTCAAAGAAATGTCCCCTGTCAGTATAACTTGGTATTATAATGCCATTCTTCTTAATAGATTTTTAAAAACAAGGAAAGGGATCCAGTTTGGTCTATGGGTTAAGGCACCAGGTTAGAAACCAGGAGACTGTGAGTTCAAGTCACCTTAGGCATGAAAGCTGGCCCAACTCGCCTCAAGGGTTGTTGTTGTGGGGAAAATAGGAGGAGGAAGGAGTATTAGGTATGTTCGCCGCCTTGAGTTATTTATGAAAATAAGAAAGGCAGGATAAAAAATCCAAAAAAGAGGGGAGGGAGAAAATCCAAAACTTGTACTAGCATAAGAAAGTAATCAGTTATTTACCTGAGAAAATCAAGTCTTTTTTCTAAGCCTTCCTTCTTTTCTGAATTTCATGTTTAATAGTGTTTAGTAAAATACTGCAAGGTATCAGTCTCTTTACAACTATGTTAGTCAGCATTTCTGAAAATTTGGCTTCCTTATTTGTAGATATATTACTGCAAATCTGTAAATATTCCAAAATATGCATGCCCTAATAATAGTAGTGTATTGCAAACAGCAGACGAGGTCCTGAAAACATATGTGCATTACAGATTTGCCCTGCAATATGCTGAGATTAAAATTTAAATATGCCTACCACATAAGGCCCATTGAATACAGTGCTACTTACTTCCATCTACATATGGACAGCATTAAACTCTGAGGGAGTTAGTATTGTTCCTGGTACACTCCCAGATTTCTATGAATTTACAGTGTCTATAAAAAGTTTGTATCTTTTTGACATGATGAGACACTTCATCTTCAGGAAAATCATTTGTATTCACCTTTTGCCTGTAGAACCCATATGTACCCAGAGATCTTCCAATCAGTGTCTTGTAAGTTTTATAAAGATGAGACAGGATGAAAAAGACTTTCTGAAGGAAAGGTAGTTGCATTACACTAGAACAATGACCTTAATTTCACAATTAATTATACTGTATTTGGAAGTCAAAGGTAATATCATTTTGCCTTACTCCCAACCCAAGATCAAATATTCCACTTTCAAAATACAGAATCAACTCTGCTTGATTGAATAAAATATGTGCATGTATGTGTGTGTGCATACTACCCAAATATACAGCCCAAATCAAATAAAGCAAGAATATATCATGTTTGAAATCTAAGCAATAGAAATTATTTTCAAGTCAATTTGCGTAAGACTACAGCTTTAGACTACAATCATAAACACCCTTCCCTGAGAATATGCCTTACTGAACTCAGCATGAAATGTTTTTGAGTAGACACTTAAGGATTTATGCAGTTACGGTAGCTACTGTAGAGTTCAGCAATTCCACGAGCACTTCCCAAGAGCTTTCAATTCTTTGTAGGAAAGTAATTCTCAGGCAGATTTTTTCCCCAGTTTAGTATAAAAGTCAAAATGGAGAAAAGATCTGAGTTCTGTTCAAGTGTGAGTTTCTTTGGAGAATTACCTGCCTGTCAGTGTGAGGATATCAACTACACAGAAGGATGCTGGGTAGGACTCAGGAGAGCTCCCAGTATGAACTCAAGGGAGAAGAATGTTTCTAGAAGATTTGAACAAAATGGAATCCTAAATAGAAGAGCAGCATTATAGACAAAATGAATGCAGGGTCCACCTCTACTTCCTTCCATAGCAGTTAGTAGAAATCGCTAACCTTTCATTCTACTGTTTCAATCTATCACTTCTGGATCACCTGCAGTTTGCTTTTCTGCTCTGCCAGAAGCATATCCGAGAGTAAACACTCTTGAGTAGTTGCTGATCAATGAAGCTATGGGTTTTTTGTGAGAAATGTATGTCTCTGGCCTTGACAGATAGCCTTAGGAATCAGGTTCTTATCCTCTGCTGGTCTGCAGAAAACTCTGGGCAAAGGCCTGTCTGGCCACAGTTTCTACCTGCTGTTTAAGCAAGAACCCCAAGTAGCAGTCCAACTCCTTTCCCCATCCAGAGTTATTGCTGTGACTATTGTTACTGGATAGCCACAAACTTTATTGAGTAAAAGCACCTTAGTCCTGGAAAAAAATTAACTTATTTTGCCCCATAAAGATCCTGACAGTCTCTAAACCCATGTTTGTCAACCTTGGCAACTTGAAGTCCATGCATCTTCAAGTTGCCAAGGTTGACAAACGCTGCTCTAGATAGCAGTTCAGACTATCCACAGCATTTCTCCTCAAGATTTTCTTATATTTCTATAAACCTGATGGATCTGAGCTCAGTGAATGGATTCACTATTCATGTCTATAACGTTTTCTCCAGCTATTGGGTTATTTTTGGCCAAGATACCAGCTTTAATAATTTTCAGCTTGTTTTTCCAATTATGTGGTACTGACCTATGAAAGTCAATTTAATTATTTTTGTGGACAAGTTTTTTGTTTGTTTCCTTTTGGCTTTCTTTTAACCAGTAAAGCCTAAGCACCCAAAATGCAATCTGTTGAAACAGACTCAGTTGTGCTGGTGCAGCAGTTTGGGTCTGATTCCAAAAAGATGCTTCAGAGAGTGTGGGAGCATGAACATAACACTTGTTTGCAACCACGCTTTCTCCCCACATGGTGTAGCAGCTCTGAAGAGCAGCTGCATGATCTCAGGAAAAGAGAGTGACATATGGATGTTCTGTATGTGCTGAAGTATACTCCAAGACTTCATTTTGGAACTCAGTCTGAAACACTGTGCAGCCCTAATATTAAGATTGTGTATTAAGCACACAAAATCCCAGGAAATGCACCTAATTCAGTCCTTATCTCACCATGCTATGCTTTGGTATTGTAGTATATATGGTATGAATAAATTATCTACCCTCCTTTTTGTTTGTCAGTGCTCCAGATTCTTTATGTTGCAATACTGTACCGAGACACAATGGGAAAACTGAAGAGAAGAATGTTGGGTTTGGTTCTGAATCTGCTAGTTCCTTTAAGGCCATTAATGTCATTACAACATAAAGTGGGTGGTTTTATCCTTATGGAGACTGTTTAAGGGAAGCAACATCTGCCACGGATTGGGTTCTTTTACTAGTGAGCCATAACTTAAGAACACTAGCTCTTTTTTCTGAATTAAAAGACAACTTGATGACTGGAGATAAAATTGATGCAGGGAAAGTATAAAAGAGAAATAACCTCAAAAGAGACAGAGAAAATCTTTTCACAAATTTAGCACAACTGTCTTCATATGTGCTATTCTACATCATTCAAATCCCAGTACTATCATTACTTCTCTGCTTTTATTATCATTTGGAGTGTTTTCTGTAACCCTTTAGTAAACATTCCAAGCAACAGCCTGAGGCCTTGATTGTAAGCATAACAAATAAATTCAACTGAAATTAATGGGATTTTTTCCTAAGTGAACTCAGCTTGGGTCCAAGATAAATTTAAATCTTCAGTTTGAATTTGGGCAATCATCCCATTTGGGTCATCAAACTGGCTGATGAGCATGATCCCTTAAAGTGATTGTCAAGTATTCTAAAACCTCTCTCAATTTTCCATTCCTGAAAAGTGACCCAGTGGAATTTAAAGAAAAGAGTCAAAAGATCTTATAGGCATGTAAGATAAAACAAAGGAAGCTAAACCAGCTGTAAAATATAGTAAGCTCCTTTGTAACATGCTTTGATTAAATTCTGCAAACGTATCAAAAAGGGCAGTTGTACAGTAATGTAATTTGTTATTTTCATCAAGCAAGCTCAGCCCTTTAAGTTCATGAGCATTAAAAAAAAGTCACCATGCTGAGCCAAGTTGTTCTCTATGGTTCCTGTCTTTATGAAGTAAGTGAATTTTCTGGCTCTGACAGTAAAGACTTATGAAAGTGTGAACTGTTCTTCAGGCCAATATCAGTGCCAAGGCTATAAATGCATTGTTACACTCAAGATAATTAGGTTACAATGGAGGTGTTCAGAATTCCTCTAAAATATGTAATTTTATAGATAATAAAAATACTAAACCTTTTCACTGAAAGCACATTTGTAATTGTTTTCATATCATGAGTTAGCATAAAGTCTGTAGAAGCTAAGTTGGATGATAAGGTGCTAAGTTAGCTGATAAGGTGCTAGATTCAGAAATGATCCTCCACTAATACAAGAGTTACTTCCATTGGTAGAGAGAATCCGGTGAAAATTTCTTATTGCATGGAAGGGAAAGGATAATCATTTTTACAGATTATTCCATCCATTCTGCTCTAAAAGAAAATTTTGGGGAATACTGTATATAGAAACTGCAAAGGAGAGAGGGAACAGGCAAAATTTAACCAAATCTCTTCTTCCTGTAAGGTCATCGTGCTTTGGAATTTTGTTGCATGCAAGCTGTTCCACAATACTGGTACTAAATTCCATAAGTTAGCATGGATAGCCTATCTCAGTTCCTTAGGAGTAAACAGAAATTAGTCTTAAAGCCTAGAGAGCTTCAGTGAAATGCAACTGTCCTGGACCTGGTGTTCTCTAGAAGGGTTGAATTATGTGGTAACTGGAATTATATGGTATCAGCTTGGGGAAGATGTTCTAGAAAGACAATGAGCAAATTTCCATCACCAGCTTCTCAGATGACCTTTCCAGGCATTTTAAAATTGTCTACGAACAGAATTAACATATACCAAGTTAACTAAAGTAAAGTATTAGTTGTTGTTATACCAGATAATATTCAGACAAAGGTTTTCATGGATTTACCATTATAGGATTATGAGAAACAATTAGGACCCATCCTACCACTGGACAGAGTGAAGCAGTTGTCTTAGACAGCAGTTCCTCATCATGTCCCCTGTGATGCTGAAGATGCTTGCTGTCCCCAGTTCTCATGGAGAAAGCTCTGCTGAATTGAGCAGATGGTAGCACTGGGCCAGTCCTGTCTGGGCTTGGAAGCTAAACAAGTTTGGGTCCTCATTAGTACTTGGACATGAGACCACCAGGCAATACTGAGACTGTAAGCTAGAAATTCTGGGGGAAAATCTGGAAAATGCAGTGGCAGACAAATCAATGGCATCTTTGCCTTTAACCCTGAGTGGCCAATCCATTTGGATTGTATATGTGGAATGGCCAGATGAGTTCACGTTGTCCTTTCCTTTAACCAGCAAAATGTTTTGCGGTGATCTAAAAGCAATGTACATGAGAAAAATATGGAAATACTTCCTTGAACAATTTTGGATATAGCATGAGAACAATGAGTTACTCATCTATTGAGTCAATGTTAAATGTTATACACACGCCTTGACAATTTTCTGCAAAATTAAAAGGATCTACAACAGAACTGATAAAATGTAGATACAGCAACCCTCTTTCATTAAGAAGAGATCAGTGTATCAGCACCAACAATGATCATTCAGCAGCTTCATAAACAACAAAAATGTAAATGTGTATACACACATACATGCATACACATATTAACTGATTTTTACATGGAATCCTTTATTTTTCCCAGTGTTTTTTTTTAATTTCTTTAAAAAGAAGAAGAAACAGTACTTTCAGAATAAGTTCCCATGCTGTTATATGCACTTACTGGGGGTTTAAGAATGGTCTTAACTCTATTTCTATGCTCTCTGTGGTATTTCATAGAAAACAAAAATTGACTGCTATTTCTTTGTTGTTGTTGTTGTTGAGCAAAGGGAGGGGGGAGAAATCATGCAGAGAATTTCCCTTGTTGCCTCAGTCAGCTTTCCATGGTGTATACAGCTGTCTCAAGTGAATTAGAATAGTGTCCTGAAAGCTCACATTGATCTGTCTAGTCGCTTGTTTAATTTCCCATTGCACTGAAATGGTTTCTCTCTCTTATATAACTGATGCTAATGTACAATAAATATTTCCCTACTGAGATTTATTCCAAATATCAAGAATCTCACGGGAATGATACATTAGACTTCAAATTTATCATCCTGAAATCAGGAGAGAATTCTTGCTTGTGTGTGGGCATAATTCCTTTGCATAACATATGCTATAAGCTTCTTGTTCGTTTGCTTGCTTGTTTTAAATACCAAAAGCTGTTTTATGCATACATGGAGTGGATGATGCAAATATCAAGAAACCCATTCATAAGACAGCACCAGCACGCATTCATACAGCAATGTTATGCATGTTTCACCCCAAAATCTCACTGCGTTCAGTGGGACTTGCACCATAATATATGCAGTTAGGACTGCAGCCTAAAAATTAGGATTATCAGAGGAAAGACTAAGAAAATAAATTCAGTTTGTTGGTAGATTGGGGGGAAATGCCTACAGATAGTTAGGTAAACATGGGGAGAAAACAAGATTGGAGATGCACCTGTGGGATTTTAGTGGGTTTATGGTTCACCAATTTACTCCTACATGGCCTGGGTCCTTCACACTGGGATAAATTTCATGTTACCAAGATGAATGGAAATGAAGCGCTGTGTAATTATTAGTTTTGTTGCTGGCAGATCAATCATTTGCAATGAACTGCTCACAAAGGTCACGTATGACCTTTCGGCTGGAATTTAACTGGCACCACAGTTGTGATTTGCTCACAGCAGCAGTCCCCTGCTGGCTGTATTATAACAGTCTTGGCAGCATTAAAAGGCGGGCCTGCATTCCATGTCATTGGGCTTCTTATAATTATGACAAATGACTAAATGTGTTATTTTCAGCAAAGCAGTGGCAGTCAAAAGGGGGTACTTAGGGTTTGTAAGAGGTGATGGCTGGCGTGGCTTTTTCTTTTCTTGACTTAACACAGACTGAATCATACATGGCCACCCCACTGACAACCGAGCAGAGTGTGAAACTCATTTCACAAGGCTGCTGCTGCTGCTGCTGCTGCTGCTGCTGCTGCTGCTTTACAGCTGCAGGGCTCTCTTGTCATCTCCAGCAAAACCAGAGCTGGGAGCTGCGGCTGCCACCGCCGCTTCAAACAGCCATACAGTGTACTGAGGGTGGGGCACTGTGGAACTTCAGTGGCTTTATTTCTGGCACCAGTGAATGGGAAATCTCAAATCTTGAGTATATTTTACTGTGATTATTCATGGATGGGATGGAACGAAGGCCAAAAGAAATACATTGGAAGCAGTAATTTCACACTGAACAACAGTCCACCAAGACAGGAAAACTGTGACGTGAACAAAGATCTAGATATGATTGTGGAAATTTGGGGTGAAATTAACCATTCAGAGTTTCAGACACAGCAATAATTTGAGGCTATTTTGAGATCTACAACTGTAATTGGTTTGGAAGTCAGTAAGAGTCAGAATAAGCTCTATTAGTACAAGACAGCAAGCAAGGATGTCATCATGGGGGAAATTACAGCAACCTTCAAATTAAAGCCCTACATAAATAGTTAAAGAACATGTCTATAATATATTCATAAACGGATTTCTAAACTTATTTAATGGTAAAAATTTCTAGTGAAAGAAGGAGACTATAAAGCAAGGGTAACACAATTTTCTCCAACCTCGGAACCCTATAATATACTAGGATTTCTACTCTCTGAATGTTGAGCCAAGTGGACTTGCAGAACAAATATATAGAGGGAAGACCAAGTTGGGGAAGGCTTAGCTAAAGAGGCACAAATTTAGTTTTCAAAAAATGTCAACAGCTTGTGTGACTGATAAAGCTAATTTGTAAATGTGTGATCCTGATACACTGAAGGATATTTAGGATAGTTGTTTATTCTCCTTTTTAAAAATATTTTTATTAAAAAATTTACATATATAATAAGAAATTCATTCAAAGAAAAAATATAGTAGATGTGAAAAAGAAAAAAAGGAGATAGAAAAAGAAAATAAAACAACAGAAAACATGAAAACAAATATAAAGAACACATTATTATATGCACAAAGATGGAAAGATTCGGCATTACCCACCATGGAGGAATGCTTGGTGCAATTGACAGAACTTGCTGAGATGGCCATACTGACTTCTCTGATTAGAGAAAGGTCATTATTGACATTCATCAATGACTGGAAACTCCTTATGGACTTTTTGTGTAAAAAAGAAAATGATTTTGTGACTTATGGTGTTGATGATTAGAAAGAATAGGCTATAGAAAAAGGGGCATTATGATGTAATCTTAGAGAGAGAGGTCTGATTAGAATTGTATAGATAACTGCCAAGAGGAAGATCAGAAGCCACTTCTTTATATTTCCCCTCCCCCCCAGGATATTTGTTTATTCTCACCGTCCATTAGTTAACAGGACAGTTTCAGACAGTGGATTAAAACTGCACTGAATTAAAAAGAAATATAACTTTGGAACCAGGATGTGGTCTGAAGGCATGTGCAACATTTTATGAAGCTAAATACATTATTGTCTGATTGCTGTCTGGATAGCACATCACACACAGACTCAGCGCACAGTGCCTTGGACTCCATGGAGGTAATGTAGAATATAAATGAAATGTGTAGGTGGTTGGTTGGTTGGTTGGCTGGTTGGTTAGTTGTTTACAGAAAGAAGTTCCAGAATTCTGAGCATTGCAATATTTATGTTTTGCTGGCTATGCTTCACTGAAGTTTTGTTTCTGTTTGCTTGTCTGTTTATTGTTAGCAGAGCAAACCTTTTGGAGATATCATTGCTCTTCTGCCAATGCTACCTTGTTAATTGCATCATGGACCTTATCCTTGTTCAATAGCTTCTCCTAACCCCCCTGAAGTAAAGCAGCTGGGAATCTGGCATGTTCTGCCCAGGGCACAGCAGTGGCATAGACGAAACTGCCACACAGGTGCTGGGTTTGGAATCTGCATGTTGTTCAGCTGCCCTGGAGTGCTGATTATTCAGTTTTGGCATCCTTTGCACATATGGATTTTCTATATCATTTCACCAAGCGACCGTGACATGCTATTATGGGAACTGCTTTCACTGAACAAACTTTTTCTAACAATTTATTTTAAACCTTTCCTATGCATGGAATTGCTGAATAAATCATCTTTACTCTTTTATATTATTAGTCAGATGGGAGGGAGGGGGAATCACCTTCCATTATATTTGCTATACTTGGTAGATAATCATCTACTCAGCTGCTACACTCAGTAGATATTCTCCTCAGAACTGGAACTGAAACAGGACTTCCTGGTTTAGCCTCAATATACTCCTGAATAGCAGTTGCTAGGAAATAACAGCAGTGAGTTGTCTGTTGCCTTGATTCATTTCATGCTTCCAGGCGACAAAATGCTGAACTATGCAGACCTTTGGTCTGATCCATCCAAATTTTGCATATGTTGTAACTTAGGAGAATCAAGCTTGGACATGAACTTTACCCCTAAACATATTCAGGCAGCTACAGATATGGGGCTTACAGAGCAACCTTGTACATGCAGAAGAATCTACTTGTTTTATTATGGAACAGTCATAGAGAATTGTGCTAAGATAAAAGAAGACACCAAAGGACAGTCTAGAAGTTGCCACTGTTTCTTCAATTTTTTTCTTTTTTGGGTGAGGGGTATGTGTGGCTTGACTAAAAGAGAAGAGATGGAATGCCTCATTAAGTTGGATATCAGCTTGGAAATACATTCAGAAATTTCAAAGCAAATCTTGTATTTTAGGGATTCGGAAAACAAACGTTAGCAATATTCATTCTTGTTTTTATCGCCATAAATGTATAACACAGATCATAAAGAAATCCCAGATCCTATAATTGTAATAACTGATATATACTTGAGGGGGGTGTCTTTGAAACTGGCATGATACTTGTCAGTTATGTGTTGATTTGGTTTGCCAATAGTTGTATTAATACAGCCATCTGCTATTAGTTTTCCTCACGTCTCAGTATTACATGGCTTTATATAGTGGTTTACAAATGAGGTTTAATCAACTATAGCAGCAGCCAATAGCCAATTCTGTTTGAAAGTTTAACAGAACAGTTCAATAGTGGACTGGTTACCCAGTGAGGTAGTAGACTGTCCTTTGCTGGATATCTTCAAACAAAGACTGGGCATTTCTCTGACAGGGATGCTTTCATTTATATTACAAGATTCTAAGAATTCACTCTAAAAGTAACCATTAACACGACAGAAAGCCATCTCTAGTCCAGATTTATACCTCCTCTTCCAAATGAAATAGCTCTAATTATCAGTAAGCAGTTCAATAGGGCTTACTCTTGTGTAAGCATGCATAGGATTGCAACATTAGACAACCACTTCACCCTCGAAATAATTGCTAATTTAGCATAAAACAATGTGTGGTACAAATTCAGCACTCTGCTTTCTTAACCTTATAGCTCTAACCAACTGAAGTTATCCTCTTTCATTTTCCTTTTCACATTTCATGTCCGTCCAGACTTTTTTTCTTTTCTGTTCCTCAGTGTTTGGGGTACAAAGAAGCAATTAGAGCAACAGCAATTATTGAAAGAGAGATTATTTCCTTTATTGTTCTTTGCTTTTTCAGACACTTTCAATTTAGGGGTAGGAAGAAGCACTTAAGAGCTGTTTGGGGGCCTCTTTTTGCCTCACTTCCTTTCATAATGATATGTTCTCTCGCTGGGTGATATTCAGCCCCAAGCAAAGGCCTATATACCTCCATCAGAAGTCTTAATTTAGGAGGAAAGAATTAAATTGAAAAGGGCCTATGGGGACTCTTTGTGTAGGGATGAATATTGTCCTCTGTGGTGATGAACACTAAGAGAGTTAACTTGTGTCTACTGGAAAAAGTTCCATCTTGTGGGAACATGGTAAAACAATCACAATGTCTTATGGGAGCATAATAGCAAACAGGTATAAGTGCGCTGTAAGACAATCACTTTACTTTCCAACTTATCCTTTTTAGAGCAAGTGTATTACTTAGGTATGCATTTTCTTCTTTACCTAATCACAGTATTCTAAAGATTCAAAGCCTTATAAGATCTAAGCCTCCTACTGCATGATTTAAAAAAAAAAAAAAACAGCATCCAAAGACATGTTAACTTCCAGGATTTAAACATTAAAAACAAATTGCTGTCTCCAATTCCATTCTTGGATGATGCACTTTCCAAATTCATTTAGCATCAAGCAGAAATTCCATTTGTTTGGCAAGGGTGAAAAATTCAGATTTTTCTGTTTTCTATGGACATTTATTGCTTCTATCTCAGGGAGAAAACGAACAAAATAGCTGGTTATGTGACTGAGAACAGTTGAACCAAGGAATAATACCTTGTCAGGAAAGAGAGGGAATTGTCCTGTACCAATACATCATCATCATCATCATCATCATCATCATCATCATCATCATCATTTTATTCTATCTATCTGTCTGTCTATCTATCTGGTCAACTCAAGGCAGCAAAATACCTTCCAGGTCCAATTCGAGGTGCTGGTTATCACCTTTAAAGCCCTACATGCCATGGGGCCAGGCTACCTGAGGGACCGCTTCTCCTCCATGATTTCAACCCATCCCACCCGATCACAAAGAGAGGGCATGCTTCGGACCCCCTCAGTAAAAGAACTCCGATTAGCGGGGTCCAGAAGGCGGGCCTCCTCTGCAGTAGCCCCCGCTTTTTGGAAAATTCTGCCCCCAGAGGTGCAATTGGCCCCCTCACTCCTGGCCTTCCGAAGGTCTTTGAAGACCTGGTTCTGTCACTTGGCCTGGGGTGGGGAGCGAATACTTCAAACGTGGGGATGGCTAGCCCCATAGAGGCCTGCTATCTTCAGCCCCAGATTTTCATCTTCTTGGAACCCCCTTTTCCTCTTTTTTAGTAATGTTTTTAAATTTTGATGTTTTGTGTATTTATATGTATTTATGATTTTAATCTTTTGTGTGAGTCGTCCAGAGTCCCCCATTGGGGGGAGATGGGCGGGGGAGAAATTTAATAAATAAATAAATAATAAATAAATAAATAATAAATAAATAAATATTTGGTGCTGAAAATTATATTTGGTCTGATTTTTTTTTATTGTATAAATGTAACTCTCCATCTAGACATCATCAGATACCTTTCCATATGGCTGCAATTACTTAAGAATTGGACCTGCAAATATTATAATGCATTTGATGGAGCAAAACCACAACATGTGTAAAACCCTTTTATAAAATAATTAAGAACTGTGAAAGCAAGTCTTTTAAGATTCCACAATTTTCTTCCTATTTCCAGAATATTTACTCCTGCTAAGAAATCTTTTTTTCTTTTCCAAAGTTTAGAGTTTTAATGTGGAATTTGGAGGAGATCATCAGTTTTCAGGTGTTTTAGTGAGAGATTAATTGATATAAGTCCTTTTTGCTTTCAACCACATTTTTTTATTCTGCCATGCATAGCCAGAGTCACGACGTCTTGAAAAGGAAATATAATGCAGCCAATGAACTCCTTTTTACTGGAATATTAGCTATGACATTACTTTGTTTGGAATATGTTATATAGACTTTGGCAGAGATGTGCAAGTATCATTCAGTACTAGGAGAATTTCAATTATGTTTCCTTCCCCCACTGCATATATTGCCTTTCTCTGTCTGAAAACCACCCTTTGTAATGTTGATCTTTACCATTCTTTTCCGGTGTTCTGTATCCTCTTTGTCCTTTTCTACCATGCACACAACAAAAATCAATTATTGACAGATCAAGATCAGGGAAAAAATGGTCTGAAATGAAAAACCACAAATGTTAGGTATCTTTCAGGGCCCTTTATCATTGAGAAGATGTGACCTTAAGTGTCAGAGTGGGGGTGGGTCCAGCAGGTCGAATGTGCCTATTTTATCCACTAAAGTGAACAGACGTATGGGTGTGCTATAGTGTCTAACTTCTGAATTTAATTCCTTTTTAACATGGAAGGCCAAAAGCCACATTCTTATAAAGAAGACTCCTTGAAACAGACCAGCTGTCCAGGCCTTTTAAACAATCTGTACTGCTGTCTTTCCTTGCTTGTCCTGATGCTTATAGCTTTGATTGATGATTTAGCATGTGGAAAACAGCCACCTGAATTTTCTGAAGGGTGGTCAGTGTATATTTGACCCTTAGAGGCCACAGATCAAATGTATATGCATTTCAATAACTTTGTTTTGATACCTGAAGGAGGGAGGGGAAATCATTCACACTGGTAGAAGAGGGGAATTGATGAGATTAAATACTTCTGCTTGAGAGCATCTTTGAAAGGATCTTAGGAGACTGCTGTCACTGGCCCCCTGGTCAACTTCTCTTAGTTCTCCAGATCTTTAGCCTTTTCATCTTAGAAAAGATAAAATATATAATCTTCTGAAGAAGAATAAAAGGAAAGCATGCATATATGTGTGTTTGTGTGTTCCATGTGGGCCTCTTTTCAGAGAAAAAAAAAAAACTTCACTTAAATCATCATGCCCCTCTGTAGCATCATATCTGTACAAAGTATACACAGCAAATGGGCAAGAAACAAGACAGAGATTCACCAAATTCTGTAAGACTAGAGAAGGGTGGGTATTTTTTCAGATGCTATGTTCATAAGGCAAAAAGTAGGGAAGGGAGGAAATTAAGGGGAAATATCTAATATAGGAAAGCAAGCAGATCTGAAGGCATTACACCAATTTTAGTTCCATATTATTATTGTAGCATATAAAATTAGTGACAGAGAGAGAATGGCAGCCAAGCCTATAACAGCTGATAAACGATAATTATTTAATTATCTTGCTCATAATATAAGAGGTCAGCCCAGCAGCATTCCCGGTACATAGATATGGGACTCAGACTCTCAAAGATGTTCGTTTCTTGTGAATGGGACTGTGGTGGCTACTTTCAACTTGATCCTATCAACTAGGACATCAAATCTGGTTCTTTATTTCTGTATTTAATTTTGACACAGACAGAATTGAACTTTGGTTCTTCCCTCTTACCACACGAGTATGAATACTTTTAGACAAATCTTAGGTTCCAATTTTCAGCAACTCACA
Source organism: Python bivittatus (assembly GCF_059951505.1). Classification (NCBI taxonomy): domain Eukaryota; kingdom Metazoa; phylum Chordata; class Lepidosauria; order Squamata; family Pythonidae; genus Python; species Python bivittatus. The sequence continues at coordinate 22,372,163 of NW_028277113.1, read as the reverse complement.
AAATTGTCCCATAGAAGTTAATTGATTCCCAAACTCTAAATCACACTGTTATTATGTCACATTACAAACATCAGGGGCCTCCTCAAAGCGGGGTGGTGGTGGTGGTTGTATCTCATGTGTCATGAAATCTTTGTGCAAACAATGTGAAATCTATAAATTACATCAGTCACATCTCATGACTGATACAAATTTCAGATTGCACATCAATTGTGTAATGATATCATGCCATATGATGGCTTCTTTCTTTCTGATGCTTATGTCTGCAGGAACTTCAGGTCCATGGAAGAGACCACAATTGCAAGTGTACCAGAGCTGAGGTCACTTTTTTGAAATGGAATGATTGCATATTCAGGGTGCTTTTGCTATTTGATCCAAGTTTGGAACATAGTAATAGGGAACTGCTTTCTAAATTAATTCCATAGCAGTAGCTGATATAGGCATGATATGTGGATGCAGGTCAGTGTGTTTCAAACTTGGCCACTTTAAGATGTGTGGACTTCAACTCCCAGAATTCCCCAGCCAGCATGCACAAAGGTGTCTCAGCTTTCATATAGTAGCCTTTTCACGTGATAGATAAAGCTGAGTGCAGCAAAACACAGCAGCAATTTCCACTTGGTTAAAGAATGGCATTTAACTATGGAATATATTTTATTTGGTAAGATTTCTTTTCAACTGAAAATTGCTTGTTGTCGCTTTTTCTCCCTGTTCTTCCTTATGTAGATAAAGAGATATAATCATTTTTTCTCACTATAAAAAAATTAAGCCTCATAAAATAAAACCATGTACTTTTCAGCTCTGTTAATCAGTCTATATCATAATCCCTTATCTTCTAAAGTCTTTAGATTATACTGTTTATATTCATGTAGTCATGTGTAACATCCACTCAAGTCAAATGTTCATTATAAATTAAAGTTAAGCACATACTTAAGTGTTTTGATGACTTACCACACTTTAAGTGCCAGATGCTGCCACAGTGGCTATATCGCATTGTGGCAGATGACATCATTCTTGTGTTGTCGAACTTCATTTTTACATACAACATGGAAGTAAAATAGGAATATTATCATAGGCATCCACAGGGATCGACTATATAGCAAAGATGGAACTGTAATCCAAACACTACTCCTTCTGTACACAGGGGGGCTTTGCGAAACAAAAGAAAAAGGGAAAAAAGAAAGTAATACATCTCTATTAAAACTATAGGCTGTAATTTTCATTTATTTATACAGTCATGTTTTCATTTGAAGACTTTCAGACACTTATTAAATAGAAATCTGAACTCCTATAAGATTGTTTTGTGAGAAAGACCTGTTTAATATTTTACAGTGATACAATGGGAATGGGGGGATCTTAAAAAAAAGCAGAGAAATAAAAATGCTAAACACAAGGATTGAAATTGAGTTTCCCCTAAAAGCAAAGTAAATGATTTAGTGATGTTCTTTTTACGTTAAATGAGGCAGGAGATCACAGACTAAGAGCCACTTAAATATGATTTTAAAATTAATTATGCTTCACCCCCATAATAGTATTTAAATTGCATTTAAATTGACTATCATGTATTGGCTTTGGTACATAGTAAATGTCATTTTGTTGTAGAATCATGGTAACTATAGAAGTTTTGTGTGGAATCAAGATAAAATGAGAATAGTCCATGAGGTGATTGCAATACCCACTCATGACAAAACTTGATAGACAGAAGATCAAGCACCTAAACCTAAATTCTATTAAGCAGGCATATTAAATCCATACTTAATAATAGCACATGAATTTTGCTTCATCCAGAATGTAAGAAAAACTGGCTGAGGCATTCAATAAACCTGACCAATTTTATTGCTAAGATGCCACTTCAATCATCAGAAGGAGGGGCCCACAAATTAATCTCAAGATCATAAGAAACATGGTTGACATTATCTAAGACCTTTTACCACTGATTTCTTAATACAGGACATTCCTATTCATTATCCCAACATTCTTGCAAATAATGATACCCACTTTAACAATATTCTTTAATTGCCAACAACAATAGCAACAACTATGAATTTTGAATCATCCAGAATACATTTCAGTGCTGATAGAGACTAGGGAGTTTTAGACATTGCTAGTATGCCTGGACAATCAAAATGTGAAATCAAAAGATTTAATTTTATTTAATGGAATATACTGCAATTCCACAGTACTAGATAATCCAAATTCCTCTTGTAATTTGATTTTAAAACTTGATTGGTAAATAACTCATATAAAGTATTAATACCCCTATTGCCCCATGAAAAAAAAACCCAAAAGGGAGAGAGAGAGAGAAAGAGAGAGAGTTGCCTGCAATTTGAACTAGTGTTATATCTAAAGATATACATTTATCATATGGGTAAGAATCCAAATTATAAATCCATCTTCCAAACATGTGTGCAGACTTTAATGCTGGAAATGCAATAACATTTTGAATAAAAAAGGAAGAGATCACATGGATTTGAATTGGGCTAGTAATGACTTTTGGACTTGCTTGCTTGGATTTCTTGGAGATATATGTCCAGTTATAAAGCTGTAAATCAGGAATGTTAATCCGCACATCATCATATGATAACCACAATTTAAATAAAGAAAATCTAGGGGTCTGTCTTTCCCACAAAAACCTTCTTAATAACCTATCAATATTGCAGGCATTAACTTGGAAATCCCTCTGAGTACATATATTATTCTTGAAATAATATTCATTTTTACATTTATCCTTCACTATAAACACACTGATATTTTTAACCATTATTCACATTAATATTAATTTGAGATAAACAGTTTGAAATATTTACCTTTACAAATAAATAATATTCTTGACGTAACTATTTCAAAATATTTAGAAGGTTCCAAGCATTGTGAAGCCCCAATTTCATCTCGTGAATGAATTTCTCCATTAAGAGTACTATTGACTGATCTAGCTCAATGTTATAAGAAATTATCTCTCCCCTTCCCCCAAGATTCAGTTGACCCCAACCTGCTAATTTTTGTAAGACATTTTTTTTAAAAAAATTTCCCCCAGGCATTTAAATCAGGATGTCAAATGTGCCCTTTTCAGGAGATATGATGTGGTTGATAGCTGGTTTGTATGTCTGTTTTTATGTTTATTTTTGTTTATTATTGTTTTTTATGTTTTGTTAGCCTCCCAGATTTGCTTTGCTGAGTGGGCAGCCGTACACATTAAATAAAACAAATGTTTTAAAATGGTAAATTGTTTTTATAAAGCAGAGCCTTAAAAAGAACACTTATCTTGAGCATCATTATTTACTTTCAACACTGATTCAACATCTGTGGCACATTCTTAATCCAAATATTTAAAAATAGTAACTCTTTTCTCATGAGGTTCAACCTCTAAGTCTTTTAACTCTCCCATTTTCCAATAAAGGATATAAGTTTCTGCTTTATCCCAAAAAATTATGTCCACTGTAGGTTTTTTAATCTGAAGTTTTAGCCCTTCTGAAAGATTTAAATAATGAGAGAGAGAGGTTTTTAAGTAATAAGCAACTCCACATAATATTCTGTCTATGTTACTTCTCCTGTTACTTTCTCTTTTGAATAGTTAATAAATTTACATTTTAACTATTCTCCAGCTTCAGTTTCTGCCCCAAGAAGCTGTTCTTGATCAGAGGGGGAGGAGGGCAGTGATTCCTGCTTTCTCTGTCTTCTCAACTTTTGACCCAAAATTAATAATCACAGAGCCCTAATTTAAGTGGGGGGGGGGGGGAGAACAACAAAGCAGTCAAAAGATGACATAGTTCTTCCAACTAGTAGAAGATTAAGATCATGTATCAGAACATCATATCAAACTAGAAGTCTTTCGCTAAGCAAAAATCCTACATGATTCTACAGCCAAGAATGTAACAACTATGTTGGATGAGACCAAAGCTTTACTAATCCAACTTCCTCTTTATCATGCTGGCCACAAGTAAGACATGACGACAATTATATTCTCCTGTTATTGTTCCATAATCACCAGTATTCAAAAGCATGTTACCTCTGAATCTCATGACAGCCTTTGACAAAATGGAGAAATCTGGTATTTTACAGGAATGTTGTTAAAGTTCAATATACAATTTATTTGTAAAAATATAAAGATCGGTTCATAATGTTCTGGTGGGCTGCAAGTCTCCTGGAGATGTATGCAATTGAAGTTTCTTTCCTGTACTGGGATCAATCTGTCAAATTCTGTAAGCTCTCTGGTTGTTGAGGAGTGGCTTTAACAAAAGCGCTACAGTCTGGGGTAGATGCAGTCTCAGCTCCTTCACCGATTAGTTTTATCTTTTCATCTTTTGTTTTCTTCTCAGTAATCTTTTCCTCCAGAGGTTTTATGCACAGAAAGTAAGTCAATTCTCTGACTTGACTGCTTATATCTTCTTTGTCCACCAATGTGCCCCCAAATGAACTTTCAGAGATCATTATTAAAAAAATAAAATAAAACCCGTAAGCATTTTTAATAGCAGAAAACATAGAGCTTCCCCCCCACCCCCAAGACTAGGAAGAAAGGGAACAGCAGAAAACAGTTTCTGTATTTGTAAAGGAGTTGGATTTCCTAATTACAGGGAACTAAAGAACATAGAAAATATGTCATAGCAAGTTTCTTCTAAAAGCAATTGATTTCAAGAGATTTGTGTAACCCTATTAAAATCAGTAGGACTTAAGGAAAACTTTATTTAAACAGGATCATGTCTTTACATTTCTAGATATGCAGTAAATTTAGGGCAACTTGGAAGATGTTTGCCTTGAGTCTGAAAAAGGCAAGTGTGTAGATTTTTAAGTGGAACAAATTTCTATAGCTTCTAATTAAGCATGCTCCTAAGTAAATATTCATTGACCTGACGTTTTCATACATTTTTCCACCATTGCCCATATCTATTTTATTTTGATTGCATTCCAGAACTACATGATTAACATTGTTTATCCCATTGTGTATGTCACTTTATAAATGCTGATATTAAAATGCACTTGCCACATTTGTCATGTTTGGAGGGATTCTTTGATATTCTTCATCATTCTAAATTATTTCATGCCATAAAGAAATACTAACAGTGGGTCATTTATCAATGTTAAAAAGCACTTCCCTTGCAATACAGATCCTTGGTTGACCCTACTGTTTACACCACTAGTTGTAAGAAATACTCATTTACTCATACTGCTAAAATACTGCAGAAATATATTTATCTATAATTATTATGTGCTACTGCATTGAATCTTAATGCAGGGCTCTTAGCCATTTTCAAAAGTACAGTACTTTTATTTAAAAGCCTAAGAAATGCAGAAGTATTTTGAAATGTATATAAATTAAAGTGGTGGTATGAATTGTGTGAACCTTTATCTGGATCACAAACATAATATTAATACAACATAAAAATATAATCAATCATTTTAATGTGCAGCCACATACTCTGTTGAAAATATCAATTTACTGTGATTTTTTTTCAGCATAAGAAATCACTGCTAAAAATTATCACATAACAGTGATGTAGTGGTGGAAAATGTATACTTTGTGCCTTGATAGGAGTTCAGAAATATAGTCTTTATTTTGGTAAGGGTTCCAATCAAAATACAAGATTTTATAAGCAAAAACTAAAATAATTCAGTTACAAATCAAGGCTTCTTTTATTACAGATTGCAAGGGAATTGTTTGGCAAATAGATCTTTTTCCTTGCTTTTGCTTCTTCCAATAACTATTTGTCTTATGCTCTAATAAAAGTCAAGAAACTAGGCAAATGTTGATCAATCAGCTGCATGGTCTTCAGTGAACTACTTCTTCTGGATTCTGCTCACCTTGAGAAGAGCTTGTCTTTGTTGTCACAAATCTATATGTGCTCAAGTCTTTTCACTCCCTTTTTACCTTGTGTTCAGCTTGTAGGACAAGATGAGTTTTTGTTAAGGTTGTATTGGACATGGCTGGTAGTGACAGTTTAGAGGGGCCCTGAGAGATTGTTCTTTGGTCAGACCTCATTTTAGACTTGCTGACCCCCCCCCAAAAAAACTTACCAAGGGTTGAGCAGTAGGGAGATGGACAGCAGTGTTCCATCTTGTAAGCAGTACTACATTCCAGCATCAGCATCATTAATTTCATGATGTATCAGGTCCAGAAGCAATCTGGAACAATTAAGGAAGACATGCCCAGCACTGATATCACTTCACCAAGCCAACATCCCTCAATTTAAAAAAGGAAAGAAAAGTTAAAAAGCAGTACCACATTTTACTTAATGGCATAAATCGGGGTTCAATAACCATTTTAGGCACCAGACACCACCACACACTTCATGCAATAATCTGAATAGTTCTCAAATACACACCCACAGAGACAATGCGCACACGCATGTGTATATGTGAGATAAAGCATATGTGTGTGCCCATGAACAAGCATGTGCATGTCTCAATGCTAGTGAAATAGTGAGAGCCTGCAAAATTTCCATGAATTGATCTCTAAGATCTTCTGGGGTCCTGCATGCCAATGCCAAAATCTGAACTATGCTGCCCATTTACCATGCATTTTTTTAATCAAGAATTATTGTATTTTATTTGGGTTCTTCACATATTGTGTTACTAACTGGCATACAGGTAGTCCTCAGGTTACAACCACTCATTCAGCGACCATACAAAGTTACAACAGCACTGAATGAGGGGGACTTACAACCACAGCATCCCTGCAGTCACATGATCACGATTCAGGCACATGGCAACTGGCTCACAGTTACAATAGTTGCAGGTCCCATGGGCATGTGATCACCATTTGTGACCTTCCTTCCCAGTTTCCCACAAGCAACGTCACTGGGGAAGCCGGCAGGTCACAACTTACTCCCACTCCAGCCACTTTTTTGCCCACCTGCCCACGGCATCTGCACACCTGCTCATGCTTCATATTGCCTGCCTGTGGCACCCATGCACCCACCCACACTCCAAAGTGCCTGCAGTCATGTGACATTGCGGTTTACAACCGCATTGTTTAGTGACAGAAATTCTGGTCTCAGTTGCCATCGTAACCCAAGGACTATCTGTAGTACGATATCTAGAAGCTTGCACAGTGTTTACCCTTTTTTGTGATGCTTGTTTAATTGCTTTTTTGGAAGGCATTATTTAGCTACAAATTGGGAAGAATGACATACATGTATTTCAAAAATTTCTATAGACACACAAATGCACATGTAATAAGGAAAGGTGCCTCAGGGTAGAACCAACCCAACCCTCTGACTTATTTCAGTTCTGAGATAACCTGTGCCTGGGAATGAACAACGACTGGAAAATTAGGTCCCCTTTGTTATAAACCAGTTTCTCCCTTCCACACCAGCCCTCTGGGGAACCAGGAGAGGATGGAAGGGGAAGCCCTCACCCAACCCCGGGTCTGGCTCAATGCAGAAGGGGAAACCAAACAAAAACTTTGAGAGTCTCTAGCTCAGCCAAGCTGAAGGAGGTGCTAGAAGGCCAACGGTCAACTCCAGGATTTAAACAAAAATCAACTTTATTCATGGTGCTAAAAGAAGATAGGTTTCCATACACACAACAGACAGTTAAAAAGATGTAAGATCCCCAAAACCCTGACACAATTCTAACACAGCCAAACAACTCAATTTTCAACCCTCCCTGAGGATACCCCTTCATCCAGGACTCCAGCCAACTCTCTCAAAAGACCAAAAACTTTTCCCACCCAAAACCTAACAGACCCCCTTCTTTTTCCTCCATTGGCCCTCAAGGGCCAGGCAACTCCCTCCTGTCGCATAAAGCTTGGTTGTTCTTTAAAAGGCCAGCTGTTCCCCAAATGGCACGCATTTAAACAAATACACATTTTCCTTCACGCTTTGAGTCCTGAGCTTATGGACAGGCAAACAAACTTCCCAGGACTTATTAGCAGACCAAGGAAAGGCCAAAGGGAAGATTTGGTATGTTGAAAGTATGTTGTAGACACCCTTTCAAACAATTGCTAAGGGAAGAGGCTTGCTATTAGCAAACTAAAAGCAAACTGATAACTATAATTCTTGCAACTGCCAGCTCCTTACTACCCCAGTTTACCTTTGCCTCTTTTTTTCTGGAGAAGTGGACTACACTTCCAAACAAAGCACTGTCATGCAATATCTACTATTTTTATTTTCTAACAGTACCTACGGTAACCCATCTCCTTACAAATAGAGATGGCTGGGGCGTCTCTGTTTTGTGTTGCATGCAGCATTCCACTCATTTCTTTAATTAAGAAAAACCTTTCCAACAACATCAAGCCTGGTGGGTTGGGGAGCTGATAGGTCACCAGGAAGGCTTATTGTTGCTCATAGGCTATTTATCCTGAAATCTTCTCCAAATGTAGAATTATATCCACCTTCAATTCTTATTTTAGTTCCTTTCTGGATTTCCATTACTGGTCTTTCTGTGCCTAGATCTGTACCTCTGCTATGTAGGAAACTAGGTGTAAAATTAAAATTCCTAAGCAATATATGCCAGCCTCTTCCCAGTGCAGGAGGCAAATCAAAATCATCCCTCGGGTAATGGAGGTTATAAAGCACCAAAAGGTTTATGAGCCCTGCCTATTATCTAAGACAGGGCTGAGTGCTTCTCTTTCCTCTTTTACATGAAGTCATGGCCAGTCACATATCTTGAGGGTATAATTGTGTCAACAGATGAAAGAAAAATAGATACTAGGAAAAAATGAAACAGGAGAAATTTACTAAATGTATTTTTATACTTGATCATGTAGACTGATACATATAGAATCATAAAAGGAAAAAAAAATCTGAGGTAACAGTCTACATATTTTGTATAAATAAGGAGAGGAATCTAACTATGAAAATAATGGGGGGCTTAATTATATGCAATTTGCTTGAACTGAGCAGCTGATATAGTAGTCTCCTGCAAGATACAACATTAAGAATAGGAGGAAATTACCTTCTGCCTTGTTTCTTGTTCACCCAGTTATTTCTCCACAGTGTCTTTGAAATAAACTTATTAACATAGATCATATTAATTAAAGGTAGCTCTAACGCTTACTGATTTTCAGAAGAGCTAGATGGATTTCCAGTGATATTACAAAACAAAAAAGTTTCAGAACATATAAGAAACTAGCTGTCAGTTTGTGTAAATCTTCACGCCACCTTTATGGATATCTGTCTATCTAGATATTTAATATACTTGCTAGTCTTGGAGCTAAGTCCTCCTGAATACAGTGAGAATTACTTTCAAAGAAATATAGATACCGTGCTATTTGTATTAAACCACTGGATATGTGCATTTCATTAATATATAATATAAAACTACAACATTGTGATTAGTAGATTAGTACTATTAGCAGCCTGCCCATACAAAACACTCAGGAACATCTGTAAGTAGACATGAGTCATAAGCTGAAGTAGCGGCAACATTTCTCTCTCAGTGCTTCAAAACTTTGTGTCTGAAAACAGAGGGCTCCTCTCAACTGGTCAGAAGCTAAATTTCTCTTTCTGTCCAGATATGAACTTCTAACCCATATCTGCAATTATGGCTTCTGTCATTTTCAAGGCCAGCCCCGATATAAAGTACATTGCCAGTGTAGCTCAGAGATGCATCACTCTCTTCAGTGCTTCTTGGCCTATGAAATGGTACAACTGGGGGGCCCACCAAAGCTGGATAAAGTCTCTCCCAGCCACGGTTTTCACATGCTGTTTCCAGTGTAGCCACGGGCCCAGGAGAATCCCCAAGTTGTATGCTAGCTCCTTCAGGGGAAGTGCTACATCATCAAGAGCTGTAGGTAGAGCAACTATGATAGCTGAAAGTTTCTGAACCACCAATAATCCAGTCTTGCTCGGATTCAGCCATAGTCTGTTTTGCTTCATCCAGTCTCTCACAGCCTCTATGCATCAGGTAAGGATTTAAATCTCATTTCCTGTTTGACCTGGGATCAAGATTACCTCTGGCATTTCAAGAGACCCTGGCCATTTAGTGTCCAGTTCAGAACAAATTTCAGTGGCTTTATCTTCAAAATGCTTAGCAAGTGTTTGCAAAGATAAGGTGGAAAATCTCCAGCATCCCAGAACCCAAAAGGGAGTGAGTCACTCTAAGTAGAACTGCTGATCTGCTACTCCACAGACTCAATAAGTACAGGGAAGTGTTGGTGCTTCACCAGCCTTATAGCCATAATGTAGGCCCGAATATGGACTCGTACTTGTGTCCAGTCATCATCGCCCCTTCTGCCAGCATCATTCCAGGTGTCTCCTTTTGCACTTCATCTCCCAGAACTTGTTAAACTAAGTAACCCCTGTATCAGCACTGCAGAAGAGGCCACTCAGAAATAATGCTGTTGAATGCCCTGGAAACCTCTGCATTCTATACATCAACCAAGTGCCCCCACTGGGTCACAAGGAATCTCACCAAATGCCATTTAGAAACAAAGAGGATTTATAAAGCACCAGGGGAAGACCAATTCAATAGGACCATTCCCTCTATGAAGGTTGGTGGAGGTGTGAGTTTCAAGAAAATCACATAGTGATCTAACCATAAGCAGACTGATGTTAATGTCCTCTACCTCCAGGTCACATATAAGCTGCTGTGAAGTGAAAATCAAATCCAGTGTATAGCTTCCCATGTGAGTTGGCACTGTGATGACTTGAGACAACCTATGATTGTCATGGTGGCCATGCACTTCCAAGATCCCATCTTCAAGGCATGGAGGTTAATATCATTCAGTACATAAGGCTTGGACAAATCACCACCACCTGAGAAATGAAATTGAAGAGCTCAGGGATGGAACTGGCTGACCAGTGGGGCATCAGCATACCAGCAAAAAATCCCAGCAACTGGCTCCCAACACCACATAAAAGAACTCACATCCAGACATGTATGAAATAATACATCTAATCACCACCACATTTTCATGGGATATCAAAGCCATTCTGTCTCTCCTACACTGAATTCAAGGCTAGTGTGTCACTCAAAATGCAACTGGAGAATTTTTGATAGACATATACCTCTATCTTTACCCAGCCAAGTTTCTGCAATATATACTCATTCCTCATGGAAGAGCAAGTTATTACTACATATAGGCCTGGCATTCAGTAGAATCAGCCCAGAGTCTCCAGAGATCCAGGACCCAGGTCCTTGGCTTGAGGCTGGAGGCCCAGAAAGTGGAATAGGAACCAAATCTAGATTTCTGATAAGGGTTGAATAAGCTAAAAACATAGCAGACACCTTTACTAAGAAGATAGCCTTCCATCTTATATTCAAGGCCTGGTTTAATTTCTTTAATAATTCCCAGCACTAACGATGTCTATTTAAGAAATCCTTTTAAAAGTTTGTAACATTAATTTAATGGAAAGATGCCAATACCACTCTAAGAACTCTATTAGATTTTCCCCCTGTTAAATTAATGTTACTAACTTTTAATGGATGTTCTAATTAGATGTTATTATTAACAGGAATATTACCCAAATTAGAATCAGACCCTTGGAAAGAGATAGCCTACATTTACAAGTGCATTAAACATTAGTATCTGGACATTATACATACAAAATAGTCCAACCACATGGCCTTTCCTTTGTTTTCTCCACTCCACTCCCTGGAACCACCTTACAGGACCAGGCGTGCACAGTTTTATTAGCACATCATGTCTGTCAAAACTGAACAACTATTAACCATCCTACTTACTAAAGCAGGAAGTGAAGGTTTCTCTTGAACCTCCTAAAGAACAGAAAAGGGAGATGCATCTCACAATTTCACGCTCAGTTTAAAAGATTTGCTCTTGGCCTGCTCTGATTGGGTTTGGCAGGTTGAAATTGATTGTTTGGGTTATAAAACTAGCATGCCTCCCATGCCAACCTGAAGGAAGTGGTGGTGGTGGTGAGAATAAATTACATGATTATAATGACCTGGATCAGGATTTAAACATAAAACATAAATACTTAATAAATATCAAATCCAATTAAACAATTTTAATAAAGAGAGCATCTCTCTTTTTAAGCTGCAATCTTTTCTCTACTCTCCCCAGATTACATCTCACTGAACACAGTGGGACTTAAATTATGAACAAAGATCTATGGAATTGCACTTAGGCAATATTTAATCTATCATTTTGATGTGTATAGTGAACAAAAGTATTTCTGAAACACAAAGCATTCTTTGCTTTTAGATGATGTGGATATATGCAACAGTAGGCATCATCTTGAAAAAGGCACCTCTTCCAGGAGTAAAAGAAGGAAATCTATCTCTTAAAGTGCTTGGATTAAATGCTGCAGCCCGAATTTTAAGTAGTAACATTTATAGTGATCAGGAATCAGGAAGCTACAGCTGGTTCAAAATGCGGCCGCACAGACAATGTTGAATGCCCCAAGAATGGCACATATAGCGCCTTTACTGTGTGAGCTGCATTGGGTCCCAGTCTGCTTTCTAGTCCAATTCAAAGTGTTCGTTATCACCTTTAAAGCCCTACATGGCATGGGCCCAGGTTACCTGAGGGACTGTCTCACCTGTCACATCAACCTGTCCCACCCGGTCAGGCAAAGAGGGCATGTTGCAGATCCCGTCAGCAAGAGAATGTTGGCTGGTGGGGCCCAGGAGGAGAGCCTTCTCTGCCGTTGCCCCCGCCCTTTGGAACATTCTCCCCCCAGAGGTGTGGCAGGCCCCTACCCTCCCAGCCTTCCAGAAAGGATTAAAGACCTGGCTCTGCCAGCTTGCGTGGGTGATAACAATCTTACCCAATCCTGGGAGTGGCTACCGCCTTGATGATGCTCCCTGGGTGACTGCCAATTATTCTTGGATCTATTTATTTTCTATTTATTAATAGTAGATTGTAATTTTGTAATTTTAATTGATTTTAACTCTTTTGTAAACCGCCCAGAGTCATTTCAACGAGATGGGTGGTGACAAATTTGATAAATAAATAAATAAATGTATTGCAGTTGATAATGGTTGTAAGGATCCATCATTATCCATCATCATCACAATGGTTCAAAAATATTAATAACAATTTTGATTTTCTATATACCAGTGATACTGATTGTAAGGGATATGACATTTACCCTTACAATCCCAGCTATTAATGATAGGTTTAATGCAAAATCAGATTGTTTACCTCCATAGTTTTAAGTCAATTCTGGTTATGATACTGGAATTGGCTGGTGGGTACAGATCTTTATTGCAGGTAAAGAAAATCATGAAAAAGCCTTACTAATTTAGCTAACATAAGTGTGGCTGCTTGTGGCTTTTTCATCTAATAGAAACTTTTGGAATACAATCCACTCTCATTTAATATCTCACTTCAAAGACAGGCCCATGGCAGGCCAGTCTCCTGACTGGGTATCTGTGCTCATGTTGCCTCTTCTATACTGCTACTTTCATAATAATTCGGCAAGCATATTAGAAGCCCATTTTCTGTTGATATTCTATAGATTGAAATCTATACATTCTTCCAAATACTAATATGCTACTTCCACACTAATTTAATTCAATTAACATAATACATTTCTCCTTTATTATGAATCCAGATGAAGACATTCTTAAGAATGTTCCAGTGTTTTAAAACTGCTACTTTCATTCTTTCTACTGTGCCATATCATGTTTGTAAATCCACCCCCTCCATGCTCCACATATGGAGTGAAATACACTGGCTCTTGTTTAATCTAGTTAGCAACTGGAGATTGGTGAATATACAATTGATGTTACGAGCCATATCTACACAATACGCCAATGGCTGCCAAATAGTTAATAGTAATGACCTTGCTCAATGCATCAGGGTGGTTTTAGGAAAGGCCTATATTCTAAATAAAGTACTCATTTTTATTTCAGATTTTTTGTGGGACAGCAGCCAATATTCTCATATAATGGACATGCTATGCAGTAACAATCTAAAAAGAGATAATAGCCTTCAAGATGTCTAAGAGTTAGGTTTGATAGTTCATTATGTATATTAGCAACCTAGGACACATTCTTTGGAAATCTTCCTGCCCGTTAATGTCCTTTATGCTAATCATTTACAAATAGACATTGTATGTGAACCATTACAATCTGCTTCCTCTGGTCTTTAATTGGATTTTATTAACTTTAAACTATTGTTAAGCACTGATGAAAAAGAGGGGAAAAACAAGCAGATTTCAGATTTGAGTTGGGGGGGGATTAATCTCATTTAGTGATACACAGCTGGATAAATCTCAGTATTAAGCAATATTGGCAATGTGGTCTTGTTCATGGAAAAAAAGACATCTAAAAACCATAGTGAAAATATACAAATAAAAACAGAAAAATATTTTCAAAACAAATTATTCAAATAATTGTCAGTTTCCATACTAAAGACTAAGGATTCCATTTTGTCTTAGATGCAAAAAAAAAAAAAACTTCTGAGTATGGTTCATCACCATGAGAAGAAGTGATTAACTGAATGATTATCCTTAAATATGACTATTGGATTTAATGGATATGGCTGTCATTTTTTCCTGTTCCTACTAGTGGTTAAGGCACCAGGTTAGAAACTGAGGGACCCTGATTTCTAGTCCCATCTTAGGCACAAGGGCAGCTGGGTGATCTTGGGCCAGTCACTGTCTCTAAGCCCTAGGAAGGAGGCAATGGCAAACCACTTCTGAAATCTTGCCAAGAAAACCGCAGGGACTACTCCAGGCTGTCACCAGGAGTCAAGACTGACTCAAAGGCACCTAAATAAAGAGATAGATAGATAGATAGATAGATAGATAGATAGATAGATAGATAGATAGATAGATAGATAGATAATGGCAGAGTAAAAGAAGGCACAGCAAAAGTGGGTCATGCAGGAGTCAATGCTGACTCAAAGGCACCAAAAAAAAAAAGTCTATATGAAATACCTTTTGCTAATTACTCTGTGTGTATGAGAGAGAGAGGGAGAAGGAAGGAAGGAAGGAAGGAAGGAAGGAAGGAAGGAAGGAAGGAAGGAAGGAAGGAAGGAAGGAAGGAAGGAAGGAAGGAAGGAAGGAAGGAAGGGAGCCATGTCTTTTTCCTCTCAAGAACCAAAGTTCTTGGGAACTATCTATGATGGGCTGCTTGTAAGTAATGGGTAAGCAAGCCCGGGATGTATCAGAGTCAAAAATGCCCAGGACCACCTATTCCTTTTCTGACACTCCTTTTTCCCTCATTTATCTTTCTTTTCTCTTTTCCTTTTTCTCTTCAGCCTAACTCTCATCCTCTTTGCCTCTGTCTAGCAGATTGCTAGGAAACAGACCAGATCACTGAAAAGGTATGATACTTTCATCTTTTTCCCCTGTCGATGATACATTTGTTTGTGTTTTAGATGTCCCATGATCCTTTCAAATAACAGCTAAATCAGTAAATTTTACTTTCTCTAACATTTGCCCTTTTGTAATCACCAGTTTGTTCTGCCCCGTTTCCATATCAGTTTGTAAATTACTGCATTTTTGTGCAATTTCACACAAATCTAATTTGCAGTGCAATAATTGCCAATCACTACCATTTTTGCAAGTGTTTGTTCCTGAGGTATGTTTTCTGTGCAACCTCCACTACTGTACACATTTTTGTACACAGTTCTTCCTTATATTGATTATTTTAAATATGGAACTACATCATTTTTTTTTCAAAAGAAGAAAGAGAAGTATCATTGCATTCTAATTTACTTTATAGTTTGGGCAATGAAGCAAGATCTAAGTTAATTCTGGCACCCATTGGTAGCTCTTTAGTGCCTTTGTTAAGAATGACTGATTCAGCTCCTCTAGTGGAACTTAACATTAAAAAAAATAATAATAATTTTTTATGCAGGCCTTTAATCTTCCAATGTGGTACTAAGGATGAAAGGAATAGTATATTTTTTAAAGAACGCTATACCATACTTTCACCTTACGGAGGGATACAGTATATTGTAGACCTTCCTTAGCAACCATGGTTCAGTGCCAATAACTACAGATAATGATAGAAAATTTCTACCTGAAACCCTGGAAGTGATGCTGCCTATAAAAGTTGACCAAGGTGGCCGAATGGCCTAATTCAGTATTGATCATGTTATGTCTCTATTGAATTAACAGGTCTTCTGCCTGATCCTATAAGTTCTATAGGATGAACTATACTGTATGTTCATGTCAAGAAATAACCTTCTGACTGGATGATCATAATTAAATCCATGATAAATGATTTTTTAAAAAATGATAATTGTTTAATTCATTCTAAAATACCACATATATAAACAGTCTACAATGAAAAAAAAAATCATCCAAAAGGATGGGAAAAGCTCTACCATAAAAGTTAAATTGCAGGCAGCTGGATGCAATGTCAGATGCAGTAAATGAACTGACCTGCTATAAATCAGTTTAATGGCTCACACTGTAAATGTAATTGGCTATTACTTTTTCCTTGTTAATGCTAAACAAAGTTTTATAAAATAATATTTCAATATGCACATAAAACAAACTCAGAACAGCGTCTAAGCACTGTTACATTCTCTCTGCCTAATTGAAAAAAAATGTTAACAATATGGTACAACAGTAGTTTGCAGGATTAAAAGAAGAAATCTTTACAGTTTAAAGAGTTTCTTAAACAGTAAAAACATACCCTTATTGTAGCTGATTGCAATAAAAATGGCTTAAATGTAACTGTGAAAATTAGCAAGAATGCTGGCAGCAGTTAACATGTTGTTGGTAAAAAAGAAAATGAAACAAAAAGTCAATACAAGGAATCATTTTGAACTTACAAGGTTTCTATATATATATTTTTTTTTAATGTAAGTTTTAGAAGTCCGGTCCATGAAAGTGAAACATTTCCTTCACAAGGATGTTATATGTGACCCAAGATTTTATATTCCATCACTGAGGAAATATCTATTTATGTAAATTGGTCCAAAGTAAAAAGGACAAATCCTTACAGCATTGTACTAACCTCTTCAAGGAAGAGCACAAACAGCCTTTTTTATGTAAAGTTACATTGAGGAAAAAGCACACCAAAGCTTATTGGATAACTTTCTCCAAGTGACAAGCTGACAGCATCAGATGGCTCTGCCCAGTTAGATCTGTCTAAATTCTTCCACACTGGAAGTTGGATTGTACAATCCAAGTCCCCATTCCAAAAAAATAAAATTCAGAGGAAACCTCAGGCTGGACCTAACGTTGTGTTACATGTCTTTCAGTAATCACACAAGGAACACACAACATTAAGTGACGCGTGCCATTGTGAAGTGGCATTTTGACACAAGGCAAACAAAGGTCCAAATGGCAGTGATGGATGAATGTGGCCATTACTGCAGATTTTTGTGAAATGACTTTCCACATGTATTCACCTCTGGATTGCCATTTTGACACATATACTATGAGGAAGTCATATAATTCACTCATGTATCTTGTTTTGCTGCCTATCTAATAGTATTGTGCGTGTGTGTGTGCATGCACTTGTGCTATCAGTTTATCTTTCTTTTTATGCAACAGAAGATTCCCCCCACCACCACCATGGTATGTACAACAGTATTACACTATAATTCTAAATACATTTCTTTTCTGTTTCTTCAATATTTTAAATATGTCAATATAACATTCTCTCAAGGTAAAACAATTTTCAAGTTACATGTTTAAAAGATATTTTAATTATCCATATGCATTAGGGTATCTGCTCCATATTCAGAAACTAACTTTTGATAGCTTTAAATAAATTCCCCAACTGGATGCAAATTATAATCATTTTAAGTGTTCTTTCTCTCTATGTTGTTGTTATTGTCTGTTGTTGCTTAATATTGTTATCTGCCTTGGGTGTTCAACTGAACAGACAGGAGGATATCAATGGAATGAACAAGTGAATGAATAATTAAACAAGTTAATTATTATTCATTAAGGATTATTAATTATTTTTAAAGAATCTGCTTACACATTAGGCTTTTTGTCACAAACATTTCCTTTAACTGTTTTTTATGCCAGATACAGTAGTTTCAATAGCTATCTGCTGTGTGTTTGCAAGTGGATGCCTCTGTGAGTCAGAAGGCTGATAGAGTTGGTTGCTGATTACTTTTTCCCATTTTTTCCTGATCAATTTTTTAAGTTTACTTAGCATTTCTTAGAACCATTCCATTCTCAAATCTACAAGCAATAAACATCTTTTCACAGAAATTTAAATAACTGTGTCCTGCTTGAACGAATAAATCACTTCTCAAGGTGTACTTCTCAAAAAATAAATGTTCTTCATTCTCTCTCCCAAAAAAAGTACTTAAGCAATATTGTTGTTGTTTTTTTTAATCAGTATGAATAGACAAAACAGGGTATTGCTTCAGATATAGCACAGTTGATATGGGACAGCTATATTGTTTGGAATTTAGTGTCCTTTAGCGGGACACTAAATTTCCAGAACAAGTCCCACTGAATTCAGTGGGATTTAGTCTCATATCAATATGTAAAGAAATAATGGGCTTAACTATCCGAATGCAGTATAGCATCTATATGGGTGTTACAAAAATGGTGTACAGCAGTCTTATAGAATATGCTAAATAAATAAACGCGATGCAGTGCAATTTCCTAGGTACTAATTTGCCATGGATTGTATTTAAGTCTCAATCCATTATGTGAATTAGAGGTGATACAAGCAGGCATCAATACTCTCTTGCAGTCAGCCTGGCCTGTGATCCAACTCTGCGTGTGTGTGCACACACACTGGACATTTTATATTGATGCTGTCCTGTATATCACACTCATCAATAATGGAAATAATTACATTTTAATAATTAAAACCTCCCCATCATTTTCACAAAGCTACAAAAATGACTGTATTTCCTCCCTGCAGTTTATCTACCCTCTAATCAAGGGACAAACAATGTATTTATAAACACGCAAAACCAAAAAAAACCCAAAACCTGTATTATCATTGTTGTTATTATTATTATTTTCCTACTCCAACCAGATGATATCTACAGAACTCTCTTCCCTAACGTGCTCCCCAAATAGGGGAGGGGGTAGAGAATCCAATGACCTCTTTAATCACTGACTTGTTCAAGAAGAAAACATTACAGCAAATATATATGTTTTTTTTTTAAATCTCTTTTTCAATGGCTCGTCTTCATTTCATCCTAAAGTTGGCAATGTCATGTTTTAATTTCTCTATAAGGAATTTACTGTTCCTGAATTAACTGCTTGTTTAACAATTCTAGAACGGGTCCCTCTCCTAGATCCAGTGTTAAATAATTCCAATGATGAAAACATGAGTTTTGATAGATGGTAGCTGCCATCAATATATCATTGTGTGTACCCAACATATCATTATATATCATGAAAATCAGTAGGAGTGAGATATGCATAGCCATATGCCCAGTTGCAAAATATATTTACAATTATTTATAATATAAAATCTCAGGGAAAATACAGAGTGTTTCAAAATAAGTAATTAAAGTCCCCTTCACAAGTATGAAAGGTCCTTCCCTAAAAAGGGGTTGAGGAGAGAAGCTATTGGACTTCCTTGTGATGATGCTTTACTTCCAATACTTTGCCCCAATATGTATATTTTGGGCATAGCTAACTGAGGCACTAACAAGTGACAAAGCTGGCAATGCTTAAACACCCTGGATTTTGCTGAGAAAGCTGTAAGAAGCCTATGCCCATAGAGGTGTATCTATGTAGGCCGATCCCTACAGGCAGATGTATCCCAAGAAAACAGCCCATACTTCTTACTATACTACATACGATGATCCTTGCTTGTTTAAACGGTAAACAGCCAAGCAGGATGATGACACCAAATTGGTTTAGGCAAGATACACCCTATTTTCCTCCATGATATTCTCCACTTCAGTAGAAAAAATCTAATGATATTCCTAACACAATTTTCTGCAGGAGCTAATCAGGAAGTCTTCCCTTTACAGATTCACTTATTACCCTGGGCAAATGAACTAATACTACAGCTTTTAGGAAGAAAGGAAAACACAACATTACCCCTATAAAGAGGATATTGGGCAAGCTCTGAAAGCAGTGGAAACTTGCTATTTATAAACCAGCTATTTTGCCAACAATTGCCGCTGTGCATAATCTTCTAAGACCTACTTCTCGCTATATATTTTACACAAAGGTCTGATGATTAGATTTGTCATGAACTTTGCAGGGCAGGAGGTGAACATAGAAAGTAAGCAATTCAGAAATCAGGGCCATGTGTAACACTGCACCTTACCCAACCAATTCTCTCATTTGATCCTTGGTGATTGATTAAATTTTAAATTCACATGTTAATATAATCCCACTGCAAAGTAAATTAAGTAACATTTGCTGGTGTGAGTTGTCAATTGTAAAATGCTACTGGGTGATATTCATTTTCTGGACTTCTAATTGTTTCCTGCTCAAATGATGGAGCAGAAACTGAAATTTAAAAACTGCATCATCACCATGAAATATGTAAGAACCCAATCAATCTATTATTTTCGCTTGTTAGGCGAGGTAATAAAGTGTCTAGAAGCTTGAACATGGAACAGTTTAAAGCCAGCTGAGTCTATCTCATTAGACTGCAACTTCCATTTATGTTAACCTAAGCCCCTTACTTAAAGGATAGAATATAAATGTGAAAAATAACATCAACTATTAATCCCAAAGCCATTCTTCCTTGACAGTTTGTGTCAGAGGCATTTATAGAGGGGGGGTCAAAAAGTTAAGATGGCAGCTGTGACACAAGTAAAAAAGGGGTGGGGTTAACACTGACTGGTTGTGACTGCCATCTTGTTATTTTTTTACTACCACCACTGGGTTTATATCACCTCCTCAGAATGCTTTTTTTTTTTTTTTTTTGGTGGGTGGTGGTGCTGGTGGAAGATAGAGCAAAAATCCTACACACCCTGATTCTACTTTGATTCATAGTTCTAATATGCATGTAAGGGGTCCAATCCACCAACTAGGATAAAGGACAGAAGAACAGAGGTTTGGGGGATTTTCTAAGCATATAACTAGCTCAGTTTATTACACAGTTTTCCTCAAGAACACTTTTCCTCTGCAGTGCCCCAATTCCATTTCTGAAAAGGATATGTTAATAAGCAATTTTTAATTACAGCATAGATGTCTGCTGTAAGAGGAAAACAAATCAAAAATATATTACAAAGCTCTTTGGCAACTGAAATTCCTATTTTGCTTTATATGCTTTATTAATTCAAGACCTAATTTTTAGCTGAATAATGTCCCTTGATATAAAAGAAACCATTTCTGTAATGTAAAGTTACTAGGCACTTCACAACAGATCGGGGAGAACTAAACAGAAGTATCTGGAGTTTATGTTAATACTGCAGTCCTCTGCTTACTTACGTACTCATAAAATTCTAATGGATTTAATACAAGTAAATAAGTTTAAGATCAGATTCTACCAGTGTTTCTCAATCTCAGCAACTTTAAGATGTGTGGACTTCAACTCCCAGAATTCCCCAGCCAGCATCACACTGGAATTCCAACATCAGAAATCATGCTGGCTGGGGAATTCTAGGAGTTGAAATCCACACGTCTTAAACTTGCTGAGACTGATAAGCACTGAATTATATGAAGCATAAAGTCTACTATGTTTCTAGGCAGTCAAGGATAGAAATCAAAGAGTTGACTTAAAACAAAGAAAAAAAAAGTCTTTGCTGAACATACCAAAATTAGTTATAGATTGTATCCAGACTAACAATACAACATATCTACTCTGAATATTGTCTGATGCAGTTCAGCTGTATTCCCTGATAAATGGCATACAGTTGCAGTCTAATTTTATTACTTCTCAATGCAACAAATTTGTTATGCGGGAACTTCTAATACAACTAGATACATCTAAACTGTGTACACCAGCAAAGCCCAGCTCCAAAATGTCTGTATATTTTATGTATATGTTTTCTGGGCTCTGTCTGTGTTTGAAGTTCTGAAGGAACTTCAAGGCATTTGGAGCAAACGTGGTAGCAGGTGGTCCTATTTGTAGGTATATGAAATAGTAATTTTGCAAACTTATGGAACCAATAAGCATAAAGTCTCCCCAGAAAAAGAATGTGGTCTGCAGAGGATGGAGTATTGGCCTTCAACTGTGAAAAAAATGGGGTGGAGGCAGGGGAGAGAGAATGAGGAAGGAACCTTCAAGCAAAATAGTATTATTTTGGCTCACCTTGTTTCGATTTCCTTTCAGAAATTATGCATAGGATCAGCTCTATCAATAGACGGGGTGGGGGTGGGGGGGGAATTGTTTTGTTTTGTTTTATTTTGTTTGTGATTCATGTATTTATTGTATTTTAAATTCCCCATAGCAACAGCCCTCTCAGATTACAGCTGGGTAATGCTAAATTAGTTACTATCCCTCCAGATGTCCTGACAAGTTGAGATTAACTAGGAGGAAGAAAAGAAACTGCATATTATACCATTCCAACTTTGGTACTGGACTTGGGAAATCAAATTGTATTAGTAACATTAAATTTCAAAGCCTTTCACAATTTTTTTGAGTGTACCTTTATATTCTGTACTTTTGAGTGATTGTACCAATGACCTTTACTCTGAGGGGAACCAGCTCTCAAATAATTAGAAGTGCAGTTAATTCAGTAATGTTTCACAGCATATGTAATCTTCCTCCTAATTGAGCTGCACCCACAGAATATCGTGAAAGAAAATAGAAGAGAGGGGAAAAATTGAAAATACCTGGGAAAAAAAGAGAGAGAACAAACTGATGGGGTAAGATGGATTACTTGAATTTTCCACCAATCACTGAATAACACATTGGCTAAAGCATTGATTGATGAAGTATTTAAGTCGTCAATCTCACATCACAAGCCTTTTTACAAATGGCTGCAGAAAGGGGCTGACAAGACGGTGGTATCAATGGAAGTTGGCTTTGCTACAAAATATAAGAAAGACCTCTAGTCCACAATTTGCTCTCTGGCAAGATGTTCAATAACCATTTTCGACGGCCACTTCGCCAGCAAATGTTTCACTTAAAATGTCGGTATTCTTTACTTAGTATTGCTGTCTACCTCCAAATTTATAAGCCTTTAGGATGAGGAGATTTACTTTCATTGAGGTTGGGCTAGATGATGCTTTATTTGTGCAGTCATTCCCATTTGAATGGAAATTTTCTTCAAATAATGAATACTTTTTGCCTCTTTATATCTATTAGAATATATTAAATTGCTTTTTCTCAGGAATCTCATTTTTCCTTCACAGAAAAATTATGCTCAACTATTCCTCACTTAACTACATAGTGAAGTAGCAAAAATTAAGAAATAAACTTCTACTCAGGGTATTTACAAACAGTATAAAGTCAGGGATGAAAGCTATGTAGAACAAGTAATGCTTGATCCAGTGCAATCTTGCTGTTGGCTGCAATTCATATGGATATGGTAGGTGGATAGGAATATACCGATACAAAACTCTCTTCAAAAACCCAAGACTTTCTAAATCTTTCAAAATGTTTCACATTAGACACCCTCAGTTATTGGACTATGGAATTCATGAAATACAATTCATCCATCTTTCCTGCTACTTCTCAGAAGTGGCATGTAACATTTGGCTGGTCAATATCTTTATTCATGCTTCTCTTGGTGTCTAAGACAGTGGTAGAGAACATCGGGTCCACCAGAGGTTGATGAAGTACAACTGAAGCAATATTCAACTATAGCTAAAGGTGAGAAAGACTGCACCATTATTCAGCAACATATGGACGACTAAAGACTTCCTGCCTACAGCTTTCTTACTAGAGCATAAGATACTTTTAACATTTTTAGTCAACATTAATTGTTAATTATCCGCAGTACATGAATATGGTACCCAGTATTGCATATATCATAGACAATTAAAGTCTATGTAAAATCCACTTTCTTTGCTTCTCAATATATTCCATGACACAAGTCATACTACTCTGAAGACACTGGTGCCAATAACAGGCAGGAGGGAGTAAACAGAAATGAATTAATCATGCATCTCTCTCACTCACCACAGCTGCAATATGGTACCCTGATTAGTCATTCAAAAAAAAAATTGTATTAAATCACAATCCCACTCATTCTTGTAGTTGGTATTTTACTTTAAACAGTTTTGAGTGATCAAGTGCCTACTTCATTGCTGGAAGAAAGTGTATATTTGTAGAAGCTCACTACAGAAATCAAATCAAGAAGGAATTAGAAGAAACAAAGGCAGGGAGCTGAAAATCAAGACCTGTGGCTCAGAAAAAGATTCTAATGCTGCACCTTATGTCAGTGGTGAAAGTAAGTTATATATCTTTGGCCCACAAGATGTTAATTTGTTTTCTGCTTTCATGTACAAACCCAGAACACCAGGATGCACTCATAACCTATTTGCTTAAACTCTAATCTACTTTCTCCAACACCAAAGTCTATGGAGCCTTACAGTGAGCCAGCAAAATATTATTTGCAACCTTGCCTATCATCATTTTATGCTAAGCATATATGGAATTTAATTTCTTACTATGTGCTCCATGTTAACTGATCTTAATATCCTAACCAATGGTATATTGATGTGATTGCCTTTCACTTCTTTCTTAAAATGATGAAAGCAAAAGTGCTCTTTAAATTACCAAGAATGCCACACTAACATTAACTCTGTTTCTACTACATCCTGTAAACACCAGAGTTTTCTGCTGAAATTGGAGAGGCACTACATGGTTTTGTAAAAGGAAGAGGTGGGAATTTTGCATGATGTGTGCATAAAAATCACTGTCAGCATAAAAGAAACCCACTTTAGTTGCTCATTGAAAGTCATTTTGGCAGATGAGTGACCACAAGAAGCAAAAAGATCTGGTTACCAGGGAATGTCTGTCTAAAGTTTATCTACAGGAAGGTCAGATTATATGATGGCTCATAAAATTCTTCTCACACTTAAAGAACTACTGAACCCATTCATACAAAGGACACCCTCTATCAAAATGCAGCTCTTGCTTAGCTCCCATAATTGAAGATCTGCTAGTGGATGGGGCTGTTCATTCACTCCGTAAATATAGACAAGGAGCAATAAGAACATACAGAAATTGGATGAAGTATATAGCAATAGATCATATCTATTTTTTAGATACTACAGGCAAAGAGATAGA
Organism: Python bivittatus; assembly: GCF_059951505.1. NCBI lineage: Eukaryota > Metazoa > Chordata > Lepidosauria > Squamata > Pythonidae > Python > Python bivittatus. The sequence goes on along the minus strand of NW_028277113.1, from coordinate 22,347,230 downwards.
AAATGAAAGGACAATTTTTGATAGTCAAAGTAGTAATATTATTAAAAGAGGGCCAGGCAAGCTTTATAAGCCAGTGTAAGAAGCATGGACCATTCTTGTCAGACTTAATTTCTTCTGATTCTAATTGCTAGGAAGCAGAAGGTTGCAGCTTTCATGAAAATTTTGTGGGATTTATCATTTCATAGGAAAAGCACAATTACTCATTGGGATCAACCTGAACATTTGCTGATAAAGGAGAGATTAGCACTAGGCAGCAGGTATGGTACAGGGGCAACATGTGTAATTGACTCAACCTCGTCATCTGAACATACGCAGAGGCATTTTTGATAAGGGATGTTGAATCTTTCCTTCATCGCCTTTGAGGGCAGGCATCAAACCTTATCAAAGTAAATGCCCTTTGGGGAGAGAGTATTGTAAATATATTTAAGGATGGCATGGATTTTGGTGATGTGGGTCCTATAAGTGTGCAATGATGCTTTAGCCCTGCTGTTTTGTAAATCTAATTCAAATTATCTCTGTTTAACTTTGGCCTTGGCTTTTCCTAAACCTAGCATGAGTAAGGCATAAGTTAAGAGTCTTCTGTGGACAAGGACATGACCTAAGATTAAAATCTTTAATAAATGGGGGGGGGGGAGAGAGAGGCGGGGGGAGGGTCTTCAGTGGACCAAATCAGTGGCTATTCATTTCTTTCAAGGGGAGATGAATTTGCCAGCCAGGGACTCTCCCTCAAACACTTGTTTTTATTTTAGTTGGAAGGATCTCATTTGTGCCTCTGTTGGGACACAACCAAGCTCTAGCCAAGGAAAGTGTTTGCCACTAGGACTGAAATACCATACAACATGTTTTGATGAATGGGATCATGGGCTGTGAGTTGTATGCATTGTGTGATGTTTTTTATATCCTTTTTTTTCCCTTGTTTTTAAATTGTTATATTTGTTTTAATTGTTCGTAAGCCACCCAGAGTCATATATATGAGATGGACGGCTATATAAACTTGAAAAACAAACATGGATCTCAAACATTTGGACTAATCCAGATGTGCCCTTATAGGTGTCATACAGGAAAATACTTATTGCCTTGACTTAATGTTAGTGGTCTTTAGAGGTCATAAATTTGATATTTCCAAGCAGTGGTAGATTGGACCTACCTAGTTTTTTAAAGTCCTTGACCTAGTACAAGTCTTTAGCATATTACCTAGCACCTAGCAAACTGACAGAACAATAATTGAGCTAATAATTTCAAATGTGTGTGTATGAATGTATATGTACATACCTGAAAAAATGAGAGGGAAGAATTGAGGACGTCACAATCCTACATTTGATGGAATGGCATTTTCACCAGGTATCCAGTTTGCCAAGCATTCAAATCATGTACAAATAACTTGCCATTTCATGAAAGTTTCACAAAACACAATTCTAACTGTGTGGGAACCATTAGATGTCATCCAAACCTAGTCTATGTAGAATAAGTTAAAATGGTAATGTTTTCCACTGGATTTCTTAATTTTTATAGCCAAACTGTAACATACTTCTTAAATAACTTAAGCTTTACAGCCAACATCCATATACCTCCTCTAGTCTATGTTGACCTACTTTAGATTGCAGAAATCAAAAATCAAGAAAATGATGGTGACAATTGACAAGACAATCTAAAGAGAATCTTACAGAACTAGCCCACCAACAAATCAGCTTCTTCTCTAATGCCTATGGCACATACACTCAGAAGTTAAATCACTATTCTTGAATTCCAGTTCGGAGTTTGCACCGCAATGACTGGCTACTGCATCTCTACCAATTAGCTGACTAATAGTTAAACTACCATTTTTACAGCTGATGTTTATTCTAAGGCCAGTTCACGGAAGGTATGATTTTTTAAATTATTATTATTATTATTTGTCATTGACATACAATAAGAAGGCTGCTATTTCTTATTTGAAGTTGCACTGTGGTTGTTTTCTTGGGCATTTAACATCGTAGGCATCATGTGAAGCTTAGCTGGTGCCACATAACCAACGTTGTTTGCTTGCAACTACGGAAAGATTTATATCTCCAGCCATGCAATATATAATAACTTCAATAGTAGAAAAGAAGGCAAATGTTTGCTTATTAACTTAGACTCTTATGAGTTTCCCAGCTGACTAAATCCATGAAGATAAACATAATATGATTTCCCTGACCCAACAATGATTCACATGGTCTCCAAATAAATACTATAATATTATTCATCCTTGTTTTCCTGAGTCCTGGCAGGTTATATAAACAAAGCTATAGTAGCACCCAAAGAAGTAAGGTATGCTAATCTTTCTTAATATGATGTCTTTCCAGTTTTGTGGAAGTATTTCCAGGCAAAGTTTATGCTACCTGGGAATTCTGGAAGTTATAGTCCCCAAACATCCTATTGCACTAAATTGAGGATGGCAAATATGTACCATCCAAGTACCACCAAAGAAGGATATACTGTCATCTTGTTATCCCCTTTCCCAAACATGACTGACATCAAAAGCTGTTGCATCTGATGAAGTGAGCTGTAGCTCACAAAACCTTATGCCTTTTAATAAAATTTGTTAGTCAGAAGAAGGTACTACCAGATTCCTTCTGATGGTTACCACCATAGATTAACACAACTTTCCTCCTCCAGTGCCAAAAGCTCTTAATACTAGCCAACTGTGCTTATCAGGGCACAGTTTAATCTTCTCTCCACAAGCACCATTCCTGATATTTTTCAGGTAAAGTTGTAAAAGATCCCTATGAAACCTCCTACTCACTCAAATGACTCAGGATAAATATTTCTATATAAATACAAATAAAAGGAATATCTCATATACAGCTGACATACTTTCCAGACATCAACTCATGAATGTTCTTTTTGGACTTAAATATACAAATGAGTTTTCCTATAGTCTCTTACGTAATACATGTTCATTAAAATCATTTCCCTTATTCATCTGCCAGCATTAAGATTTAATAACCATAGAGCTTCAGGTGAGGATTCATGGCAAACTAGATGTCCCTGAGGGAGCGGGGACAGCATTGCAGCTAGATTGGCATCCAGAGAGCAAATTCTGTCCTGTGAAGTCTCTCTGGAAAAAGGAGAGATCATGAGATCGCCCACTTGCACTCCAGACAGCTGCTCCTCATGAGGAGATTTCAGGAACTGAGGTTTTTATGGTTGGCTCGTGAGTTAAGTGGCTGGAGTCAAGGGATTTCAACCAAGCTCACAGCTGTAATGCAACCTATATTGTGATGGACTGGAATGGTGGGAATGTGCTCTCATCTCCAGAGTAGCGAGGAAGAGATAAGCGGAGGAAACTGGCACCTCCCTAAGAAATTCCATCGGTGTGAACTGACTGAGCCTGGGAACTGGTTTTCATTCTGGGAAGATTCTTGTAAATGGGTTGTAGCTAATAAACCTTGCTGGATTTATTCTGTATGGTCTCCTGGAGTTCCTTGGGCTAGGCCTGACATCAATCTTCCCAGAATCCAAATTTCCTTCCAGTAGAAGGAGTTACATCATGGCTACAGATCCGCAGGGAGCTAATTTGACCCCTCAGCTCTTGGCCGCTGCACTACTACAACACCAGCAGCAAATGGATGCACAGATTAATAACCTGCAAGCGGCTATGGGACAACTAATACAGCAAATTGGACCGGGAGCCCAGGCACCACAACCACCACCGCCACCAGTGTTGCTGCGTTCACCTGGTAGCATGCCTGAGAAGTACGGAGGTGAGGTGGAACAGATGAGAGCACATTCTTTACTCCCCTCCCACCATTCCAGTCCATCACATATATGGACATAAGGTTCACATGAGCTTCATTTCTTAACTACTTTTGGATGTAACTAATTTGTAGCTAAAGAAAGATCTGAGTGGCAGGATAAGAAAATTTCACTCGGTGAGTTATTTTTTCTTGATTACAAAGGAATAAAGAAAAAATGTTTTTAAAGACTTTAAAACTTTTGGCAAAAAACTTAACAAGGAGTCAATGTAAGAAAGTTTAAAATGGATAAAGGGGACAGATATTTTGAAATATGTTTTTTTGGTGAAAGTGCTTTTGAATAAATTGGAATTAAATTAGACAAACAAACCAGATCCTTGTGGGAATGTTTTTTGTTTACTATTAAAGAGTGCAGACAATTGGTGGATTTTACAAAACAAAAGATAAAGGTAATATGAGCCTGACTGTGATGCTGATTGTAACTATGGAGATGTTGACTGTGATGCTGACTGTAACTACAGAGTGCTACTTGAGACAAAAGTATTAAGGGCACAGGAAGACAAAAGAGAAAAAAGTGGGGAGGCAGACAAGCTTGCCTTTTCTCTTTCCCTTGCTTTCATTTTTGGATTATAATACCATAATGACAACCACCAGAAAAGTGGCAAGAATGGAAGGGAGAAGAGGATTGCTAGAGCAACCTGAAGAGAGAGGAATTACACCAGATTTGCTTTAGAAAATGTTTGAGTGACTAGGGACTTCTGTGGAAACAATGGTGGACTGAAGACAGTTCCTGAAGAGTGGAGCCAACAGCTGTGGCAAAAAGAGGAGCCAATGAATGGATTGGCTCCTCAGAACTCCTCTCCAGATTAACAAGAGGACTAGGATTACCCACAAATTTGTTCCATACAGAGGCTCCCTGCAAGGAGATTGTAAAATAGTGGTCTCTGGTGGGTTTTAGAGCATTGGGAGCTGGGGGGGAAATCATCTTGCCTAAGCCACAGTTTGGTGCCTTTAAAAGTCACTGGGTTCACCCACTTTCTCTCTTAATCACCTTAGGAAATTGCCTGTTATCGATTGTTTCAATGTTAAGAACCTTCAGATTGGCAAGTTTCATTATGGTGGGAGAGTTTCCTTCTATCCTTAATGAAAGAAGTTTTGGGTAAGTTTAAGGATTAAAAGAATTATTTTTGAAAAACTGCAAAAGGGGGACTAGACTGTTGATTTTGAAAAGTTAAGGTGCCAAATGGATTTGAAAGAATATTTCCTGTGGGTTATTTAAAATTTTATAAAAATGTATATGAAGATTTTGAAATTAAATGTAAGAAATCCTCCCATGGGAAAGTTTTGTTTGTTGGAAAAATAAACTTATGATAAAAGGGGACTTTGAAGGTTGACTAGAGGGAACCAGAGAGGATTAAAGATCACAATTAAAGGAAAAGAGACCCATTAATACAATTGAGCAATATTATTTGACTATAGAAGAAATCAAGGATATTTGAGAACAATGTACCCAGAAATTACTCTTAAGATTGTCTGCCACTATAAAAATGGATTTAACAGAGGCAACAGAACAGATTTTACTGGACAAAATAGAGACTGAGGCTGGATTTTAAAATGCCAGACTTGTAGTGATATGAAAAAGTGATATGGAAAAAGATGCCACATTGGATTTACAAATGAAACCAGCTGATGTCTTAATAATTAAAGGGGACATACAAATAGTACATCAGAAGAGTGATTTGGAAAGCTTTCTTATCTTGGATTCACAAAAGAAACGTGTTAAACTAGTGAAGAAGTTTCTGAGAGGAGACAAGAAGAAAATGCTAAGAAATCAACTTGTGGGACATTATTTGAAGGGATTAAAGATCAGACTTTCTTAAAGTAAAAGAAAAGAATATAAAGTGGATTTATTCAATCAGGATTAAAATATCTGTGTTGTGGTTTCTGGTAGCTATGAATGGAATTTGTTTTGTTTTGTTTTTACTAGGACTGAGTGATGAGGCTTTAAAGATTTGTTTATAGATAACAGATAAGATATGGGGACTAGATTTCTTTTGCTTTATTTTTTAGAGAAAATGATAAGTTGGAACACAAAATGGATTTATTTGATTAAACTATATATGTTATTATTTCTGGTAGCTCTTAATGGACTTTTGCTGATTAGGACTAAATGACAAGTTTTTATAATTTATTTATTGATAATAGATGATATATGTGAAGAAGAGATTTTTTAATTGAAATATTAGAGAAGGAATTAAGTTACTGAAGTTGTTTATACTTGCCTGGAGGGCGGGGGAAGTCATTTCTTTATATTTCCTTTTTTCTTTTTCTTTTTTTTATTATTCTCTTTTTTCTTTTTCTCTCCACCTTTTACTTTTTTCCCTTAATTTTTATATTCTTCTTAGTTTGTATTCATCTTTTATCTTTGCATTTGTAAACTTTAATAAAAATTATTTTTTAAAAAAGAAAGAAAATGTTTGAGCAACTGGCAAGTAAATTACCTGAATCACTTGATACTAAATTGGCAGCTTTTGAAAAAAGAATAGATGAAAGACTTGTAAAGATGAAGGAGGAGATGAAAGAAGTTAAGAAGATGGAAAGGTCCTCTGAAAAAATTAATGACAAAGTGGAAATTTTGGAGAGTAAGACAGAAGTTGTAAACAGAGAGTTGGGAAGAGAACTAGATAATCTGGATCTATTGGAATTGAGAGAGAAGGAATTTTGCTGCAGATTTACAGCAATCCCAGAGGGTTCTGGGGAAGATATTAGAGAAAAGAGCAATTTTTTGGATGGAATGAAGAGGATACAGAGGCAGAAATTGATAAAGTATATAGAACATATACAAGATCTGTGAGAAGAAGAAATGTTCCAAGGGATGTTTTGGTGCACTTTGTCAGGAAGAAGACAAGGCATCAAGTTATACAACAGCATTTTAATACAAGACTGAAGACTGATAATACAGATGTACTGTAATTGTTCTTGAAGAAATGCCTATTAGAATCTTGGATAACAGAAAAGAGTGTTCTTTATTCATTGAGAGATTAAAGTAGAAAAAGATCCTGTTTCGATGGGACAAATTAGAAGGTGTGATTTTTACTTTTAAACAGCAGAGGTTTCAACTGAATTCTGTCCAGAAGGTGAGGGAATTTCTAGAAAAATTCAAAGAGGAATTGGAGGAGATTCAAATGGAGGTGTCAGAGGAGACTACTCAAAAACTCCAACAGGTGCAACTGGAAACTGAAAGGGATGATACTGGACTAGGTGCTACAGGTATCCATTTTTCTAAATTTTTGTCTTAATTATGGATTACAAATGCTTAACATGGAATATAAATGGAGCAAATGCTCCTCCAAAAATAAAAAAAATCATTATTTTAAAAAATTAAAACAAGACTTAATTTGCCTATAAGAGACACATATTAGAAAAAAGGACATAAAATATCTGATTTATAAAACTTTGGGTGGAGAGTTTATTTCAGCAGGAAAAGGAAAGAAAGAAAGAAAGAAAGAAAGAAAGAAAGAAAGAAAGAAAGAAAGAAAGAAAGAAAGAAAGTTGTTTTGTATATAAATCCCCAACTAAAACCAGAACTTGTATTGACTGATAAGCGTGGTAGTTTTGTTGGAGTGGAAGTTAATTGCACGGGACTAAGACTTTGATACTGGGAATTTATGCCCCAAATGAGGACAAAGCATTGTTTTATAAACAACTTATGAAGGGATTAATAGGATTCTCTCATGAAAATTGGTGTTTGATGCGAGATTGAAATGGAATGATCTCCCCACAACTGGACAAAACTTCTGAGAAAAATATTAAAATCACTTAAGGCAAATCACCAAAAGTTTTCTTTGATTTGATGAACAATTTAGGGCTGGTTGATATATAGAGACAGAAAAAATGGCAGTTCAAGAGAGTATACCTACTTTTTCAGAAACATAGATCCTTTTCAAGAATAGACATGATTTGGATTTCAAAGAACTTGGCTACTAAGTTTTGTAAAATAGAGATATTACCAAATACTTTTTCGAATCATAATCCTATGAGTTTGGTTTATAAAAGAAAATCTAATTCTTTTAGATAGAGACTAAACAAAATGTTGCTTCAGAAAGAAGTAATAGTGTAGGATTGTAAAAAGAAATTAAAATAATGTTTTGAAAATAATTTAGGTAACAGCACTGATTTAAGAATGGGTTGGGATGCAAGTAAAACTTTTACTAGACATTATTTTATACAACATAATAGTGAACTTAAAAAGCAGAGTCAAGAGAAAACACAAGCTCTTTGGGATGAAATAAAGAGAAAAGAAGAATTAAAGAAATTTCAAGAGAAGATAAGTATTAAGCTTAAGATATTAAGCTTTTAGAATGACAATTATCTATGTTAACAGTAAGAGAAGTGGAAATAAACATGAACTATTTGTTTTTTGTTTGCAAATAAACATAAACTATTAATTATTTGTTTGCAAATAAACCAGAGAAGTGGCTGGCATATAAATTCCGAAAAGAAAAAAAAATGATATTGAAATTACAAGAGGGAGATACTGGATTAATGGACAATGCAGCCATACAGAAACCATTTCATCAATACTATTCCAACTTATATAAAAGAAGCGACATCTCTGTAGAAAAAATAGATGAATATCTAAAGAAACAAAATTTACCGAGGATTACAGAGGAACAGATTATGAATGGACCTATAACAATAATGGAAGTTTCCGAAGCTATAAAAAAGATTAAACTAGGAAAGATGCCTGGACTAGATGGATTATCAGGTTTTTATTATAAATGTTTTGAGGATAAACTTTTACAACCTTTACAAAACACAATGAATTCTACTTACAGGGAGGAAAGATGCCAGAGAGTTGGAAATTAATATAGCACTAATATCTAAAGAGGGACAAGATTTGATTTAACAAGAAACTGTAGGTCAATATCATTATTGAATAATGACTATAAGTTGTTCACAATGATTCTAGCTGATAGACTTAAAATAATTTTGCAAGAATTCAGTCATAAGGATCAATGTGGATTTTACCTTAAAAAACAGCTGAAGGACAATGTTAGAAATGTGTTGGACATTTTGGAATATTTGGAGCAACATAATGAAAAACAAGCCGCATTGATTTTCTTAGATGCCGAGAAGGCCTTTGACAATTTGAACTGGGCTTTCTTGTTCAAGGTTTTGGAAGGTATGAATTTTGGAGAGAACTTTATAAGATGGGTAAGAGCGATTTACACTTCATGGAAAGCACAAATAATTCTTAATGAAGATCTAACAAAACCCTGTGAAATACAAAAAGGAACAAGACACAGATGCCCACTGTCTCCTCTTTTGTTTATTTTGGTTTTTGAAATACTGAATAGAGGTATAAGACAAGGTGAGAGGATTGTGGGAGTAAAGATTAAAAAAGAAAGTTATAAGTTAAGGGCTTTTGCAGATGACTTGGTGTTGGTTCTGGAAGATCCTTAAAGGGAATTGAAATATTAATGAGAAATTAAAAGAATTTGGTACATTAGCAGGTTTCACGATTAATAAACAGAAGATGAATATGTTAACAAAATATGAAAATAGAAGATCAAACAGGATTGATGAAAAAATGGGTTTTAAGATTGAGAAGAAGGTAAAATATCTGTGATAAATATGAATTGTGTGTTATTTCAAATTAATTATGTTAAGACATGGAATGAAGTTTAAAAAGATATGTTAAGATGGGAGAAACTACAACTCTCATTGCTGGGGAGAACTTCTATGATAAAAATGAATGTCTTGCCTAGAACAAGGTTTTTGTTTCAGACAATTTTGACAACTGATGCACCATTTAAACAGGAAGAAGGCATACGTATCTATATTTGTGTGGTGGGGGGAAAAATGTAAGGTGTTACAAGATACAAAGGAAAGATGAGGACTGGGTTTACTTGATTAGAAATTGTATTTTGCAGCTTGCTGTTTGGTTTGAATGAAAAAGTAGGTGTTGCTGAGAAATGGAAGGCTTTTGGAGTTAGAAGAACATGACCTGAGATTTTGGTGGCATGAATATTTGTGGTACAATAAAGGTGAGGTTGATGTGGATTTTAAAAATCATTATGTTAGATGTCTCATACTGAGAAAATGGAATAGATAGAAACCCAGGTTGTGCCCAAAAACACCTTTGTGGCCCTCAGCACAGGAAGCTTAGATGAGAAATAGTAGGCAAACACAAATGGCTAACTTATCGTGAGATACTAACATTTTGCCAAGGGAAATGTAAAATAAAATCAAGAGAAGAACTGGGGGCAGAGGGATATAGTTGTCAATGGTTCTCTTATTTACAGTCGTTAGAAAGATTTAAAGTAGACAAAAGAATGTATGGTTCTGAACATTCTAAGACTGACTTTGAAATAGAATTATGTACAAATGAACATGTAATTGCTAAAATGGAACTGCTTCCAAATATACCATAATCAATTAAAGTATATCTCATGTGAACACTGATATTAGGCTAACTAGTCTTTATAATTCCCTGCATTCTCTGTGCCATGTACATAGCTTATTTTTGTTTTAAATGATATTTATTCATTGGAATTAGAATTTATTATCCTTTCCCAATATTAGTTTGCTGCTTCTGTTCATTGAAAAGACCATTTCACCATTTTGTGGACGTTATTATTGCACTGCTATCGATTTTTGAGCAATTATAATTCATGAATGAATATTTCTGTGCCAGGAACAAACCTCCAAGTCTACAAAAATGTTAATACTGATTGCAGAACTCTAAACATGGCATGGAATTTCCACATATGGAGGAAGACACATGCAGAATCAGGTGGTATGAAAGATAATTTATTTAGAGAAGAGTACTATGACTGTTTACTCTGAAGTAAGTTTCATTCAGTAGGGTTCCAAACTTAAATTAGCTAAGAAAGCATTATCAACAATCCCAGAAAAGGTGGTAAGAAGCTGTGTAATTGCCATATAGATTAATAGGATCTACTCTCCTTAATATCTTGATAGGATGGCACTGCATTTCCATTTCATGCAGCATCTCCATGCATATCTTTGATGCCTAGAACATCCACATTCATATTGTCACACATCACTCTAATACCTTGCTGAAAATCACAGCCAGATGTAACAAGGACAATTATGCTGAAATTGTTCCCTCTCTCCTCCTTGTCCTCCCTCTGCTAGGGGCTTGAGAAAGTCCTGCATAAACAGGCCCTAGGCCTCTCTAGTCCAATGTTTTATATCAGACAATGACCAACTGGATAGACTTGAAAGGTTCAAGAGCCTGGACTGGAGGATGATAACCCATTTCCACCATCATTTTCTAGCAACCCATATTAAAGGGATGGTGCCTGTAACACAGGAAGTAGTAAACACATGACATGATTATCTACAACATGCCTGGTTTTACATATTCTATCATGTCTCCCCTTATCCTTCTTTGTTATGTCTCCTTTTTTCATAATTGAGTTGATCCAACCCCCTAATCATTTTGGCTTCCCTTTTTTCACTAGTTCTATCTTCTAGATATGTAGGTACTCCAACTCCAAATGGTATCTAAAGTTTTGTTACTTTCCCATCAAATCAACAATTCCCTACACATACAAACTATCATGTAAGCAATACTTGACACAAAGATGCTGGGGTGGCTCGTGTCATACATTTTATATTCAGCAAATCTTTATCATACAAAAACATAATGTTTTTGCTAAAGATTAGGGACTTTTTTCAAGCATAGGCATGGCGCTTAATCTATTTTAAAAGAAAACGTGTATATTTCTACTGTGACTTTTTAGTGATTGTGATATGCTTTATCTCTAGGGCTTGCCAGTGCATTGCATGATACAAGAACATACACTGCAAAGCTGGATCTTTTATCACTCACTTTAAGCTTAGAATGGCCTTGTTTATCCTACTTATGGGAATTCCTGTCAAAAGAGCAGCCTTCATAATAATAAAAGGCACTTCCAATAGCATAGTACAAAAACTTCAGCTCTAGCATGCGTTTGGCTTTTGTTCTATCAATATGTTTAACTCCAGGAAATGAATTTGACCCTTTGTAGTTCTGCCTTGAAAAGCCACTCCTTAAAAAAAAAATGGTACTCTTAAAAAAAAGGGGGGGGGAGATGGAAAGATATTTTTTTTTAATCACTCTATTCTGTACTACAATTGTGATTAGAAAGGAAAAAGCTTTTATCTCGTTTTCAGAAGAGTTCAGCATATATACCTAAATTGGATTTAATGTTGATATTGTCAGAGGATGTTTTGATAGTATATGAAGGATAACAACAATAGAAAATTGTGCCATCTGCATAAAATCAGTTTGGTGGAATATATTTAATTAGGATCAACCCAAAAAGTTTTGTTACCCACTGTAAGTCAAACAACAGAGCACTCAAAGCTGGCCAAATTATGTTGGCGCTTGAGATCAAAAAATCCCACAAGCAAATTTCCCTAAAACTAAAACTATGCAATCATACACTGAATAGCTAAAAACGTGCTACCTTTTCATGATGATATCCAAAATATCCTGAGGCAACTGCTTCCTTCTGTATGACAGTAGAGATGGTCCCAGATTTACTGTTACAGAATCAGCTTCAAAAGCCAGAAACACTTTCTGAATATAATATCTAAATCCTCTCTATGCACCCATCTCTCTCTTCCTACTCTTGATAAAGTTGATCAATCATAACTTAAATCACCTTTGCCACTATTTCAACGGGAAACTTCACTGGGTAGGACTGCTGCCATTGGATTATTATTTTACATTTCTCCAAGTTGGTTTTATTACTCTGTGATGAACAAGTTGGGTGTATTATCTCCCCCAAAGGGATTAGGTATCCAGACAAATGTCCAATCTTTTCAGTGCCCCAAAGGGTCATCTCCTCAACCCTCTGCTACGTTTTTAGCCATAAGTCTGTCCTTGATCACATGACTTTATACTACCAATGTAGTATAAAAGAGGTGGTGAGTCTATCCTGTGGTTGAGTAACCTGGGTTTAATTAATAATTAATAATTTAATTAATAATTAATAATCCAAAGAAAGGATTATGACAGCTATAGTTCTTTGCCTTACCTCAACAAGGCAACAGTCAGAAAAATAACAATTGCTGCTACCTGTATCAGCAAAAATATAATACCCCAAAACATTCTGTTGCCCAAGATTCCTGCTGCACTGTATAGAAAACAACAGGTGCACACGGCAGATGGTGGGTGCACAAGGAAACAGCAGCCACAACATGCTATTTGCATATCCATTGGCCAGTGTTTGATTTGTTTCCAAAATTGGTATTTGATACATTCTTTTAGTTTATAATAAATTTCTACTGAAATTACACTCTCTCCAGAACAGTCCTGAACTAAAAACATTGGCACTAGGATGAGTGAACTCCCCTGTTTCAGAACTAAGGCTTTGAAAATCATCATCATCATCATCATCATCATCATCATCCCTCCAACACCCAACTTTGGAACATTGCTTCTTTTTTCCCAGCCTAATTCCAACAGTTTGATGCCTGCTGTGTCCTGCTGGATGTCAAGGTTGGCAAAACATGGTCAGATCAATAATTGCCCCCCACTAAGCTGCTTGCTTCTCCCAAATCCCAATCTGGCTTTGTGTATCTTTTTTTTTATTATTATTGTTGCTCCATTAGAAAAATGATGACAAGGGAAGAGAAGGAAGCCTATGTTCCCTGCTCCCCTCCTGGATGCCTGCCACACTATGCAACGTATCAGCATTCTAGCTAATATGATTTTTCCAGGGCCCTGGATCTTTTCCTTGTTACTGGTGAAGCAAAAAAAAAAAAAAGTTGATAGAATAGCATCAAGGGAAAGAACCTTGTAAATAAAAGGTGTGGCTCAAAGACAGGAAGGATCTGAGTTGTTCTCCTGACCTAATTTAAATCAAGGGACTTTCCAAGTTATTATAAGTTATGTCTGGATAATATTAAATGTTACCTGGCAGGCATATAATAAAATAAAGATGTCTGTTGAAATATCCATTTATCTCTCTTTTTGATAAGGTGACATAGTCATTACGTTTTCACTTTACAAATGGAAATTGAGACAGAAAATCCAGTTCATCCAAGACTGCTAGAATCTCTCAATGGCATTGGACACAATAGTATTTTAACATAAAACTTTGAAATGTCATGCAACTGAAGAGCAGAAGCCTGAGCAGAGATTGAGACACCTGGCTTTAGGACTGTTGTAGACTGTGCCTCCATTACTGAACAGAACCATTCTGTAATACAAGAATGAGGAAGATTAAATAAGTGAAGCGGACCCATCCATACAGTACTGTGAAAGAGACATGGAGATACATTTACAAATAATTCTTACTATGAATTGATTGCATCCACAGTTTTCTTATCAAAAGTATATGATGTGACATACGCCCACCAGTACTAAAATGCTACACTTTTTGTGCAACCAAGAATAGTGAATGTAGTGCTTCAGAGTTCCTAGGTCCACAAATGCAGCACTTGTCATTGATTCATTAAAGTAGCCATATCCTTTTCTGCCTCTGTTTCCACATCTGCTGCTACCACACAATCCTGGAAACTGAGAAGGCTGCTTTAATAAGTTGCCAAGCAGGGCTACACATTCCAAAGCACTTTTTCAGAACTGAACCCAAAGCACTGCACAGCCCTGTGGAATAACTAGTGATGGCATGCAACACATCAAATTCAAGTACAGGGGGGAAATTTATTCAGGTCTTTTTAATTTGCAATTCTCTACCCTATATATCTAGACATGAATTTTACAAAAAATGCTTCTATAAATACCTGCCTGAATATAAAATGTGGTTCACAATTCAAAACGTATAAATGAAGTGCATACGTTAGAATAAAGTGCATATGCGTGTGTGTGTGCGTGTGTGTGTGTAAAAGTATTTGAGAATAAGAACTTATTGAAGAAAAAGAACAAAATATTTCAAAATTATGAAAAATCATTACAAAAATATGTATATTAGGTAGTATGTATAGAAAATACATATAGTTAGAAAATAATGTACAAAATTATATAAAATGTATATGAATTTTCAAGTAGGTTTTTTTTTCATTGCAACTGGTCGAGAAATGAACTAAATTTCAAAAAATGAACTAAATCAAATGTATCTATTTTTCCTGTCCCTAGATCAATAGGGCCCATTAAACTGCAGTTTGGGGAACATCACTAACATTTCAACAAACTCAGTAATACAATTCATAGTACGTGAGCCAAAAATATTGTAAACTATTGTAAATAATAACATTATTTAACATTACTTGCTAAATTTATTTGCCGACAATATGATATTAACTCTATCAAATGCAATATATTCATCTCATCTTAAAAAGGAGTTGCAAGATTTTGCAGAATTATCAGATTTAACAGTTAATTTTAAGAAACTTCAAATGCTGTGCAGCCAGAACTCTACAAAAATAATGCCCCCCCCCCAAAAATATAATATCTTAGAAAGACTTTTGGTACATAAGTCTCTTAAATATTTAGGTATCAACATAAGAAAAAATCCTAAAAGATTATTTAATAATAATTACATTCCAACATGGAAAAAGATAATAAAAAATATGAAATGTTGAAACAAAAGCTGTTTCAACTTCCTGGGCCAAATTGTTGTAGTGAAAATCATGGTCCTTTCTAAATTAAATTTCTTATTTCAGACATTCCCAGCAAACCTTCCTAAAAAGGTTTTCACAAAATGGCAAAAGAAAATTAAAACTTTCTATTTCAATTCAACAAAATCCACAAATAAATAGAAGAATTCTCTAGAAAAAGGAATCATGAGGAGTTTCCTGATTAAAATTATACTTTTGGGCTGCACAGCTAGGCCATCCCATCCTGTTCATCTTAGAAAATCAATCAGAATAGTGGATAGAAATTGAAAATATGCAAGACTCAAATAAATACTTAAGCCATTTTTTTTCCAAAAAGATCTATCAGAAGTAATCTGTAAGTAAAATAGATAATGAATTCTTCCAGTTACTGAAGAAAAGTTGTGCAACATTTATACAGAATTTCCTCTTTAATACCCTGATGATCTATCATGGTTTTTATCATCAATAGAGAACTGGCCCAATGAAAATGGAGAAAGACAAGGAATTGCACAAAATAAGAGATTTTTATAAGAATTTGTTCCCTCATACTGAAGAAGAAACAAAAAAGCAATTAGGATATAAAATACCAGGGCATTTATGGATTCAGATAAACTCATTTCTATGTACTACAAAGCTAAAATAATCTACAAATCTCCCACTAGCAAATTTTGAAAAATTAACATTAAATTACCCTTAGATGTGATATCGAAAATGTGTATGTTATTACAGGAAATGGGTATAATAAACTCTTCCCTAGTTTGAAAGAAGCTTCAGCAACTGATTTGGGGAAACAGTTAAACAATAATACATGGCAATTATTGTGCAATCTTGGGCATTTCTGTCAGCTGCTATGTAGGAATTCTGTAGATGTATTTTGCATTGTTGGCATTTAACCCTTTAAGAACTGCACAAATATCCCATCATTATCCTGCCAAATGTTGGAAGAGTTGTAAACAGAAGGGAACATTTTTCCATCTTTGTCAGACATGTGAAAAAGTATCAGATTTTTGGGAAAAAATGTTTTCAACAAACAGGGAATTAATTTTCTACCAAAATTAAAATTATATATATTTGACGGAGAGGATGTGGGCTTAAGTAGCAAGAAACCTATTACATTTTTACTTTTGACAGTTAAATTATTAATCACTCAGCAATGGAAATACTTAGATAATTTATCAATCAGACAATGGCATAGTAAAATTTGGTCAGTAGCTCTACTTGTAAAAGTATCAGATAAAGTTCACATGTTAAAGAAATAGGATGGCAAACCATCAACTACAGGACCTGGAGGGGCTCGATCGTTTTTTAAAATAACAAATTTTCTGTCAACTCACAGGATATGTAGAAATTATAATCTGTAAAGAGACTAGGAAAAAAAATGGCTAAACTGGTACAGTGCCAATAAAAATATTTTGTTATTGTTTAAAATAACATTTAAATAACGCTTATGTTAATAAGTGGAGAGAAGTTGATTTTGGAAATGCATACTTTGGATGACTACAAAGTATTGCAGCCGATCAGTTTCTGAGTGCATTTGTCTCCTCCCTCGGTGCAACTGCGTAAGTTTCTTGGCTTGTCCTAAAGTATATTGCGGTAAGCTGAAAAGTGAGTCTTGAAAAGTTTTTGTTCTCTGGTGCATAGCCTGTGGTTTGAAGCCTGCAAGAGGAGATCTTTATCACTTTGTGTGCTACTAAATGGGAAATGCAGAAGTGGCACAACTGAGACGCCACTGGTTATACAATTGTATATCAACCATACCTCCTTTTCTATGTCATTATCACAGAAATCTTATTTCCCTACAACCCAATTTACAGGGCTAGTAGTAGAATGGTTTAGGATCAGGAAATCTGAAAACTTAACCTGTCCTAGCCTCTCTGAACTGTAAGATCAACAAAGAAGGCTTTATTTTCTATTTCATCAATAAGGATGGTTAAATTTGTGAGGAGCAAAGAGAGGAGCATTTCTGTAGAGAATTCACATCATTGAAATGCCATTCTACATTGGCTGACCTGCAGGAGAATGTTAAAAAGTTATTTGCTCTTATCAGGGTATGGTTCGCTGTTGTATGATTTTAATTAAATGTTATCTTTTTGCGGGTTGGCCTGATTTTGAAATTATCTATATATGTATTTTTTAACATATTTTGACTGTGTATTTTGAATTCTTAAAATGTATACTGTTTTATGAAGATTTCTATCCAAAAATACAAGCTATTAAAATGGGTGGGGTCCTCCTCCTCCTCCTCCTCCTCCTCCTCCTCTTCTTCCTCCTCCTCTTCTTCTTCTTCTTCTTCTTCTTCTTCTTCTTCTTCTTCTTCTTCTTCTTCTTCTTCTTCTTCTTCTTCTTGCTATACTGCTTGGTCAAAATACAGATTTTTTTTCCTCTTCCCCATCCCACTTCAACTGATATGTGTCAGAAACTGGGTTTTTACAAACAAATGTATCCTCGAGCACAGGTATTCTTAGCCATTTTATTCCTAAAATCAAAGAACCCTGTATTAGATATGTGCATTACTGGGAAATAGATAAAAGTTTCAGTTTTTATCAAAATCTTCTTGTCGTACGTTGATTGCGCCTTTGTATTAAATATTATTTCAGTACAGTGGCTTTTGTATGTTTAATAACTATTATGCACTCCTCGTGATTCCTGAGTAAGAATGAGTAATATTTCAGTCATTTATATTCTAAGACCTTTGCATTTGAGTAACAAGCACACCCTTGACTGCAGCTTTTTAGGCTTTCATTTGGTCAAAATCACAAAAGCTTAATGTCAGATTATTATTTCTGGCATTCAGTCATCAGCAAATAACATTTTACCTTAAGATGTGATTCTCAGATACTAAGCACCAGAAATAATTGATCATCATGACATTCCTTTGTGAATTTCAACTTTCATTTTCTTCTCTGAACAACACATTTAGTCAGTTACATGTACCAATTACTATGGTACATAAAAACAGGGTTGCTCTCGCTATTGTGTTTTTCAATAGAAGATTTACTCTCAATGCCCTTTCTAGGACAAAGCCAGTGAATTAGAACTTTTAATGCTGTGCAATGTGTGTGTCCCTCCCCGCCACCCTCAGCCACCCCAGTTTCTGATTTGGGTTGTAAGTTGAAATTGTACCATTGTAAAATCCTGTTAGGGTTTTAGCATGATCTGAGGAACAGCTATGTCTCTTCCTTCATTTCTTATAGCCATTTTCCTTCTGCTACTAACGCTCGATATAAATGTTAATGGGGGGGGGGAGGTAGTTGGATTGAATAAGCAAATTCATAAACCTTCATCCAAAGCTTTGCTTGGGTTTTCTTTCGGGGGGGGGGGGGCGATCAGAATTGTCAAAGACCAACCCAAGAATACAGAACAAAGAATTCACATTCAAGAGCAAGTTGGAAGATGCAGAAACTTCAAGAGCATTCTTGCATAGAATGGAGAATAAAAGCACTTGAACAGTAACTGGAACAGAAGGCTTGGTTTTGCCTACTGCTGTGGTCCGTATATCAGTGGTGAAATTGGACATTAATTAGCACTTTATTTGCTGTGTGCTCCTTTTCTTCCAAATATTTCCTTTGGGGCCATGACAGCCATTTCCTGCCCTTTCATCTTTTTTCCCCAGTGATTGAACTATTAGCCTCCTGTACCTGTGATAGAATGAATATTAGCTACTTATGGGAAAACCAAAGAGCTAACTAGCCATGCCACATGTAGGAATAAAGGATGAAATGAAATTAAAATTACGTCGGCCGGGCCTCAAGGAGAAAAATATCACACAATTTAAAAGGAAAGGAAGGGGCAAAAGTCAACATTCAGGTCCAAAAGTGACCTGTGCAGCATTTTTTCCTTAAATACTGGTGGGCTTGAGGATGTGCTTAAGTTCTCAGGAGCTTGACAGGAACCTTATCATTTATGTAATGGATTTTTCTACACCAGATCCAAAAGGAGTGAAAATTAAAAGCATTCATGGCTGTTTTCTTGAGCCGGGCAGCAAAGTGCAGAGCAGTGTAGCATATTCCAACAAAGCACTTAACCATGTAATTAAATCAGAAGCATTAGAGTAGCTCATTTGAAATTAACTGGAGCTGCTTAAATGCTAGGTCTTATCATTATTATTCATTTATATAGCACATTGAGCATTCGGAATGCTATACTGCCCTTATCGGATTTATCCATGGTCATTATTATTCCCATTTTATACTTCAGGAACTGGGAATGAAAGACACCAAACCTTGTCCAAGTCCACCTATCGTTCTTCAAGCCCATCCACTGTACAATGTCACACACAGTTAAATCTCTTAGGTATTAAATAACAAAGAAACTTTGTTTTTACGCATTTCAAATGAGAGAGATATGTAGTTTTATGGAGTACTGTGCAACTACAGATTATAGGCAACCATGAGTCCATGCTGTCTGCATTGTATTTTAAAAAATACATACGATTTTTTTTTAAAATGAAAACATACAAATGCCAAAATGCACATTTCTAAAAAGTTGTAATATGGTTCATAATTCAGAAGAATACTCTCAAAAATTGTATGAATGTAGGCATGTATGTATCTGTGTATACACAGACACACAAACATACTTTCATGAATTAAATCATTGTACACACAAGCAGCAATTTCTAATGGGAAATTTATTTATCAGAATGGGAGCCTGGTTGTCCCCCCACCAGCCCACTTTCCAAACAATTTAACTTTAAATGAAAGTTCCACCTTAGATTAGTTGAGAATATTGTAATGGTGGCATCTGAATTTTTCTGTCTAATCTTTCTTGGATGGGATTGTTTTAAATTCAGGATCATCTTCCTTTCAGATAAATACAATAATTTGCAAAAAGTGCGTTCACAGGAGAATATACACAACTCAAAATGCCTATGAACATTTATGTATTTCTTTCTGTTTTATTCCATATTAGTAAATATAGTAAATGTTCTGTTTTATTCCATATTATTAAATGATTGTAGGAAATAAGCTTTGCTTCCATTTAAAGGGGAATGGTAGCAAAAATGAAAAAGAATATAATGGTCATAAGACTGACTATACCTGAAACAGCCAGCAGTTTTATAAATCAATGGCATTTCTTGTTCTTGGGGGTGGGGGGAGTTACTTCAATCTTGAGGATATTGATTCCAAACATGGGGCCAAGGAACCAGATCTGGTACCTTGAGAAGTGATTCTGTAATCTCTCACTGAAAAATCGATGATGTGGACATTCCTCAAGAAGTGTTGCCAACTGAGGAAGATGAATAGTCAGTGATGAATAGTCAGTTTCTGCTACAGAAGATCTAAGGTGTTACAATGCTGTCCTCATATCTAAATCCTTTGAGCTTCACCAAGAGGATGTTGACCTGCAAATGGGCACCAACAGGCAATTTCTTCCTTTTCCTTAGTAAAACTATTGCAATGCTGAGGAATAATGTCATATTTTTTATGTTGACAAAGCAATACAAATCCCTAATATAGCAGGAAGATGATCCAGAGAGACAGTAACCATGTTAGGCTGGGCAATTTTTGATGTAGTTAAGGTCAGTGCTTCAGGACTGAAGCTTAAATTGCCCTCAGTAGGGATCTCCACCAGAAGAGAACCAAGAGCTGGGAAAACTGGTTTTTACAATCTTGCTTACTAAATTCTTGATAGCAAACCAACTATCCACAATGTGACCTTCACTGACTCTTGGAAAGCATGAAAAATAAGTTATTGTTGGAATTACCCACTCCAGAACAAAGTCCTGACTGATCAACCTATGATCACCTTCTTTCCTCAGCATGTTAAATGGGGATAAGTCTGGAAGCAGCCTTTCTATCACTGCCCTGCCCTTGTGGAATGTGCTGCTGCTGAGATACAGATGAAAGATGAAAAGAAAATTCATCCATGATAGCCCAGGGATCCAGTTAACATACTGTATTTACAGAAATGTGGCCAGACAAAACTCAGTCTGAGACAGGGAGAACATCAAAGAGCCAATATATTTTTTTAAAAAACAAATGATTTGACAAAGATGAACAAAGGAAGATTAAAATAAAAAGGAAATCCTCTAGTACAGAAGATGCTGAGGATACATGCTTAGAAGAGAAATTCAAATGCTGTTGCTTACATAGTGATCAAAAGGAAACTGAAGGAAAAGATGAGAAACACACAGGATCATGAGCAGTGGAGCTGTGCTTTCACTAGAAGCCCATTGCAGTTTTAAAAGATTCCAACATGGGCTTGGTCCTGGTGCATCACTCATATGTGCTGATACCACATAGAAGAATAAAATAAGCATTTTGTCCATTTAAAAGAGCAAAATGAATACAATAGAATCACAAATCAGCCATAGAGGATTAATGGACAGGGCTGGGGATTGCTGGGAGAAAGAAGAGATTGTCAAAACTGTTAGCAAGGCCCATTTCTTCACTGAAATCCTTTTTCAATGGAAAGATAGAACATTTACAGCTGGCAATTCTGGATCAAATTCATATTATTTAATCTTTTGGTTGTGAAGGTATAGAAATATGACAAACCAATAAAAATCTGTATCCTATACAAATACATCTTATTATAAAAGTTATAGCGATATATTCCCTAAATAATCTTCTTGATGTTTGGATCCAGCTTTAAAGGGTCCTATTTAAAGGGGCTGTAATTGCAACCTCCAGCTAGTATTAGCAAGATCTCAGTAGGTTTCCTGACATTATTGCGCAGAGGAATATTTTATTCAGCACTAGGAAGCCCCCTCCAGCTTAAAGCTATCATTTTAACTTTCTACACTGTGACACAATGGGTGCCCTGAAATTGCTGCCCAGAGACTTAACAACCTGTTTAAGAAGGACACAGTGCATTCAAAGGTACTGTAGTCTGCCTGGGTGCAGTAGGCACTGAAATCAGCCCTGTGTGTAGACAAACATGTGAAGTGCTTCACTATGGAACATCCCCTCTAGTACAGCATGTCAAGCTTGATTTACTGAAATCCATACAACACTGATTTATTTTCTGTCTGGATCTGAGATTATTCTGTTTTTGCGCTGGACAGTATTACAGCAGATGATTTTGGATTATGCTACAATGTTATGGTTTAGTTTTAATTTAAATGGAATGATCTGTCCTTTGATTGTTAAGATACCTTTATATTTTTTAATGGAAATTATGGCCTATTATCTTTCAAACTGTGTAGAGGTACCACTGAGCTTAGCAGGCTAAAAACACTAAATAGGTTGAAATATATGAAATATATGTGAATCACTGGTTCTGCTCAAAGCTCTTCCCATACTGCAGAAGCATATTTTCCAGCAATTATTATAATCATCCAGTTCACATATTATATAGTTGAAATGAATTTGTAATCTGGAATGATCAGATCTCTTACTTTAAAAATAAACTGTTTTCCATGAAGAAGCCAGAAGTTATATTGAAATTATACTTCTGACCAATCCTGAGTCAATTTTATTTGAAACTCATGCAACAGATTTTTTTTTAGTTATTCCTAAATGCAACTTGTGTCCTGTGAGTCTCCAGGTTTGTGTACAAATAAATCCCAAGATTCCCATCTGAAGGCAATTAGCTAATTTAAGCAAACTTAGAAAAATAGAACAAAATGATTGTTCCTAATTCCACTGCTTCCTGGACAAGAAAACTTAAGCAGACTTACATACTAAAATAGAACAAATTGAGTATCTTGCCTTTGTTCCTGTTTGCTCATGGGCTGTATGCAAAAGCCCTTGGAGGAATTTCAAGTAGGTGATTGTTGGTAATCATTTTGTTTAAATGTGCAAAGTTGCACAGAACCTCAGTCTACTAGAAAACAGAATGTTCTCACTCAATTATATTAGCAATCATTATTTCAATAGTGGAAAGTTCCACAGTAAATAATACAGACTCTTTATCATGCTGGCAAAAAAAAAAAAAAAAAAAGGAAGAAATGCTTCTCTTTAAAAATCACAGGAGATTTAAAATCATCAGAAGTGAAGGCAAGATGTTCTATTTACTCTCAAACAAGTAAAATTAAGCTATTCTCTTGTCCCTGCTATGACTTTATCCTGTTGCTAACTCAGGACAATGCTGTCCCTGTCAATAAGAGACAGGGAACAAATGCTCCAGGACAAACTCGTAATCATTACGTTCATACACAGTGCAATTTGCAAATATGTTTTTGAATGACAATTTAAAAGGATATCAGCCATGATTCACGTTTCCCTCTTTCTTCTTTTCCTTGCAGGAGGCCTCCATTCACAGAATTACACAGTGTGGCTCCCAGTAAAACAGCAAGATTTGATAAGTGTTTGTATCACAGGGAGAGTATTTACCAGGGTCCTTGGGGATATGTCCCTTCTAATTTTTGACATTCTGATTAGGGCTATTCCTGACTAAGGTTTATTGTTTTAATAAATACTTCCTTTGTCCCTTCTTTCTGTCCACAGGGTAAAATGATATCCCTGGGATTAGATTCTGCTTTCCATGGGTAGTGCAAATCCTGAATGGCTATGGTTGGTTTTTGATGTACATACTTACTGCATTTAATTGCTGAACTTTGCTTTTAAAACAAGATTGATTGAAAATAGCTCCATTTTAAGTAGCTTGTTCTCTAACCCATGAATATATCTTGGAGTTACTGAAAGTATGCTCAATGAACAGAACCATTGGTCCAAAAGTTAATAAATGTTGGCTTGTTCCAAAGGTAATATAAATTTGGCTTCAGGAACCAATTTCCTGCTTTTCCTTGCCCTGTGCCAGTGCCATAGTAAATACTTCTCAGGCAATGTCAGGACCACAGCAATCTTTAGCAATTGTTGATATATGTTCTTCAATACTGGGGTTTGGATTGAGACTTAATCATGTCTACAATAGACAAATTAAAATGAGACAAGTTAGTTAGACTTGATGTTGGATGAGTTGGGAAAAGAGAAGAGTGTTTACACAGTTGAAAGCTATATCCATTTCTGGTCCTGTGCCTATTCAACAGATTATAGATAATTGTGTTAACCAACCATCTTCCCTAGGTATAGGTGTATAATGCTAGCTCAGCCCATAATACAACAACTCTCCAGGAACAGTGCACAGCCATGACAGTTAACATGACAGCTCTAGAGTCTCCACTTGACTGTTGTAGAACCTGGGTAGCTCCTGATATCTTTGGACAGCTGCAGGCAATAAAGCAGTCCAGGTGAAAGCATGCAAATGGAAGAAATCTTATACTGAATATGATCAAGCACAAGTATGAGCATTTAGTCACTTTTATTAAGTAGTTGTGATGGGGGTTGATTCTCTTTCACTATTATGCCAAATGCCTTCCATCTCAGCAGAAGAATTGCCCTGTATGTTATTAAAATCCTCCATAACAATCAGTGACAAATTTCCTGTCATCACTTTCATTCAGTCTGAAATGACTGCCAATGGTATGAGAAAAGAAGTATAGGGTTGGTAAATCCTTAGACTAAAGGTATGGATTTTCCTATATCTCTAACATATTGTTGATACCATCAGCATTGTATCTTTCTGGAACAGATCTGTCAGGGGAGAGATGGAGGCATGGTGATTCAATGGTTTCAGTCCTTCCTACACATTTATTTCCACCATGTAACACTGGGGTTGTCTCTTCTATCCACATATTTTTTAATATCTCTGTATAGCTGCTGAATGAATGAAGTCTAGGGCATTTTATCACACAGTTCCTTTTTGATCAATTCAGACACAACAGTGGCTAGACCAGCATCTGGAAGCAGTAGTGAGCTGGGAAAAAAGCATATAAATTGGATCCTAACAAGACATATGCCACTGGACAGGAGATGGGAAGAAGATAGGAAGACAGCCTATCCACGACAAAATTGCACTCAAGAGCTCATCTGTGTTTAGCTTTTTTAGTTAAGGTCAAAGTTGCTGCACAAATTGATGCTGTTGTTTACATGGGAGCGAAAAAAAGTGGATTATTAAAACCCCACAAGAATGCAAATTCAGATCACTAAATATTCCTACAGAATTTACTGAGACTAAATTACATAAATATCATCATCAGTTGCAGAGATCTTCTCATCCTCAACTAACATGAAGTTAGCTATAACTCCAGTCCTATCAAATGGATACAACAGCATTAACATAAAAATTTGCAAGTCCATTACTCAGTCAGAAGGAAGATCATTTCTCCCTGCATTGTCCCCCAGTGATAAATTTTAATTAGCTACATTTGGGGAGAAAGTTTAAACCAAATTTCTGATTAGCCTAGATTCTGATTAGGAATTTGTGGAATGATGACATGAAACCAACTCCATATATTAGGATTTTGGAATCTTGGTACTGTAGATGTTTTCCATTTTCCATCTTCCTTGTCTTAGACAACTGCATGCAGCTTCAGTTGTGCTACCTCATCTCTCTCAGAAAAAATGAATTCTGCATTATAAGATGGGTCCACTGCACCCTGGTGGCTGAAGCTGGGTCCTATCATCAAGCAAACCAATGAAAATGTAACAATGAAGACTTAAACTTCACACATGGTACTTACTCCAGCTCTTTTCTCCTATGGAAGGCAGCTTCTTGTCTTCTTCACTTTGGATATTATATAAAGACTACATAATCCAAGAGGGAAATCTGAAAGACTTGAACATTTTAGTGTTCAGATTTTCATGGCTACAAAGATAGTTCTTGCACTCATCAGTTTACTCAGCTGTTTCACTGTTTTGTCATATTAAATCCATTATATATATATATCCTTGAGGGAATCCAGGAGTGGCACTGAAAAACACTTCTGTGCTGTTAATTGAAATACTAAGGATTTGTAGTATATTTACAGAACACTTGAAAATGTGGGATTAAAGATGAGTGGAGGGTTTATTGTCCACTCAGAAGCTTCACTTTATGATAACCCTTTTCTCCTATCATTCTCGCAATAATTGGGTAAGATTTTCCAATAAAAATTGATCACAGGACCACCAAAAATATATCATAGAAGGTCTATTCTCCTTGGTGTATAAGATTTTAAGATATTAAAAAGTGTTATTGGACTCTTGTTTGTTTTACTCAATGTGGTGGCCTGTAATGTAAAAAAATCTAGCCAATTACAAAAGAATCAAAAGATGAAATTCTCTATTACAAGCTTCTTAAACGTGAACAGATTGCAGGGTATCTTCAGAATTGTTTATAACAACAAGTATTTGGATTCTTTAAAAAACATAAATACATATATACCTACATATGTATCTATCACATTATTACCTTTTGGGGCAAGTGACATTATACAGAGTGCATACCTGTGCACTTTCAATGTTATCTAAAAGCCTCTACTGATCAGGACTATGATGGATGGTGGAGGTCAGAATCTATGGGCCCTCCTGATGATAGTAAACATATAGTTCTAATAGAGATTGCAGTATCCAAGTAACAGGTTACAAAACTGAACCAGTTTTTTACATAAAGAGAAACCCTCATTCAGTGGTACAGCATGTGATCTGAACACCTAAGGCTTGGTGACAGGAATTTTCAGGTTAAGGATTGCAAATCACATGGCTAGGAAGAAATGCTGCTTGAGTTCTTGCCAGGGACTCACAGTCAGCAAAAGTACTGTAGTCTAGATCAGTGTTTCTCAAACTTGGCAATTTTAAGTTGGATGGACTTCAGCTCCAGAATTCCCCAGCCAGCTATTCTGGGAGTTGAAGTCCACCCATCTTAAAGTAGCCAAGTTTGAAAAACACTGGTCTAGATTGATTTTTGTTCTGATCCCACGCAGGGTAGTTCCTCATCACACATATGGGATATACCTAGGGATGCCTTTCTCTTTAATAGCTCTGAAGCTGCTAAAAAGAATCTGTATCTATGGAAACAGCATTTGAAAAAACAAAAGGATATCATCAAAATGCAGGGACTTTTATTTAGTTATCAATATATTCCTTAGGGTTAAACTTTTTGTTGGAAGAGAGATTTTGCCCATTTCTGTGCAGATCTTAGAATTTACTTGGAGAGATTGTAACTAATCCAAGGATTCCTCCTAAGTATTATAGCTGGGAATGTGTTATAAATGGGTCATCTTAGTCCAACAACACTAACCCTTCTAGAACTACTGTCCTTTTTACAGCTCAAGAGGCAGCAAGAGTGTGTGGCTTTCAGGATTTGCCATTACAACTCAACTCTCCTCAGCTTTCCAGTGTGTTGAATTACAACTCCCACAATTCCCATCCAGCACAGCCATTGTCTGGAATGACTGAAAATTACGGGGAGTGAATGCCAGAACATCAGCGACAGACCCAGACTGAGGATGGCAGCAATGTATCAAGTAGTCTGATACAGGTTGGATCTTTTTGCTTCAGTACAACACCATTTAGAATCCAACAATAACAAATTATCTTTGTTGTAGTGATCCTACTTGCTAACAACATTTGGTGTTTCAATATTAATATTCCCATGCTAGCTAGGGAGTTTTCTTATTTCAAAGACAGACTATTATCCAATTAGGTAATGTCTTTTCCCTGCTCTACCCAGCTGGGTGCTCTCCAGGTATGATGGGACTAGAATCTCCAAAATCCCTTGCTAGTTGAGATTTTTAGGATTTATGATCTAAGCATGACCAAACTAATGACAACAGGTAGAACCACCAGCCTTAGAACTGACAGTAAAGATATCAAAGTGATAGATATCTTCTGCCTTTTAGGATCAACCATCAATAATAAAGGAAAAGGCAGTCAAGAAATACACTGCAGACTAGCACTTGGTACAGCAGCCATGAAGACCTTGGAAAAGATATTCAAATGTTGTGATGTATCTATACCTACAAAGATCAGAACTGTGCAAGCCATGGCAGTCCCTATGATACTGTATGGAAGTGAAAATTGGCTTTGAAGAAGTAGGATAGGAAGAGCATTGATGTTTTTGAACTTTGGTGTTGGAGAAGACTCCTGAGAATACCATGGACAGCCAAGAAAACAAACCAATGGATCATCAAACAAATCAACTCAGTGTTCTCAGTTGAGGCACAAATGACCAGGCTCAAATTATCCTACTTCAGACATACTATGCAAAGACTTAGCTCTCTGGAAAAGTCTCTAATGTGGGAAAGGTGGAAGGAAAGAGAAGAAAAGGATGACCAGCAGCAAGGTGGATGGACTCAGTTACAGTGGCTATGAGTACACAATTGGAAGACTTGAAAGACCAGGTTAGGGAAAGATCATCCTGGAGAAAATCTATCCATGTGATCATTAGGAGTTGACAATGACCTGATGGCACATAATCAATCAATCAATCAATCAATCAATCAATTAATCAATCTAAGCACACTTTAAAAGTACAAAGTAAGAGAAGCTGGTCTACTCTGAGGGACATTGCAGACTTTGGGACCTCCAGCAGGTATCTTTCACATCACCTACTACTTTTCTCATTTTAAAAGAAGTTGCCCAAGACTGAATTTGGGGGCTTTGGTAGGGAAAGCAAGTATATTGCTAATGAAGTACAGTGTTTCCCCTTTTGTTACCTACCAGCCTGTTATCCTTGTTCCTTCATATGCTCATATGTTCCTTGTTCCTTCATATGCTCATATGCTCAAAAATAAAAATATTTTTGATAAGTAAGCATTGTAGCTTTAAGCTAAACAACACAGGATCCATATGACTTTGTATCCCACTGCTGTTATCAAACCATAGGGCTAATACAGTGTACAGTAGAGGTGAGGCACTGTGATTTATTATTTAGAATGCTTTATGCCATCACAACACTTTGCTACGTTTTGAGAGAGTTAAATGAGTATTGTGCTGTTCAGCATCCTCTTCCCTGGAAGATCCCAGTTCAGCTTCCAGGCAGTTGGAGTTTGCATTTCACTGGGCAATCATCTTTCCTTCCTACAGCTGAGAAGAACAAATGGCATCTCACCCTTTAAAACTGTACTTCCTAGCAACATGTTTGAAACTACAGCTGCCTGATATGGCTAATGAATTTTACAATCAAAAGCTAAAGTGAATTAGCTGTAGCAGATGTTTTTTCTCTGGGAACCACCAGACCTTTCTGGCCACTCATTTATCCTTCAAGAGGATAAAACTTTGCACTTCTATTATGTGCTGTCATTGGAGCATTGCACAACTTTATCAAACTTTTTTTCTTTTTAATCCTAGAAACTGAATTAATTTTCAGCAAAGTTTTTTTTTCTTTAATATGTGTCTCCCTTTAATCACATTTCCTGGGGAACATGTGTACTGTAAGGTTGGAGAGCAGATTATGGCTTTCAGAAAGGCATTTTCAAAAGAAAACTGCCCTCTCACTCCCAAGGCCTCCATCAGAAGGCCCTCTGGTTTTGTGAAGAGGAAAAAATTAATTACTATTTTAATAATGAAGCCAAGCCTGCTGAAAATCCTCTTAGAAAGTAGCTGGGTGATGTAATGGCTAGCAGGGGGGATATTGAAAACAGTGACCACACAGTCTGCCTTTCGCTTTTTCTATTCAATCCCTGTAAGATGATACGGACTGCTGGATTGCACATTAGGGAATTAAAAGCATAACATTGCCTGCTTGGAAAAAGGGATGATACAGAGATAGCAGGTCACTCTAATATTAACATGTGCTTTAACCTTTCAAGTGACCTGCTGTCATCGGAAAGGGGCACAGCAGGAAGGAAGGGAGAGGAAGACAACGATTTAGTCAG
Organism: Python bivittatus; assembly: GCF_059951505.1. NCBI lineage: Eukaryota > Metazoa > Chordata > Lepidosauria > Squamata > Pythonidae > Python > Python bivittatus. The sequence goes on along the minus strand of NW_028277113.1, from coordinate 22,317,350 downwards.
AATATGTAGATGAAGAAGGGACCCCTCAGTTGTGAGTTGTGGGGTATTTATTTACTTTGGTCATTGTCAAATACCGATAGGATAGCAGCAATTTAAAAAAACAAAAACAAAGAAACACCAATCTTTCACTTGAAAGTGAAATTGTTCAGATATCATAAAGCCTACACGTAATGGTCAAGAATACAGAAGTATATCTGATCATAGCAGTATGGTTCAAGTGTGTATGTGTATCTGTGCCTGAGTGTGTGTGTTGTATCCACAAACCAAAAGCTCTTTTCTTGCCAGTTCATGGCAGACAGTCAGAACAAGATATAACTTCTGGCTTCACAGATCTGATCTTATAATTCTGCTGTAATTGTAATCCTAGCATAACTGTCATCCTTTTCTGCTTTAGGATTAGAAATACCTACTGATGTTCTCATGTCTTTATATGATACTTCTTGTTCTTCAGCTTTAGAAGCCACCAACCACTATTCTTTTCTTAAACTTATCCAAGTATTATCACAAACAGGAACACCTATACAAATAAACCATTGAATATATTAAAAAGGAGAAGAACAAGTTAAATATATGGCAGTATAATGATGAAGCATTTTAGGACCAATCTAAAATGTTCCTAAATCCATCCAGCAGTGATGGTCTTAGCTGAAAAGAAGAGTCTTTATCAACAAACTAATGTTTTTTCTCTCTCTCTCTCTAGTTCTCCTTTTAATGAAATGCGAGTCACTGGAGAATACCCTTTGGCTTCAGTTCAGCTAAATTTATATATGAATTTCTGAAGTAGATAGTGTTGCAGTGCTACTAAGCCTGCTCTGCAACCCCAAAACTAGCATGCAACATTCAAGTGCAAAGGAAAAATAAATCCTGTTATTGATGCTGAAAAGAAACTACATTTCTAGTTTCTGTCCATGAAATGCTGGAGAGGGACAATGTGTTGATCTTGCTTCAGGCATTAAAATGTCTTGGCCTACCTTTGGAGACCAATCCTCATACATATAGTCAATCTGGATGGGCTCAAATAACAGCAACAGCAACAATGATGATGATGTCATAAGACCATATCAGAATACAAAATACAGGACAATAATAACACCATATATAACGAAATAGAGTAAAAGGAAGTACAGAACTAAAAGGAAATACAAATCATTCCTGTATCACCACTACAATTTACCCCAATCAGATTCATATATGCAGTTCTCAGTTGTACTGTTTTATTCAGATAAAGGGCAGTATTGTGTGTAATTTGGGTTCTGACCACACCTGAAATATGTTGTTCTGATGTATGGATCCCAATAGGCCACTTGTCTAATGTGTGATCCAAGATATTGATATCTCTCTTTACTATACAACTGGCATTCAGATAACATATATGCAATGTCCTCTATCATTTGTAGTAAAGAACTTGGTTAAACCTTCCATATTTAACCATTGTGTCTACCTGCTCAAATCTCACATGTCAGCCTCACAAGGTAGACCAAGAAACAGATGCCACATAGTCATAAAACTACTTTAGATTGGGTATAGTAACAAAATCTTGCAAGTCTGAATGTGCCTCCTCTCCCTGTTCTTTTATCTTTTAGAATTAGGGAAATGTTGCCTGAGATGTTTTCATAAACTTCTCTCTTCATAGGGGCTTAAGCCATGTTTATCTGTTCATTGCCTTGGTAACAACTCTTGTCTCCATCAAGGTCATCCTCTATACTCTCTACATTGCCCAAGTAAATACTCTCCTGAGAGGCTCGGGCATTTCTGTATTTAGATATTTTCCAGTTTGGAAAGTGTGTTCATAGCAGCTTATTCACTCAATGTGCCAGCCTTAAGTAGCTACTGGATATCTTTTTGAGCTTTTATATCAAATTCTTTATACAGCAGTCTTTTTAACTTGTTGCCTGTAGACAACTGGACAAGAAACAGGGAGCCATAAGTCCTAATACAGTTTGTAAGTTATATACCAAATATATAACTATACTAAATCTAAGTGAGATTTAGTCTGTTCTATCAGACACAATTTTGGGAACTTCTCAGTTTCCATAGAATTGATTCTTCACCAGTATTTATATGCCCTAATTCAGGGTTCCTCAACCTTAGCAACTTTAAGATGGTTGGACTTCAACTCCCAGAATTCCCCAGCCAGCATGGAATTCCTAGGGAATTCTGGGAGTTGAAGTCCAACCATCTTAAAGTTGCTGAAGTTGAGGAACCCTGCCTTTATTTTTGACAAAGAACAAAGTGTATAAATTCCCAACTTCAGCAGCTGGGGTCCTCAGCTGGGGTCCAGACGCCCATGAGCATACTCTTCATATGCTGTGATTGGGTTTGCTCTAGTGTTTTAAGCCCCAAACATCAGCTCCATGTTGGGTTCAAGTAGAATTTAACATGAAACCATCATGTAATTTCTTTGAGATTCATTTATTTATTAAACATATTTGTATGACACCATGATCAAACCAACTCTTGGCGGTTCAAATAGAAAAAAATATATCTATTATAAAACAATCCCCATACAAAAATTAAAAACAAAAACAAAACACATCAACACTACAAGAGTAGAAAGAAAATAAAAGATGGCAACATCAAATCAAAGCCTTTCTAAGGGGAAGGCTCTCTGAAAAAGCTTGGTCTTTAAGAGCTTGCAGAAAACCAATGAGGGGCACTGGCTAATTTCTACAGGGGTGAGATTTGCAGCAGTTTCTCCCATCTAGAGCTAATCAGTCAGGCATCAGCTGGCTGGAGAAGGTGGTCCTAAAGGTATCCAGGTGTCAAGCCATGAAGGGCTTTTTGGGTCTAAACCAGTATTTTAAATTAGACCTGGAAACCAATTGGCAACCAAAGCAAACTCCACAAAACCAGGCTTATGTGCTTCCAAAATCAGGAGCCCAAAAGTTTGTAGGCACCTGTATTTTGAACCAATGGTCATGTCCAAATATTCTTCAAGGGCAGCCACAAGTAGAATGCATTAGGGCACAAGTTACTGCTGCCAGGTCCTCCTGCCCCAGTAGGGTCACAATTTGCACACCGGAGTTGGGTGTAGGCCCTGTGGCCACAGCTTCCACCTGTAGTTGAACACCAATATACCAATATAATCTACATTTACCAGAAGTAGGTACTGTGCCACATATTATATAAAATATGAACTAGTCACATGAAATGGCATCATGAATGAACCTCAGCAGAGCTTCTCTCAATGTAACAGCAAATAGCTAATAAGCTTTCCAGGACCCCAGCAGTTTTGTGGGGAATTCTCACATTGACATTTTGGAGCAGCTAGAAGCTTCAGTGGCTGAAGTGCCCCTACAGCTGTTGAAGGCTCCTGGGATACCAGTTCCATGAGAAGAAAGCAATATCCTCAATGAATTACTGAGATGAGTCCTTGGAAAAACACATTAGATGAGAATGAATTCTGTAGGATCATAAGGCTCATCCTAACCCTGATCTTCCCTTCTTGATATATCACCTGAAACAGAAGATTCATTCTGCCTCGTGTCTGGCTTATTCCCACTATACAATGTACTATACAATTCATTGCAATCTTATAGAGGAGGTTTAAAGTTGAAAACTGACATAGCAATTCATGATATTGCACTATCACCATGAATATTAAAAATCTAACATAGGTTAATTTGCCCAGGAGATCGTCCATCTTTAGGTATAGTGGATAAGTAGATGACAAACATTGGACAGAGCCGCTTGAGGAAATGTAAGCAATAATTATTTATTTATCACAATTGAATCCCTCCCTTTTCTAAGCAGTGCTTAGTGGGGGGAGGGAAATCAATTATTTTTCTCACTATTCAGTTAGCCAATTTTTTGCTCAATTCATTGCATCAGGATGACTTGCCACTAATGAAACAAATAAAATAAAATCAACAAGAACTCCAGCAACTGTAAGCATCATCACATTTACAGTAGCTCATGGATATTTCAGCTCAATAAATTCAGTAATACAATAGCATGGAAGCTACTGACTTGGATCTGTGCCATATCTTGGGGGGATCACTAATTCTTGGACATTTCTATAAAAAATGGGCATACTTTTGTTCATGTCTATAAATTATAAAAAATAGACTTCAGTTAAGGCTTCCAGTGGTTTGGATCGCTTCTTTGAAGCATATGTACCATAAACCTTAATTCAAACCTCAGCATGATAAATCTGAGTTAACAAACTTCTGGATCTCTGGCTGTATCAGTGTGCTACAAGATATGACATCATAATGGCAAAAATATGAAACAAATGACCAAAATTGCGAACTCTACACTAAGTACTACTTTCTGCTCCATTTTCCCTTTAAAAAAAAACCACTGTGAAATGTCACCTCTGGGATGAAAATTACTACTCAATAGAAGAACAAAAATTACCAACAAAATGAATATATAATATTTTAAGTTCAATAGATGATACAACTATATGCATGTATATGAGCTCACATCTTAAGCCTGAAAATGCTGCAGATGAACACAGATTGAAAATTAGAATGCACTAATGGGATAAGGATTTTTTTTTCAGTTAAGATTATGAATTTTGTGACAGTTCAATTGCTTTGATATCAATATGGCTTTTTTTTAATGAATTCCAGCAGGTGAATTAAAAAAAATGCTCTCATAAAATATAATGATAATTATGCAAGTTAATGCTAGCCTCAGGTTACAGATGTACATTTTCTACTTCTAAAAATGTTTAAAAGCCTTTAAAAAGTACTAGACATTGCTAATATCTCAAATGTATGCATGCATTTATACAAAAGTTAATGCTATCTGTTGGTTACAGCTAATACACTCCATTGCTAATTCAGCCCCATTTTCTCCTGCAGTATAGCTAAATGCATGGAATTCAGTTTTATTTCTACAGACAAATAAAATGTATTTCTGCTGCTGAAATTCTTTTGAATATTGTACAAAGGTTCTCCAGTTCTTTTCCAAGTAAAGGGTTTCATTTTGGAAGTGAGCATCATAATACCACTGATGCTTCCAGTTTCTTCATGCTGGGTAATCATCATCCAAGCTCCATCGCAGAGAAGCTGGAAATCACACTGAGTTTTGCACATCAATCTCAAAATAACCTTTTATTCCCTGAAACAGTAAAGGCAGGGGATGTCCCCTCTCTTTCAGAGGAGCTCATTTATAAATCCAGGTATTATCTTTCAACATTTTTTTTAAGACAGCCAGTCATAATTCTCAGCAATGGGGCCACTGTACCATTAAGGAGAAGTCTTTGTCCACCCAAGAAGTTCTCTCTCTTGGAATGGAAAGGTACACATCATTCCTTCATCATGCCATTTCAGTGCTGCTTCTAAGTGCTTGTTCTGAGATGGCACAGGCCTTTTGGTCTGAATGCCTAATGCCTAGATTCTGAATGTTATATATGTGAGTATAATGATTCTAGGTATTACATGCCAGACTCCCTGCCCCTCTGCATTTTTAAAAAATCATTCTATTTTTATTTTTTTTAATGGGAAGGTAGCATACTGTGTACTAGCCTCAGGTATAATATTTATGACCAAAAATACCTCTGGGCCCCAAATAGACCTCAAAAATATTCCTAAAAAAGTGAAAATAGTAGTGTCTACAATCCAGTGCTTTGTTTAAATGTACCCACATGCCCAGGAAAAAAGGCAACAGAAAGCTAAGGTGACTGAAACCATCCTGGAAGATTGGAGGGCAAATGGATCAGGCTCATTATGGCAACCACTGTCAAAAGTAATGTGCTCACTGGCTGCAAACCTGGGAAGTCCAGGCCAAACGTTAACAATCTTGACCCATTCTGTTTGAGTCAACGTTTGATTTTATCCTTTCCAACATTGTATGTATGCTTCCCCCTACTTAGTTCTTTATCAGTCAGTCAGTCTTTATTGTGGTCTCAGACAGTACAAGAAATATATCCATAAATGGCCTATGACCATCTATAAGAGCCTAGTTTTAATAATAGTAAATAGAAATTCATTACTGAAGTTGAAATACATCTACGAAGTGTCTGACTAGAACTCATAAATAAAATCAAAGAAAGGTAATCTAAGTCTAAGATGTGAATGTGATAATATCTGAGATCACATAAAATATGGTAATGCCTAAAATTACATAAAATACACCTAAATAGCAGAAGCATGAACTGTCAAGGTCTGGCAGATCTTGCATACTTCAGCACAAAACCTAGCAGTGTGCACTGAAATAAATGGGAGTTCATCTGTAAGTAGCATCTGACCGTAAGCTCAGGATATCTGCTGATCAAAGGGAGAATAAACCTGGCTGAATGTCTCTATAAGAGAAGCAACAAAGAAGAATATGTTCCATGTTGTCCACCTCTCCAGAATCATGGGGACAGAGGCTTCCAGCTAATGTAATTTATTTTTTTGTTTGTTTATTTGTTTATTGATTTATTTATTTTTACCATCCAAAAATGCAGAGCAAAGAGCATGACAGCGGGCAAGGGAGAAAGTTTCCTATGGCTTGGTGCTTCTAACTGTGCAAGATAGCCAGCCAAAATAACTACATATCTAGTAGGTGCTGATGACAAGAAGGCCAATGCTTAGTCCTTAGATATGCTTGTCTGCTGGGGAATGGATGAACTTCCACTTTGGTGCTGCAGGTAAGTGGATGATATGTCAGATTAACTATAATTCCAAGCAAGCAATATGATAAAGTGCCTGAGGTTATACTATGACAAGCCAGGAGAAAATTCTTGGAAAACAGAAATGCTTTTTTGCTCAATGCATGGCAAGAAAACTCACTGACATAGAGCCAAACATTTCAGGCAAAGCCAATAAGAGTTTTTCCATGAGTAATCCCAAATCATTGTCCACAGATGTTGGCCAAAAATGTCCATGTAGTAAAATACATTTAGTACAATTCATATGTGACAAAATACATACCTTATCTATGTCGTGATGTTCTCAGTGTAAAAAAAAAAAAATCAGATATGAAATATTCCTGTACAGTAATTTCAAGTTATTAATAGCTTTAGTGATGGCTTTACTCAGAAAGTCATCACTATCAGCAATAAAAGCCTCTAGCTTCAGAGCTATAATATATAAACTGTACAATAACTTCTGTTTACTCAGAATATTCCTTATTGGGACTTAAATTGCCAATTAAGAGGCTTCTATGTATTCCAGCTGTTAATAGAATCCAAGGACATTTTAACATTGTTTTATCATAATTTACTGATTATGGTTTCAGCTGTTGCTGGTTTTATTGCTACTGTATTGCTTCTTGAACTTGGAGATCGGTTTGGGATGGAACGCGGTATGTTTTAAGCCACTGTTCCACTATTACCGTGGATTAGTTTTTGAAGCTGTCATCATCAGGGCTACGTTATGGGCATCTGTGGATGGTAAGCCAGGAGATAGTTACCAGAACTATGGTAAAAGCTCAAAATTAAACTGCAAATGAAAATTGAATGACAAACCAGGAAGTAGATTGAAAGCAATTCAGGTTAAAGCTAAAGAATATTCAAAGGCATAAGCAGAACTAAAGGAAATCTTATCATTTAAACAAAACTCCATTTCCTATAGAGGAGGATCCAGTGGTCTACCTGAGTTAGTGGAACCCACTGAGGACTTGCGATCCATCCACAGAAATCCTGATCAAGTCCAGTTAATCCAGTATTATCTTCTATAATGGCAGCATCTCTCCAAGATCTTTGGTAGACTTCTTTTCTATCATCTATATCATCAGTCTTGGACTTAGTCTCTGCTTCCCAAACTAAAACACAGGGACAGGTTGTGAAGCCAAAAGCTCTTGTTAATTGAAAGGGAGGAATGTATATAAGCAGACAGCAAAAAAGAAAAAAGAAAAAAGAAAAAAAAAGGCAATAATCTGCCAAAAGCAGATTAAACTCTTTGTAACGTTCATATACAAGACAGCAAGCAGATATGGAGAAAACATTCTGAGGGTGTAAAAGTAGTTGATCGGCTATGTTATAAACTTATATGAGAGGCAGTTTGGTGTACTGGTTACAGGCACTGGGCTAGAAATCAGGAAATCCATGAATTCTAGTCCTGCTTTAGGCGCAAAGCCAGCTGGATGACTTTGGACCAGCTCTAGGAAGAAGGCAGTGGCAAACCACTTCTGAAAATGTTGCCAAGAAAATTGCATGGACTTGTCCATGTAATTACCAGGAGTCAGGAACCCCTTATATTGGTTGTATATCAACTTAATGGCTGTGGCTTCTACCCATACTACTGTAGCTTTAGCTTACTGAACAGATTGAGAATTTTCTCTCAGGGATCTTCAGCTTCCTCTCTTTCTACACTTAATCAGTGAAGAACTTTTGGTACCTTAGTGACTTTCCTGAGCATTTCTCTGTGATAGCAGCTGTGTTCAACATTCAGACAAAGGAAGAGTGCTCACTAATTATTTCAAGGTTTACCTGTCTCCATCTGTGTGGTACATAACAATTTGGGAAACTAAATTTTGAGGCTAATACAAGAGCTAAGTTGCTGAAAAGGGGGAAAGAAAGGTATGTTGAGATTTTAACTTGAATGAAATTATTCCTCTCTTCTCTTGTTGGGGACACATAATATGAGATCAGATTTACCTCGCTCTCTAACTCTGGACCTTCTTTATCTTATTTTGGATGATTAAACTGCTATCTTTCATTCACTCTGAAAAGCACTGTAAACACCAGCATTCCCTGGAAATGCTATTTGCTGCTGCATAGCCTACGTGTTAGCTGAACATTTAAACTTTCCTTAACAAAAAAATTGTTAAAAAATACATATGTTATATGTAAATTGTAGCAAATGAAAGAGACAAGAACCACCTGGTTTATATTATTACTATTTGACCATGATGTGAATAGAATGTTGTTGTTTTCATTTAGTAAACATGAGTTTTTTTAAAAAACATTAACTTGATTTGGTCATTCTGATTAGTTGCTAAACTTTATAATATGATAATAACCTACATCAGCACAGCTTTCTTTTTAAATATCACTGCTAGATATGGGGAAAACAAATTTCCTCCAGCATGAAAGGTTCCTTTCTTAATGGCAGGAACATATTGTTAATGGGCAATATAACAACCCTAATAATAAATAAATAAATTTTTAAAAACATGCAAAATCAATTTAAATTGTTACAACAAATTAAAAATGCATACAAAACTAATTTAATTTGCTCCTTGACCAATTGGCATTTTGTCTCTGAAGATCATTGAAAACTAAAATGGAGCCAAGAAGAAACTATCTCAACTATTCAAAGAATAAATCAAACATGCAGACACACACTTGTTTATGATTCTGCATGATACAAAATGTAGGACTCATTCTGTATATGTAAGAGAGTTGTCCTGTTTCTTAAACAGTAGTCCCCCATTTTACAGAGCAATTAGCAAACCTATTTTGAAACCCCAGGGATTTTCTACAGATTGTAATAGACCCAATGCAAGACCTTAAACCAATTTCTCCATTTTCACAGAATCCTGAGAATACAGTTTTCTAAAAGAGATTAGGGATCCTTAACAGAAACGGCAGTTCTTAATATCCTTTGCAGAAGCCATGCCAGTTTGTGGTCTCAACATGCCGATAAGATGAGTGACCCCTCCAGAAATTGTGAGTGCCAGCAAATTGTCTTCTAGACATGAAAATGTTATTTATAAGTATATTTGCTCATATTGTTTGCAAAGTGAAATCATTACACATGGCCACCGCTTTCTCCCACCATGCTATTTTAAAAATACAGTGTTAGAAAAGCCCCACGCATTTCAGATCCCTTCTGACAATCTGAAGTCATGGGGAGCCTAGCACATACTGCAAAGCATGCTGTATGATAGGAAAGGCTTGATCCTTTTTTTTTTTAAGGGCTGCAGAGCAGATATTCCAAGACATCCACTTCTCCCCCTATTAAAACACGGTGTCGCAGACTGCAATGTGAATAATAGACTGAGCAGCATTAAAGAACATTTAAAAAAAAACTTATTTCACTTGCTGCAAAGTTTTGCTCAAAGGGCTGTGCAAACAGAGCACTGTCTCTTTAACTGATTTTATTTTCTCCCCCCTCTCTCTCTTTTTAGTTTAAAGATTACATTTAATATCTATTTCCCAGCAGTGTACAAACTGACATCATCTACTCATAAAAGTGGAATGCTTTGCTTTTTTAAGCTTCAAGCTGAATAACAAATTGCCACAGATGACAGCATAAAAGAATAACAGAATAGAATCAAAAGAAAATTCATTGTCAACAGAAACCCCCTGCTGAGGAATTTCAATTTCATATATCTAATTATCCCTGTCAGTTGGAGGAACTGACAAAAAGCATTCTTTGTTCTCTCTTTCTGCCTCCCGCATCTCACTCTCAATTAATTCCAGCATACAAATATGACTAATTGTCTTTGCAGTGCTCAAGAGCTTTGTATATAAATGTTCATGAACTGAAAATGATTTGGAGGGTATTCATGCATCGATTTATGATATTTGAACACAATAGGCATGCATAATTCAGGTGACCATGTTAGCACCCTCACAAGCCCTTATTACAGAGATTAGGCAGGATTCTCATTTCGTGTCCTGCTCCCTCCCTCTTCCATATATGCTTTGTGACAATAATTCACTTTGCACCTATTTAAAGAGGAAGAATTATATGTCTACTGTGGCTCATAGAAACCACCACCAACCATTTAAATCATATACGGGGGTGGTCAGAAGAAATGAATATCAAGCACTTTGAAAAGCATGGTGGCTTCATTCAATTAAAGCTTCGGGTCCCAAAGTGGAGATTCTTGTGCTCAGTGGAGGGTTGTGTGAGAAAGTCTGCTGGGTGTGAGAAAGTCCCTGCCAAACTGAAGCTCTGCTTTAAACAGAACTCACTACTTCTGAAGCCAGAGAGAGGGGCCTAGGAAGTTCTTCTGTTCAACTGCAAGCAGGTGGATCAAGCTGCCAAAGTTGAGAGATGTAATCCAATCTTGGGTCCAAGATATTGGACTAATCCAAATGTACCCATATGCTAGATACGGGTATGTTCTCCCTACATTCAGGTGCACACATGCACACACACGCATGCACACACAACCCCATCATAAAGCAATGCATTCCAAAATATGTTTCTGCACAGAAGATAACCATGCAAATAATTGCCTTATTTACTCCCTAAAATCAACCAGGTGAACAGACTACTTCCGCACATACGTATACATAGATGCATATGTATGGCAATTTTACAAAAGGAATGTTAATGCTATTGCCAAAGCCAGAGAATCATAAAATATGACATCTTTTCAGATTAGCCAGTGACAATTTAACTCTGCTGAGTCTCCCCAAAGGCATAGCAAATCTTATTTTGAAAAGCATTAAAATCTAAACCTACTATTGTCCCAATTTAGCTTTTGCACCAAATTTCAGCTGCAAATATATATTTTGTTCCTTTTATGTACCTGCTAATTTACATCCCTCCCCCTACTATTTCTCTAGCTGTATCACTCAGCTTTTGTAAAGCAGTTTGGGAATATGGTAGGTGAAAGATATCACCAATCAGTATATGTTTAGATACACATAAATCATGGCTGATATAGCTTCTACTGCTTGTCTGGTATGGATATGATGTAGTATGATACATAGGCCCTGAAAATGCCTCTGCCACTGACAATATGTGCCACTTTTCTTTTTAAGGGTATTTATAAAAGAGAAAGGAAAGGACTGTGAAAGATTGCATGAAGGATTAGATCAGTGGCATTGACAGCGATAGCGTCCAAATGTCACAAAGGACCCAAATAATATGTCCAGTATTGAATGCCTGTGGTGGATAGTTTAAAAGCTGAAAATCTATTTTGATTTCAGAAGTAAATGAGAGTGATTGATGCTGGGAACCCAGTGCCCGATATGAGCCCTTCTGTATCCCTGCTCAAATAGAGAAAGCAGGTGCAGTCATAGAAGTTTCTGATTATTTATGGCTTTTCGATACTTTGTGGGTTTAGCTGGTGAGAAAAGTTTTAGGCCACTCACATGGACAAAACCCACCCGACTGTCTAGCCTGATTAAATTCGCATTGTTGCATGAGCACATGGCAGGCAGGGGGAACATTATGAAATCTCACCGCCTGTGCCATGGCAACTGAAGAAACAGCTCATGGGAAGAATGTGAATAATAGAAAATAGCAATATTTCTCTTTGTGTTTTCACCCTTGACAGTTTTATCCCCGCATCTGCCTGATGTCCAGTGCACAAGTGAAGGGCTTGCTGTAACCAAGTGCTTCTCAGACAGTCACTGGCCTCATCTTCCACTCTGAATTGCCTCTGCCAGTGAGGGTGAGGGAGAGAAGTTTTGATATCGCAAGGAACTGGGAGGGATAGATTTTAGAACGATCTATCGCCTGAATAGCAATCTCACTGCAGGGTTATAGATTTCTCTCTGTGGACTGAGACTGATTATTAAACAAACATGTTGAATGGCAACAGATTGTCAAACCAAACCTCTATGAATTCAGTTAGCAGGCAGTGAAGAATTCCTGAGCTAATCTATTTCAACATTTTTAATCTACTTTATCAAAACTTTAGGTAGTATTAAAAAAGAAAGAAAGAAAGAAAGAGAAAGCAGTTCGCTAGTTTGCTTAAAGCAGTTTGCTGAACCAACACAGTAGTCATAAACTTCATCATCTATGGTGTATCTACCAACCACTTTTTTGAAGAAGCAAAATATCTTACTGTATGGATCTAAGTAATTCATTCATTCTGCCTTAAGTTTTAGTTTCTTGGCACATAAAGTTCTGAAAGGAGATGTGTGTGTGTTAGGTTGGCTGGGGCTGATGTGTGCTGATTTCTGCATTTCTAATACTGAAAAATCAATTTGATCCTGTCCATGGAAATGTCAGGCCCAATGCAGATTACAAAAAAAAAAAATGATTAGAAATGTAACTTTACTTATTTTATGTATTTGCTTCCTGTAAAAGAAATCTCAAAGCAGTTAAATCAAAAGATGATTTATTCAAAGTGCTTCAGATGTAGTCCCATACCCATTTATCTGGAGCCAAGAATTGTTGAACCCAGTGGAACTTATTTCTAAGTAAACAAGTATGCAGTCACATGCTAGTATGTTAAACTTCTTTAACAAATACTGTATATTTGTAAAATACACTTTCATCGATTTGCTCCAGCACCAGAATTCAAAGGTATCAATTTTTCTTTGTTCAGCCTTTCTTGTGTGCAAATTTCACAGTCTTATGTTTCAGCTGGGAAAATCAGGCCTTGCTCATATGTACTTTCGCTGTCAATGTGATGATTCTGTACTTAAATATTTTGTCTAGATCTGTCAAAGTCTTTTTCCCAAATAGCAAAATTCGTTTTTTTTTTTAATAGCTACAGTCACTATCCCTGTGAAGTTAGTGCCTAGGAAGATAATGTCTAATGCTACCTGCCTAAGAAAATAAAGTCTATGACTCCTCAACTTCTGATTTGGCATTGCCTGTTGACATAATGTTACTTTGTTATATATAATACTGATCAGCAGACTAACTTTTATACTTCATTTTCAACAAGAGAGTCCTTAAGTCTTCCTTCCTTCCAAACATCAAAGTGGTATAATCAGCATATCTGAAGCTGTTGATGTTTTTCCCAGCTATTTCAATTCCAATTTCTATCTGTTCTAATCCAGAATTTCTCATGATATATTCTGCATGGAAATTAAATAAATGGCAGTATGCAATCCTGGCATATGCCTTTCCCAGTTGTGAGCTGTTTAGTTGCCCCGTATTTCATTCTAACTCTTGCTTACTAATCATCATAGAAACTCTTCAACTGGCAGATGAGGCGGCCCAGGACACCCATGGTTTTAAGGGCTATCAACAAGTTCTTATGTTCTACCAAGTCAAAAACTTCAAATAACCAGTAAAGCAAAGATAGACTTTTCCATTATTCACTGAAGGTTAGCAATGTGATCTCAGATGCCTTTTTTTTAATCCAGTTTGTACATCTGGTAGTTTTCTTTCCATGTATTTTGAAATCTGGATTTCAAAAACTTGAGCATAGCGTTGTAATATGTGAAATAAGTATAGTTGTTCAGTAGTCTGAGCATTCGTTAACACTGCCCTTTTTGATGTTAGAAAATAAATGGATCTTCTCCAGTCTCTTGGCCACTGTATTACCTTGCATTCAGGAGTCTACTTGAATGGCTGCAAACTTGGTGGGATTGTGCTAAGCCTGCATTGCAGAAGCCCTAGTGAATGTTGTGGGGGCAAGTAAATGAAGTTCAGTGACAAACAATGCATACCCAGATAGAAGAACATAGGTAGTTCCAGAACAAAATATTAAACCACGTGAGAGTGGGAAGGAGTAGGAATTGATTATAAATGCTGCATCTATCCTGCTTTCAAATGAAAATAAAACCCTGGGACTCTGCCCAGGAACAAAGAAATGGGAGGTTATAACAAGAAATCTCCCCCAGAAATGGCTGTCTGAGAAGCTGGTCAAGGTTCTGTAATAGCAATGCCATGTGAATATGGCACATGTGAAAAGAAAAGCTGGCTTTTTCTCATTTGGAAAAATGCTGATGAAGGGAAAAGATACATCAAGTTACATACGTAAAGTTTTTGCTTTGGGAAGCCTGCCAAAAGGGAAGGCCTTCTGGGACAGGCTTAAAAGGATGGGTGGATTGCTTCTTAGTAGGAAGATAAAAGTACTTTCTCAGGACAAACTTTATTTATTCTCATGTCTTATCTTCCAGGATTATGCCTGCAACAATTTATACCCTACGTGGATAGCTACAGAGGACAACACAAGCTGAGATTCCAGGAACAGCTGCATTCACATTCATGTATAGGGCCAATTCACAATAACAGTTTCTTGCAGAATATATTTTTGTACTTCTCTTCAGGTTGCAGAATATTATATTCTGAGGAGCGAGTGTGAAGCACACAGTATAAACCTGCATTGTTACATGACCTACTTCAGAGCACCAAGTCTTGGCCTAACCCAGATTTAATACAAGACTACTGCTTTATTTGCAAATGTTCCTAAACTTCAACATTTCAATCTTTCCAATCTCTCTTGTTAATTTTGCTCACAGTTCCTAGATTTTCAGATTGGACAGCTAGTATACTGTATAACCATAATCTTCCTAGCACTACTTTCTCTGCTGAGATTTCTTCCCCATCAAATATGGAATTTTAAAACAATCTTATGGTTAATTATGGGAAAATTGAGACAACTTATAAAAGAGTTTACAAAGAGTTTACCAGGTCATTAGAGTAATTTCCCCAAAGCCTCTGCACATTATCTGTTTTCACTGCTGTTCAAATCTTCTTTTTCCCATTTCTTTCAAATTATATTATATTCAAATTACATTATATTCAAATTCCCCAGGCTCACTTTTTTCCTCAGGTGAATGTAGTCAATCAAGAATCATGCTGTAAATGTGAAGATTTTCCAGCACCATGGGAGATGGAAGATTTTCCTCTATGACAATGCTGTTGAAGGCAAGAAAACCTATACACTGGCCTCACTACTAAATGAGAATGGGGAAAAAAGAATCCATGCTGTTGAAGCAATCAGAGATCCTTGGTTTACCCACTTCTAAGCACCCTATGAAAAATAACTGTTGGGAGGTCGTTTTTGCAATGGGAGAAAACACTTGTGAAAAGTAGCTCCTATTTTGGCTTCCCCTGTTAGAAATGCATATTGAGAGGCTGTATAAAGCTAAAGTGCATTGCCAGATTACCCTGGGCAAGGTTGCTACCAAGGGATATGTTGGAAAGAGGCACTGTTTGTTTGCTTTCTCCAAGCAACATTTGTTATTTTTTTAGAAAAGGCATATTTGAATGTCATTTCATGGGCTTGTATATTAGAAGCACACTGCTCTGTTTATAGGACATGTGCTGAGGTGGCTGGGATGGCATCTGTGCCATGTCTTTTGTATTTCCCCTGCACAGGCCCAGGGAATGGCAGCATGTGAAATTGTAGCTCCTACTGAGAAACGTTTTTCATACATACAAATGCCATGGCAGAATTCAAGGAACAGCTCAAGCCACTTTCAAAATGTTACTCACAAATAAGTGTAAGCAAAAATATCTCGAGGTAGATGTGTCCCATTTGGCCTTATATTCCACAATATTGCTAGGCCATCTATTTCACCAGCAGTCGTCTAAGTGGCATTTTTCTGGCCTGCTGCATCTATATTTTCTGCAGTATTTATCTGCCAATTTTGCACAAAGTATCCTACAAAGTACCAGAAATATTCACAATCAAAACAATACCACTAACACAAACATTTAAATGACTTCAGTGTCCAAGATCCCTACAGCTAGCAAATAAATATTTAAGGTAGGAAGAAATGTTATGAGAAATGCACATCAAAGGGCCATAACTGCACTGTAAGACATCCATTCTGAAAGAATCTCTGCCCATATAGGCAGAGACTTTTGTAAGATCCTTATTCACTGGGCTAGGTCTACACAGCAATATCTCATATTATATCAGCTCTTGCAGAGTTAAGCTAATGCATAGAGAGGTCTGGTCTTGAGCCTATATAGGAAATTCTCCTTCTTCCCATCCATATAATATATGCAGGCAACACACTTACTCAAGGGCTACCATGCTTTGCACAGCACATTCGGGACTACTTGCCAAAAATGGGTAGAGACAGATCTCACGTGGGGAGGGGATTTTGAGGATTTTAAAAGATGAAATAGGAATCTTAAACATTACCATGACTTGTTCTTTCAACCCTCCCCACCTGCCCGCCTGCCCTTGCAAAACATGTCAAAACCGAACCAAACTGTTAGGTGACAGAAAGAAGCTGCTGAAGTGAATGAAAGCCATCACAGGTACATTCACCCTGAGCTGCCTGGTTGAGTGGAGCAGGCCTAGAAGGAGCCCCTTTTGACGGTGGCTGTGGTATTTATGTTTGAATGACTCCAGTAAAGGGACAGTTCTTTTAGATTCCCCCACCATTTCTCCTTTCATTTTTCTCATTTTGGGGTAAGGCAAGGGGAAACAAGGGCAATCAGGCAAGAGAGAACTTTAAAAAAAAAATTGCTGTCAGGAACAAAGTTTAGTCAGGGTAGAGCTAGATTTAGTATATGCTCCTGAGAGGAGGCAAAATGACTCACAATCCTACAGAGGAGAATACTAAGGCAAAAATGTGAACTACAGAGGGAGAACAGGCAAGGTCAGCCAATGGAGATGCCAGCCAGGAGCCAGGC
Source organism: Python bivittatus (assembly GCF_059951505.1). NCBI lineage: Eukaryota > Metazoa > Chordata > Lepidosauria > Squamata > Pythonidae > Python > Python bivittatus. The sequence continues at coordinate 22,300,230 of NW_028277113.1, read as the reverse complement.
AGAGGGCATCCTCAAGGATAAAAAATATATTTTAAGTTCCAACCTGAAGTAGTGAAATTGGAGTTGGAGTGGGAGTGGGAAAAGCTCCAGTTGGAACAAGAGAGGGAGAAACTCCAGACAGAACAAGAGCAGGAAAAGCTACAGCTAGAGCTATAGAGAACCAAACTAGACATTAGCTGAGATGGCCAAGATAAAAGCATATAACTCCAATTCACTGTCCCCCTCAACACTTGTTCCCATAAAAAAGGCACAAGTTTGCCAAATTGTAGAGATAAGGATGATGCTGAATCCTTGACAAATTCTCAGGAGCCATACATCTCCTATCAGATTTCCTCTGAACATTACATGCGCTGTCTCTGACCATACTTCAATAGATTATTGACAACAGTATCAGCAGAAATGGAAGTGGTAGTAAAAACTATAAGTTGTTTGGAGGCAAGATGAAATCCAGGCTGGGCTTACACTGGAAAATCACTCTCAGAAGTTCAGAAGTCTTTAAGAAAAGTCATATGAGATATTTCAGACATTTATTCACCAGGTGCAACATATATGTGAAGGGTTGAGAGACAGAGAGAGCTGGAACCAAGACAGACAAAGATACCTGGATTTTGATCCAATAATTGTACCTCCTGCTAAAGGCTATTCATGAATGTGGCTTTTTTTCAGCCAGTTTTCCAAGAATGTTTTGAAAGCAGCAAAGAGCTTTGCAGAAGCTAAGAGAGATTCCACGGTTGTCTAAACTACTGGTTTGAGGATAATCCATCCCAGAGATGCCCTAAGACCACTGGCACATCTGGAAGAACACTAATCAGACAAGGTAGACCTAGAGCACAAACACATCCCTGCCAAAACAAGCAGCCAGAAGTCATATCACTTGGTGGCCAGCCATCACAAAAGACAACTATGGCACTCTGTTTCAAATGTGGGCAAGTGGGGCATATGAAATGAGACTGTCCTTTATAAAAGCCAACCCCAACTCCACCTGAGATCAATATAAATGTCATCCCAGAAGATTGACTGATCCAGATGAAGAAATAGCCAGCTGTGGCATAGAGAGATTCTGAAACATAAATTTTGCTAATACACAAAGTGCTCATCCCAGATCATCTCTTGAAGAATGCACCTTTACTGCATGTAACAAAAGCCTACTCAACAAAAAGAGCTCCTCTTTGTTGTCAAGCAGCCTTTCCCAATGGTGGGGCTGGAAAGGATGCTGTGAGTTTGCTATTGGGAATGGCCAGCCTATTGCTGCAATGCCAGAAAATTGTCTTTATGTGGCCAAAAGGTAGAGGCAGATGAGTTTGCAAGCATCCTGTGAATCACAGATACAACCAACTTAGACTCTTCATCACCCTCTCCAGAAGCCAGCCAGAGCAAAGGGGAGGGTAAAGCATGTCGTCAACACCAAAATAGTGGGCATGATCAGTTGATCAAATCCCCATCATTGTTTACTGTCCATCACACACATGTAAAAAGTGAGCCTTCAATCACCTGGCTATGTCTGCCATGTTGATGTCATTGACCTTCCCTGTAGATGTTCCTGATTGCAAGTGATTAAAAATAATAATAAACTCCTGAGAAATCTGTATGAGGGCCAAGAAGCAACAGTTAGAACCGGTCATGGAACAACCAATTGGTTCAAAATAGGGAAAGGAGTACAACAAGGCTGTATACTGTCACCCTGCTTATTTAACTTATATGCAGAGTACATCATGAGAAATGCCAGGCTGGAAGAATCGCAAGCTGGAATTAAGATTGCAGGGAGAAACATCAACCACCTCAGAAATGCAGATGATACCACCCTAATGGCAGAAAGTGAAGAAGAACTAAAGAGCCTCTTGATGAGGGTGAAAGAGAGTACAAAAGCTGGCTTGAAACTCAACATTAAAAAAAAACTAAGATCATGGCATCTGGACCCATTAATTCCTGGCAAATAGAAGGGGTAGAAATGGAAGCAGTAACAGACTTCATTTATTTGGGCTCCAAGATCACCACAGATGGAGACTGCAGCCATGAAATTAAGAGACGCTTGCTCCTTGGAAGGAAAGCTATGGCAAACCTAGACAGCATATTAAAAAGCAGAGACATCACCTTGCCGACAAAGATCCACATAATCAAAACTATGGTTTTTTCAGTAGTAATGTATGGCTGTGAGAGCTGAACCATAAAGAAGGCTGAGCGCCAAAGAATTGATGCCTTTGAACTGTGGAACTGGAGAAGACTCTTAAGAGTCCCCTGGACTGCTAGGAGGTCAAACCAGTCAATCTTAAAGGAAATCAACACCGACTGCTCATTGGAAGAATTGATAATGAAGCTCAAGCTCAGATACTTTGGTCACCTAATGAGAAGAGAGGACTCTTGGGAAAAGACCCTGATGCTGGGAAAGATTGAAGGCAAAAGGAGGAGGGGACGGCAGAGGATGAGATGGTTAGATAGCATCACTGAAGCAATGACCATGAAACTGAGCAAACTCAGGGAGGCAGTGAAGGACAGGAAGGCCTGGCGCGATATGGTTCATGGGGTCATGAAGAGTCGGACATGACTTAATGACTGAACAACAACAACAATACCCTGATAAACCCAAGGCCCCACTGAAGCTACTCTCAGTAATAGAAAACCACTTCCATAAGGTGGCTATTGGCATGATAGAATCCATCTGGCCCAAAACTCCACGAGACAAGCAATAAATCCCAACCCTTATAGACTCTGTCGCCCAATGGCTAGATATAT